>NC_041386.1:43698517-43742422 GCF_002162155.2 Triticum dicoccoides
CCCTGGCTCTCTCTCTGACCCCATCCCGCTCTCTGCAGATCAGCGACCCCGACACCGACGCCAGCCCCGCCCCGCCCTGCCTCGACCACATCACGCTCCGGTATGCCCCCCGCATAGTTAGTGTTAGTGTTAGTTAGTTAGTTAATTGCTGTTAGTGTTAGTTAGCTTAATTTGCTGTTAGTGCTAGTTAGTTAATTGCTGTTAGTGTTAGTTAGTGTTAGCCCAGTGATAGTTAGTTAGCGTTAGTTAGCTTAATTTGCTGTTAGTGTTTGTTTTTAAATGAAAATTACAGTTTTTGAAAATTAGCTTATGTAGTTGCTGTCCATTTTGAAAATGAGGATTTTTAACTTACAGTTTGGTCACTCTCTCTCTCTCCAGATCAAAGCTAGGCTTAGATCAATGAGGAGGAGAAGGACCCCGGCCCCCTCTGCCCCGGCGACCCTAACCCCAAGGTGCGCCACCCCCTGTTCCCTCCCTCTTCATATGTCAGCACATAATGATGCAAGGGGGAGTGTTCATAATGTGGCTGTTAAAGTGTTCATAATGATGCATGATTGTGTATATGTTGGGCAGCAATGTTCATGATTGTGTATATGTCAGCAGCAACAAAGTGACCTATGTTTTGCCGGAAATGTTGATTCATTTCCATTCCGGCAAATTTCAGGCGCTCTATATGTGCACTTTCTAGCAAAGGTCATGCCGAAATTTTCCATGAATTTCGGCATGACTTGTGCTAGAAAGTTGGACATATCGAGTGCTCGAGATTTGTCGCTTCGGGAATGAAACGACATTTCCGGTAAAACAAAGGTCACTTTTTTGTCAT
The DNA here is from genome assembly GCF_002162155.2 of Triticum dicoccoides. NCBI lineage: Eukaryota > Viridiplantae > Streptophyta > Magnoliopsida > Poales > Poaceae > Triticum > Triticum dicoccoides. Next base: position 43,699,341 of record NC_041386.1, read on the forward strand.
TATTCACTTTATTATATAAAGCTCGATAATTAAACCACTATGACATTGAACCCTAGGAAATATGACCGACACCGATGAGGCTGGAGGTTCTCAGTCCCAATTAGGTCAAGCACACGCCTACCTCGACTTTCTGGCGGATCAGGAGAGACAGGAAGCTGGGTGTCCGGACCACCTTGTCATGACAGATGACGACGGTGGTGGCGCCGGCGCCGACACTGATGCCAGCAACGACACCGACACTAAGACTGGCGCTGATGATGTTCCTAACTGCAGAACGGAAGGTGGGACCTCCCAAGCCAGTGAGGGACAAAAGGAAAAGAGGACACGACGCCCAAATGAGCTCGGCACCGGAAGAATGGTGGTCACTGCGGTGCACCCTGGCGAGTTCGAGCCAATAGAGCCGCGAGAAGTGGCAGCGTGTTACGGCAACCAACTAGGATGCATCCTACGGGATACCGCTAACATTAACACCACAAAAATACGGAAGGATGAACATTTGAAGAAGCTGCTTCTAACTAGGTTGCACGCAAGATTCCAGTTCCCCGGTCGGAATGACGATGTCGACCCATGGGATGATGAGGGCATGAAAAAAAATCAACAACAAAGCCCTTGGGAAGTTCAGCAACGCATTGAGCGCTTGGAAAACTAGGGTGAAAAGGGCGATTCAAGTAGACCATGAAACCTACGCCGAGATTGTTGCAGACAACCCGAAAATTATGATAGAGGACTTTGAAAGGTTCAAGGAGACTTGCAATGAAGAAGCTGCCAAGGCCAGGTCGGAGTGAGGCAAGCAGCTGCAGGCAAAGAACATGGGGAACCACCGCCTTGGAAGTCATGGTTACACGGGAAAGAGGCCCGTGTGGGCTAAGGAGGACACAGAACGTGAACGTCAGGGGATCCTAGACCCATTGGCTGAGTTCACCGACCAGCAGGAGCACGACTTCATCATGGCCTGATTCTCGTGGGACCCCAAGAAAAAGATTTTTTTTCACCGACGGGCCGACTAGGCAATTCATGAGATTACTGGTAATTATCCTTTTTACCACCTTACATGTTAGGTTCTGATCAACGAAGTCTACTACATTCTAGTCGCATTCGTAAATGATTCACGGTCCATTTTGCAGAGAGAGCAACACAAGCTTGCGGCCGAGAGCGACTCGTCGACTCAGTCGTCGGCGAAGTACAAGTGGGACACTCCTTTCAACCGGGCCATGAACATAATGATGGGACACCCGCCCGGCCAGCGGCCGCAATATGGACGTGTGCATGGCGCCGGGGATGGGGCCACTTGGAAGTACTATTATAACGAGGACCCCGAGGCTAAAAGACAGAGAAAGAAGTTCAGTCAAGTGACTATCGACGAGAAGGTGGCGCGGGCGATGGAGAAAACAAAAGCCGTGACCAAAGCTGAGATAATCGCTGCCTATAGAGATGATATGGTGGCTGCCTTTACAAGCTTGATTCCAACAGTGGTCACATGGGTGCAACAAAATCCAAATGCGCCACCAAGTGATTTTCCCATGCCCAGCTTCACCGGGAGCAACTCAATGAACACCGGACCCATACCCATACCTAGTATGGCAACCACACCCGCAGCTCCTCCAGCACCTGCTCCTGCACCCAGCTCTCACAGCAGCCCTAGCTCCATCTCTGGCTTGAATGTCGGGCCATCGACATTGGCTGAGCTCGACGCCCTCACGGTAAATACGCGTCGTCGCACCTTCATCAACTCAACTAATTAATTAATCTTCAGTTGCTCTTCTTTTTGGATCTCTGACGCTGCACGTATATGTCTTTGTAGGCCAACTCCACTCCGTGTACCCTCCTTTACAACATGAAGGGTGGGTTGGTGGATGTGGGGAAGGGTACTATAGTGAAGCCTAAGGATCGATTGTTTCACCACCGGCAGATGCCTGATAACGCCTTAAGGGTCTCCGTGGCGAGTGTGAAAGCGGGCTACGAGGGTCTCCCTCGTCTGATACAAACCGATGCAGAGGATGATGAGACCCCCACGCAGCTTGGGCAATGCAAAAATTGGCCGATCCTGTGGCCGAAAAATCTTCTTCGTGTCGAGGTGGCCGGGAGCACACCAACGGGACCTCAGGAAGGTATGACCACAACACCACCACCTACACAAGTACAACCATCGTCTGTGCTGCTTGCTGAGATCGAGAGACATGAGAAAGGAGGGCCAACCGTTCCGCCGGCAGATGATGCCATCTGCCCCATGGAAGAGGATAGGGATCATGACATGGATGAGGCCGACGATGACCCTAACCAGTATTTCAATACTGCCTTTGACAACAAAGTAACAATGAGTCAACCATATGAGTATGAGATGCATGTACCAGAGCCGGAACGTCCTCGGGAGTGCAAGAAGTCTTTGTTCATGCAATCCTCGCAGGACACGCCTCCAGATGCCGGCTCCACCCAAGCTCAACTGATTAGCCAGAGTCGTCCAAAGCTGAGCCCGACAACACTAGGGGTGGTACTCAAGGAGGGTCTAATAGACCCACCAGCACCTGAGCCCAAGAAGAAGCAGAGGAAGAGACCGGCGGCGAGAAAATCCAATAAAGCTGGCAATGTTGGTTCTAGCAGCCAGCCGCCTTCGACCAAGGTTGACCGTGTACCGATGAAACATGCGCCATTAATCCATGTCGCGGGACAGCCAATGGTACCGGCGAATGCACTAGCTGCCATAGAAGGGGATCTCAGGAGACTCCATGACCATGTGCTTTCGACAGAGAGAAGCCTCCTCGCCTCAGATGATCCAGGATACCCACTTTATACGGTTCATGTGCCGAGTAGTTGCAAGATGTATGTCCACACATGCCCCGCGGACCTCTTTTTCCTGAGGTTTGATTACATCTTCAAGATGTTTCAAATGAGGACACTCGATTTTACCTTCGTCCGCCTGTATGTGCTGCACATGAACTACATCGTCAGGAGAGAGCAAGTAACTGGTCTTGCGGTCACGGACCCATACTACATGCATGAGGGCTTCTTGTCAATCAACGACGCCAACCGTCAATAGCGAGTCAGTACATCGAAGAATTCTTGCTCAGCAATAAGGACAAAGAAACGATTCTCCTACCTTATCATCCCAGGTAAGTCATCCGCGGATAGTACTACAGCACATACATCCTTTCATGCATTTCAATAGTTACTTTGCACACATGAAGGCTAAACTTGATCGTGTATTTTGCGCAGCGGGGGGTGTCGTGCCGTTCTCATTGTTCTTTACCCGCGTTACTCCCGCACTCTATATTTGGACCCGTCAAAGAACATACAGAAGAAAGATTACACACACATAAAGTATGTTCTGGACAGATCTATGCTCGGCTTCAGCATGCGGGGTGGCTACATCCAATGCAAAAGAACAAATAAGGTCGGGCTTTGTTTCAGCCACACGACTGACTTCTGTTGCATCCAGCAACCGACAAGAAGTGAGAATGATGGATTCTACGTCATCCATCTAATGATGGAGTACATAAGGGATGTGCAATCACTTTGCATGAAATCTTCATCCGATACCCATATCCAGAGATGGGCCGAAGCCTCTGGAGCCGTGCCGGATAATCGACTTCGAAATGATTTCTACCGGATCGAACAGGAAATTGCGTCCATTATCATCAAAGATGTCCTCAAAGAGAATGGGATGTTCTACTATGTTTACTATATATGTTGCTTCTATTTCATAATTGTTTTGTTGAATTCGCTTCATGGTATATATATGTGCATCTCTGACAGGTATATAGATCGACGATGGCGAGGAAGTGGTATGCCGTGTATGTAGGGCATGTTCCGGGTGTGTATGATGAGTGGCCAGAGTGTCAGGCCCAAGTCTCTGGCTTCTCCGGTGGAAGCCAGAAAGGGTTTGATAGCAGAGCGGAAGCCGAAGCTAGTTACTTGAGATTCATAGCACAACAGGGGATTCAGAACCAGCGCCACTGCAAAAACCACTACATCATACCGCTTTTGATCATCGTGATCGCTCTTATCGTGTATGTCTTAATTTAGATAGATGATGAAACATGTGTCTATGGTGACAATGTAAGAGACATGTGATCATTAACTTGTATCGCTATTTCGAGATGATGATGAGATCGACATCATTTGTGTTGAGACTATGTTGATATGATGAGACTATGTTGTACCACTTCGATGATGATGATGAGACATTCCTTTTTCATATAGTTCCAGTGTATGTGTATGTTGTAACTATATAAAACCTGAAAAAATACGAATACAACAACATAAAAAAAGAAAATACTAGCAGTAGCGTGGGGCATTGGAGTAGTAGCAGCGCTGCTTACCAATAGCGTTTTTTTAAGGGACACACTACTAGTATTAGCAGTAGCGATGGACAGAGACGCGCTACTGCTAGATACAGATAGCAGTAGCGCTGGTTCAAACAAGCGCTACTGCTAGAAAATAGCTATAGCACCGTAGATGTAGCGCGCCTGCCCGCGCTACTAATTACCAAAAAACCAGCTCTACTGATAAGGGTTTTCCTAGTAGTAGAAGATCAGCCAATACACAACAATAGGCACTCCTCACGGAAAAAAAATGCCATTCTTCTCCGACGCCCATGCTATGAAGTCGTCAGCAAGCCGAAGAGGAAGATTCACTACGTAGAATTTTATCAATATCACACTGGAGGAAAATGTTGTTGGATAAGGTCCAACCGCCATGCACCACGCACATCAAGGAGTTACAACACCCACTTCAGGTGGAACCGGCCCTTTGTGGTGACCAGAGTACTCAATGGGAGCCATGGGATCCATATATCCCTCAAAATTTGAATGATCTCACCATTACCCACGTGGCATAGGATGTGCTTCTTTAGGAGCTCAAGCCCATATGAAGTAGCTTACCTGGTAAGAGAAGCATTGCATGTGAACGCCGCATCTTCTAGCTGGCCATTAGGATAATATTTTGCTTTAAGTACTTGCGCACAACACTTGCCAAGCAAGGATGACTTCATTAAAGAGTCTAAAATCCCTAAAGCCAAGCCACCATGCCCTTTCACCTTCCAATGAGATTTTTTTTCTTTTCTTGAGCCCCAATAAAATTATGCACCATCCTGTTCAGGTCATCACACACCGAGAAAGGTAGTTTGAAGACCCCCATTATATAAGTAGGAATAGCTTGGGCAATGGACTTACAAAAAATCCTATTTTCCAGTTTTAGCTAAATTTGCATCTCCACAAAATCATCATTCTTTTTGTAATTGCTTCCAAATTTTGAAACTCTCCTATATGCGTTCTTCCTTCAGGTGTAGGTAGCCCTATATTTCTCCTTAAAACCGGCAGCAGTAACATGCAGAACTGAACGTACCACATCTCTTATCTTCTCGGTATAGGAGTTCATCCATTTTATCAGTTAGGGCTTTTTATTTCACATATATATGCATTCATGAGCATTAATACCTCAAGCCTCGATCTGGACTTTTCACCTTCTTTTGAGACGTTTCCAATTTTTTGTACTCCAACTATGCAACAAACACATTAATTTAGCAAGAGAATTTTTACATCACCCAAATCATGAACATTGTTTACCTCGGCCCAAGCATTTGCTATATTATCTTCGGGATTGCAGGGCTCCTCTCCCACATCACTTCATACCGCAGAGTACTCTTCCTTGGTAAGGTCTCAATATCATGAAAGCATGTAACAGTAAAGGGAAATGGTCCAATCTCGGACAAATAAGATGTTAAACCGAGCTTTCAGAAAAAAAATATTCCTCCACTATATATCCACAACTCCTCTGTCAAGGCATACTTTAACATTCACATTATCATCATGTTTGTCATGACATGTGTAGGGAATAAACCATGGACCGTCAGGTTGCATGTCTGAAGAACACCTCGGAAGGCTAGGATTTGATCTTTAGATCCTGATGTAGCAGAAACATGCTCAAAACTTTGCATCGCCTCGCTAAAGTCACCTACAAGCAACCATGGAAGGTCAAATTGTAATCTTAGGTCTCAATAGCTGACCACATCAAGTGTGTATTCTCGGCTCTAGGTTCACCATAGACTGGTTCATCATACGAACAACAAATAAATGCACCTATATATCTATCTTGAGCGGCTTGAACACTTACACTGATAGATTCATGCCAATAAAGAGCTAACCCACCACAGTTACCATTACCACTAACACGTTCAAAACCTCTTAAACTAAGACTAGCCCTGTATATTTTCCCTTTCCCCCTTTTCTGCCTAGTCTAACATAAGAACATCAATTTGTAGGAGTGGGTGTGCACAAGGGGAAAAAGATCATGAATTGTTCGAGAGCACCCCCCCCCCCCAGCAATTCGGGCTTAAAAGATTCATTGCTTTTGGTGGCGCTCCAGCCCAAAGCCCGCCGATCTATCATTAGTAAAACTCCTTGCACTATTTAATCCCTTCTTTGACCTCTTCGGGTCCCTTTCAGGAGTCAGGGTCAAGGCACCATCCTCAGCTCCTGAATTCTGACCATCAAGCTTTTGCATCATGTCTTCAATTTTTCCACCAGCAGAATTTGGTAGTGCCAGTAACTCCCATTTGCACATTTGTTTGGTGTTCAACCTATCATGGTCTGTCGTCTTTCCAGCTTCAACATTAACAACTGCCTTACCATCAGTTTTGGCATGCATTGCATTGCATTGCCTAATAATTTCCAAAGTTGACGCAAGAGCTCTTCTTTGTCAAGATCATCCTCGTGAACATATTCCAGCTCGTGGTCATGGCTTTCATAGTATTGATTATCTATTTGAGAGTATTCATCATAGTCTAAGCACCTGATCATCTCCCTCGACCGCGACCAGAACCTCGAGCATGGCCACGGCCACCACCTGACCCCATGAACCAATTTGGAAGCAGATTTTTCAAGTACAGAGTGGACGGATAATGAATTCCATCTCCATATTCCATATCCAGGTTCCCAACCATACCACAGAAAGCTTGCCTTTTACTATCCCTAACCATCGATACAACATTTTTCAAGGGCTTCCTTACATCCAGACGAACTGTAGCTCGGTTTAAAATTTCAGAGAGATCATTAAACGGCTACCCCACAAAAACAAATTCGTCTACTTTAGATGCCAAAGACTTCGCCATTGAACTATAGCCATATGATAGATCATGTATTTGAATCCAAATCTTAAATGAGTTCAGCTGAAACAACGACAGCGTAGAGAAACCATCATATGCAACCACCAGGACCGGGTTGTCTCGGATTGTTCATGGACTGTGTTGTGAATTGTTGTTTCCAAGCAATGTGAACTTCACATCCTTAGCCAAATCCCATGCTATTCTCATATTTTTGTGAAACCAAAACTCGTTGAACTGCTTCTCCATATGAACTCTCACAACTGCTAGCAATCTAGTAGCTTTCGCTAGCGGCGGATCTTTCATCTCGTAAACAACATCATCTAGGTCTTCTTCCGTAAGTCCTAGACGCTTCATCATCTCATCCTGATCATGCACGCTCAATTTGGACATACTCGAAGCCACGGTGCAAACCCTAACCCATAGGACAATAACCAGGAGCCCCAAATCCCCAACCAAATAAAGCCCCAACTAGCAGATCACCCAGGGACGGGAAACGACACAAAGGTCACCCCTTGATCAGCCCGAGTTACAACTACCAACCGGAAGGCTCTATCAGAGGTTGGAGGGGGGAGGGTTCTCGACGTTGTCGGCGGAGCGAGGAGAGAAACCCTAACGAGAGGGGGATATCTTTGTATATGCGGTGTCCTAGTATGGCATATATTTGTATATGTGGTGTCCTAGTACGGCAAATGCCCCAATATGAAGTAGCAACTCTGGAAAATAAAGTTTTCACAGAAAATGAAGATTATTTAGTGTATGTGATGATGTGTCATATAACTAAGGATTATTTATAATAACAAGATGGCAATGTAGCCAAAATGATGCCTCTACGACTCTACAATCATGATGAAATAATTAAGTATTATTAATCTATCAATATCGATTGCCAGTTTGCTCAGCCGTGCACGTAGGTTGCATCTAAAGTATGTATATATCCTACCCAAATATTATGTTTGGTACGTGAGTGTCGATATATATGGAACTTGATAGCAAGTGAGAATGATATTGCCTTTGATAAGGTATAAAAATAGATTTTCATGTGCAAGTACACATGGGTTCCATACCCAATATACACGTTGGCGATCGCATATTCCAGGATCATAGCCGTTTTAGCATAGAATACAAACCCTTTCATTATAGACACGGAAACATAGTAATACAAACATTATTGCCTCTAGGGCATATTACCAACGTGTGTTGTTTCCAAGCGATCTGGACTTTTACATCCTTAGCAAAATCCCATGCTATTCTCATATTTTTGTAAAACCAAAACTCGCCGAACTCTTCCATATGAACTCTCACAACTGCTGGCCATCTAGTAGCTTCCACTGGCGGCGGATCTTTCATCTTGTGAACAACATCTTCTAGGTCTTCTTTGCTAAGTCCTAGTCACTTCATCATCTCATCCAGATCGTCCTAATGATGCACGCCCGATTTGGATGTACTCAAAGCCATGGTGCAAAACCCCTAACCCATAGGACAAGAACCGGGATCCTCAAGCCGCAGCCAAATGAAGCCCCAGCTAGCAGATCAACCAGGGCTGGGAAATGACGCAAAGGTCACCCTTTCTTCAGCCGGAGGGCTCTATCAAAGGTTGGGGGTCTCGATGCCATCGGTGGAGTGACGAGAGAAACCCTAATGAGTGGGGGATATCTTTGTATATGTGGTGTCCTAGTACGACAAATGCCTCAATATGAAGTACTCCCTCCTTCCATGTATATAGGGCCTAATATGTTTTTCGAGGCTAACTTTGACCACGTGTTAAAGCAATAAGACTAGCCACAGTGGAGAGTAACATACACTAGTAAGATACACATATCCCTAGACTATGTTACTACCTTCATAGTGGGTAGTAACATAAGTGTGATAACATGGAAAACTTCATTTATTAGGTTATAGACTCATATTGCATTGGAACATGTGATGTTACGGTAACTAGCTAAGTTACTCAAACTACCTCTCTCCTCATTAACTCATTGCCACATAAGCAAATTTGCTGAGTTGGACTCAATGTTACTGTTGAAGTTACTCCCACTGTGGCTAGTCTAATACTCCCTCCTTTCCGGTTTATAAGGCTCAATTCAAAAATCTCACCAACCAAGGTAGATGATGAGTGGTGAAATATTTTTTGTAGTTTGCAAAAGCACCCAATTAATGCTCTTGTTTTCCTCAAAAAATTATGTTTACAAATGCATTAATTGCAATGCATGCATGCATAAAGTTCATGCATTGGTCAGTTTTCTCTTAATACTTGCATGCAATGATTTAATGCACCTTGAAGTCTGAACATGTGATGGGGAACAACCAAATTGAGCCTTATAAAATGGAAAAACTAAAATTTTGAGATACGCCCTATAAACCGGAAAGGAGGGAGTATATGGCATGCAAGTTACACAAAGCACACCATCAAATTCGCAAGTGGAAGGAGATTTTAACGATATAATGTTCACATTATACATCTCATATATTATTAATCTTATCAATAGTCAAAAGGCAACCTCGAAAAATGTATTAGGCCCTATATACATGAAAGGAGGGAGTAGACAATGCTAAAACTAAAATTTTCACTGAAAATGAAGATTATTTAGCGTGTGTGACGATATGTCATATTAAGTAAGGATTATCTGATTATAACAAAATGGCAACGTAGCTCAAAATGTTGCCTCTAGGGCTCTACAATCATAATGAGATAATTAAGTATTATTAACCTATCGATTTTGATTGTCAATTTGCTCAGCCGTGCACGTAGGTTGCATCTAAATTAGGTTTTTTTCGCGGAGAAATTAGGTATATATCCTACCCAGACAATATGTTTGGTATATGGTTGTCGATATATATGGAACTTGATAACAAGTGCGACTGATATTGCTTCTGATAATGTATAAAAATATATTTTCATGTGCAGGTACACATGGGTTCCATACCCAATAATCCAATATACAGGTCGGCGATCGACGTGCGAACTGCAAGCTCCTAGATAGCGTTCACGCCATGGCCTACGTCTTCATTTTCTGCTTCCGGACTTCCTTTCTCACTCTTTCTCTCAGTGGCACGACGTGTTGCGTCCGGGTTTTTTCCTGTGCTAATTGCGTTGTGTGACTTTGGCTATTTCGGTCAAGAGTCGAGCTGGGCTCCATTGAGAGGTCATAGAGATAGGCATAACCCGGAGCCGGAATGGACCACGAGAGAACCGTATGGCAAACTACTTGATACCACAAGATTGATGAACATGACCCGATAGTTTCATGGATGTCATCAGTTAATAAAGCCCTTGAGCCATTTTCCTAGAAGTAGTAAAGAACAAGGAGATCAGGAGGGCGTACGATCGACACGGACATGGCTTGTACCGGCGCACCTCCGTCTGAATCCAGTGCCGGCCTTTCCTATATACTCCTACGTGCATGGCCGGTGCAACCAACCGGTGAAACGGCGCCGGCGCAGGTTCCTTTCGACGCCGTGCGGCGCCGCTGCCACTTCCTTTTCATGCAAGCAAGACGACGGTAGCATGCATGTGATTATGTGAAGGCGCGCCGACAGTACGTACGTGCCATCCTTCTCCTTCGTGCTTTGCTGGTAGCCTCTCGTGTCACTAGATCCGCTCCAACCACCTCATGGTAGGGGATAAGCACGCGGATAACAAGGGCGACGCCATGCATTTTGATCGGTGGCATGGTAGGGACTTGGGTGGATATGTTTCTTCCGAATGGAAGATAGGCTTTTATTTAGGATATAGCCATATATACAAATTCGCACGTCACGTCGGCTTTTCGAGGGAAATGATTCGGAGCACCGAGTGACATGACATAAAGAGAGGTCACCAGAAGTAAGGTTGCAGCATGCACGCACACAGACCAGCATAACTAACGAACCAAGACAGGTACGGGGTCGTGTCACACGTACGTACTCCGTATCACCGTCGACCCGTCTGGCATCCACATCCAGTACACCCGTCGGGTCACGCATGATATGATCCAGCTCTACGTATAGCCTAATCTTATCTTCATCTATACCACATTGCTTGGTGGATTCGTTAATAAATGGTTAAAAGATTACAGCTGAGCGGCGCGGCCCCGCAGAGAATCAACTTGACGGTGCGTGCGTGTCAATAATTGACCCTCGCCCGGCTAGTTCGTTAGGTGTCACTTACAACCGATTCATCAACTCAGCTGAAACATAAAGCGGCACAGCTAGCACAGTACCACGGCGTGCTGGTGCCTTGCTTCCGCCAAACGCATTCGGCGCTTTATGTAACTAACTAACTGGACAAGGGTAGTTACATGTGTTGGCAAAACGCCAGGGCCCGCCACTAAGGATGTCCTCCCGTACGCATGGGCTTCCATCATGTACAGTTAAGCCTGGCAATAGTTTGGACTGAAACTTAGTTTTTGGATTGGTTTTTAATTTGGTTTCTATAGGTTTGGTCTCTACTGGTTTGAAATGGAAACCAGTTCGGTTTGGTTTGGGTTGTGCCTAAGAATGGACTGGATAGATTTGGGTTGGGTTCACATTTCTCAATTCAAAATAATGGCTGAAAGTGCAAACTATGTATGGTTTGAGACCGAATCAATCGATTAGTCTGAGCCGCTGCTTCGCCCTCAAGCCAAAATTCCGAAACGCAATCGAACTTTGCTGCCGCTGCGCACACATACGTACATACGTATTCTACGCGACAAGAGGTGCACGTGTGGCTACAGAATCATCAACCTGCCTGTGCATGTGCTAGCTTCCTTGAGCTAGCTTTGCACCTGTACGTGTTTGCTCTCGGGAAGATTCCAGCTCGGAGGCGGACCATGAAAAAAAATTAAGATGGGGCGAAGTCTCACTAAGAATTTTTTTTGATGTGAATCAAAGGAGTCAATACATACTAAGAATACACACTACAAATGAATAACCAAATACAATGAAAATGTAGACGTGTTTCAATAGGAAAATAACCTAAAACATACCGATAATACTTATAATGGCGTCTGGAAGACCCAGGCAATGGCAGTGCCCTACCCTTCTTCTGAAAATCTTCCTTAATTTTAACAAGAGCAATCTTTTGAAGATCTATCACTCAATGTAACACATCTTCCTTAATTTTACCAAGCGGACATGATAAATATACCTCTTCCTCCTCTTTCCTTTGCATTTGCTGGTTCTTTCCCATTCTTTTCCATCTTATGGACAGAAGTCACAGAACTGCGCCGGTTGGGCATCTTATTAGCTTGTACGTATAATCATCTAAAAACAAAAAACTTATGCGTACACTAGCATGAATGAAAAGTATAATTGTATAAACAAAGTGGTAGTGGCTGCAAATAGTTCAGAGCAGAGGAGTGGTTCAGAGTTTCGGACCCCGAGAGATTACCAGAAAAATCCTTAACTATCGTCGCCCGCTGGAGCCGCCGCTTTCTGCTGCCGCTGGAGCTTGCTGCCGCCGCCCTCTAAGCCCCCAGCCAGCCGCTGCCGTCCGGCCGTCGGCTGCCCCGTCGTCGGTCGCCCACGGCCCTCCTCGTCCTCAGGGCCTGGCCAGCCGCCGCCGCCGCGCTAGCTGCTTAGGGTTGCTTCACTGCTGGGCGTCGTGTCTCGTGTGCGTGGGCGCTGGATCGATCTCGACCGGTTGTTACTAGCCCAAGTGCCCAATGGCAGGATGCGTCGCGTCGGCCCATTAGGCCAGGCTGGCCAACCCTGGGTGCGGTCAAACGAGTCAAGCAATTCATTCAAGTATCGATCGATAGATGCATATGTATATAATTTTTTTGCCCAGAAGTAAGGTATGGCGGCTGCCATACCCTACCCACTGGGGAGGTCCGCCAGTGTTCCAACTACTAGTGCTTCAAATCCAATAGCTGCTACGGCCGGCCGGAGCCCATCGGTTGCAGCGAGCTTTGACGCCATGTCTGTTCTAATTCATGCCGTCTCATATGGCTTTGTCCACGATTTGAATCTGCGGGTTCAATCCAAAAGTTAGAACGATTTGGACTGGGTTAGATGTGTTCTGAACGCGTTCCTTCATGGTGTTCTGGAAGAAGATGTGTACATGAAGCAACCTCCTGGGTTTGAAGATAAAAATAAACCCTTCCATGTTTGCAAGCTTGATAAGTCTCTATATGGGTTAAAACAGGCCCCTAGAGCATGGTATTCAAGGTTGAGCACGAAACTCCAATCACTTGGGTTTGTTCCATCAAAATCTGATACCTCTCTGTTTATCTATACCAAATCTCACATATCCATATTTGTACTCATATATGTTGATGATATTATTGTCACGGGTTCGTCTAATGAGGCTGTAAGAAAGTTGCTTAAGGATTTAGGTTCTGAGTTTGCTCTCAAAGATTTGGGAGATCTGCATTTCTTTTTGGGCATTGAGGTTCAAAAAAAATAGTAATGGTCTGCATCTATCTCAAGCAAAATATGCAACTGAGTTGTTAAACAGGATTGGCATGCAAAACTGCAAACCTTCACCAACGCCATTGTCTAGCTAGTTCAGAATCTCTGTCACTAACACAGGGAGAGCTCCTGAATCGGGAGGATATCACCAGTTACAAAAGCATAGTTGATGGTCTTCAGTATTTGACTCTCACCAGACCTGACATTTCATTTGCAGTCAATAAAGTATGCCAATTTCTTCATGCTCCTACCACATCTCATTGGACAGCAGCCAAGCGGATTTTACAGTATGTGAAGCAAACGTTAACTGTTGGTCTCACATTTAGCAAATCGTCATCTACTCTTATAAGTGCATTTTCTGATGTTGACTGGGCTGGCTGTGTGGATGATAGAAGGTCCACTGGTGGGTTTGCTATATTCTATGGACCAAATTTAATTTCTTGGTGTGCAAAGAAACATGCAACTGTCTCCAGGTCAAGTACAGAAGCAGAGTACAAAGCACTAGTAAATGCCACAGCAGAAGTCATTTGGCTCCAGTCCATGTTGAAAGAACTTAAAATTGCACAAGTGCAACCTCCTTGTCTTTGGTGTGACAATCTTGGTGCTACGTATTTGTCAGCTAATCCAGTTTTCCATGCCAGGACTAAACATATTGAGATAGATTTTCACTTTGTCAGAGAACGAGTTACAAATAAACAGTTAGAGGTCAGATTTATTCCCTCAAAGGATCAGCTTGCAGATGGATTCACAAAAGCATTGCCTACTAGAAGTTTTGAAGAATTCATGCGTAATCTCAACTTAGTATAGTTATGATTAAGGTAGAGTGTTGGAAATATTCTTTGTATGTCACGTACCAATGTGTGGGCGTGTACATCAAGTATAGGTCAGGGTTTAGTTAGAGATAGTTAGAGATTTTCCTGTTTATCTTCTTATCTCTCTATCCCTCGCATGTATCTCTCTCTGGTCGTTTGTACGATCAACCACCTGTAAACCTACGAGACCTAGCTCTCGATCTAATCAATAAATACACCACGGGCTCATGTGTATAGGGGTTGAGACGCTTTGCCCATTCTTAATATGGTATCCGAGCCAAGAGGTCTCGAGTTCAAGACCCTGCCAACGCAGTATTAAATAAAACGATTCTGCGGTCTACATCGATCCCACGTCTAAGGACTAAAATAGCCTAGACATGAGGAGGAGTGTTAAATATATTACCCACCTCCCTCCATTAGTTCGGACTTTTGGATGAGTTGACTGAAGCATAAATTCAATAGGATGGAGAGCATGTATAGTTTGGTTTGGTCCAGATTCTAGCTGAAAATATCTGGGTGGGTTTGGTTTGGATGTGTGGCGTGTATTCTCATAGACTCGAATAGTTTGGATGTCAAACTATTCCCAGGTTTATGTACAGTACATGTTTGAACATCTCAGAGTTTGAGGGGCGCGTTGCTAGTCTCAGTTGTGTAGATGTACCTGTAATCTTCATGCTTAGAACTCTGAATACATGCATTGTCTATTGTTCACTCGTGTAACGAGCTGCATGACTTGAACTTCATTGTTCCTTGCGAGATGCGCTAACTGGGCAGTCTGAGGCCGCGCTTGGATGCGGTATATTGTAATACCGAGGTGTCAAATCTACAGGTGTATTATACCGGTCACAAGTGATTTCTGACCGGAAACGGAACCGACGGCTGGAGGCGTGTAATTTTTTTACATGTATTCGAAAGAAACATGCTAATCCAAACAGGGCCTAAGCTAGCTGAGAAAATATTTAAGCTCATTATGGTAACGAGTCTTTCCGAGTCAGCTTGACTCAACATCCACCCCTATTATGAGTGCATCACTATCTCATGTCAACAAAAAAGAAAGGCATAAGGTGCCCACAACAACTTTTAGCATAAAAATCAATACAGCACCGACAAAAATACAATGATTATTATTCATGCCTAAGATCTAACAAATGATGTTATTTTAGATAAACAAGCGGACATACTAATTGGAGAGTGAGCCTAGCTCAACTGGTTGGGGGAGTGGATGTACAAACCCAACACCCAGGTTCAAATCTTCACGGAAGTGAATTTAGGTTCCTATTTATTCTTGAAGACCATGCTTTTTTGATACTCACACATTTATTAAGGAAGAGACCGGGAAAATGAAATTCTCCCCCAATTTTAGGAGGCCAAACTCACCAGCTTCGCTTCGTGATTCGTCAACATTATCCCTCCCTCCTCCCTCCTAACCCGAGCCGCCCCTCCTCCTCACCCCCTCTTCCCTTCCTCGCCGCCGCCTGAGGCAGCGCCGGGCAAACCCGGGGCGCCAAGGATGGTGGCGGCGGGGCCTCGGTTGCCCTACCTCTGCGTGGGGAACCTCGAATAATGTACAAACCCAACACCCAGGTTCAAATTCTCACGGAGGCGAATGTAGGTTCCTATTTATTCTTGAGGACCATGCTTTTTTGGTACTCACGCATTTATTGTGGAAGAGGCCAGGAAAGTGAAATTCTCCCCCAATTTTAAGAGGCCAAACTCGCTAGCTTCGCTTTGTGATTCATCGACATTATCCCTTCCTCCTCCCCAACCCTAGCTGCCCCTCCTCCTCACCCCCATCTTCCCTTCCTTGCCCCCACCTGAGGCAGCGCCGGGCAAGCCCGAGGCGCCAAGGATGGTGGCGGCAGGGCCTCGGTTGTCCTGCCTCTGCGTGGGGAACCCCGGATCTGGAGCGACGACTCCATTGGGAAGGCACGGCCAGCTAGCAGACGTGTGGGCGGTGGATCTGGCGTCCCGGCCGCGTGGGCGGCGGGATCCGGTGGTCGTTGGCGGCCGGCGGCGGCTTCAACGGTGGCCGGTGCGCGCGATCTGGCGCCTCCCCTCCTCCCCTGTTCGGCGTGCGGGCCAGCCTGGTCAGGCCGCGCTTCGCCTTGGGTCGCCGGTTCTGTACAGGAGGAGCTGCTGATGGCGGGGATCTAGTTCGGGCGAAATCTGTTGGGGATCGTAGCAGAAATTGAAAATTTTCTACGCATCACCAAGATCAATCTATGGAGTAATCTAGCAACGAGGGGAAGGTGAGTGCATCTACATACCCTTGTAGATCGCTAAGCGGAAGCGTTGCAAGAACGCGGATGAGGTAGTAGTACTCGTGGCGATTCAGATCGCAGTAGATTCCGATCTAAGCGCCGAACAACGGCGCCTCCGCGCTCAACGCACGTACAGCCCGGTGACGTCTCCCACGCCTTGATCCAGCAAGGAGAGAGGGAGAGGTTGGGGAAGACTCCGTCCAGCAGCAGCACGATGGCGTGGTGATGGTGGAGGAGTGCGGGACTCCAGCAGGGCTTCGCCAAGCACTACGAGAGACGAGGAGGGAGAGAGGTAGGGTTGCGCCAAGAGGGAGATCAAATCATGTGTTGGGCATCCCCCAATACCTCCAGTATATATAGGGGGAGGGGAGGGGCTGTGCCCCCATCTAGGGTTCCATCACTAGGGGTGGCGGCAGCCCCCAAAACCCATCTAGGATGCGGCCAAGGGAGGGAAGAGAGGGGGCGCCCTAGGGTGGGCCTTAAGGCCCATCTGGACCTAGGGTTTGCCCCCATCCCACTCTTCACGCGCCTTGAGCCTTGGTGGGGGGTGCACCAGCCTACCTGGGGCTGGTCCCCTCCCACACTTGGCCCACGCAGCCTTCTGGGGCTGGTGGCCCCACCTGGTGGACCCCCGGGACCCTCCCGGTGGTCCCGGTACGTTATCGATAGCACCCGAAACTTTTCCGGTGACCAAAACGGGACTTCCCATATATAAATCTTTACCTCCGGACTATTTCGGAACTCCTCGTGATGTCCGGGATCTCATCCGGGACTCCGAATAACATACGGTAACCAAGTACATGCTTTCCCTATAACCCTAGCATCATCGAACCTTAAGTGTGTAGACCCTACGGGCTCGGGAGTCATGCAGACATGGCCGAGACAACTCTCCGGTCAATAACCAACAGCGGGATCTGGATACCCATGTTGGCTCCCACATGCTCCACGATGATCTCATCGGATGAACCACGATGTCAAGGATTCAATCAATCCCGTATATAATTCCCTTTGTCTATCGGTACGATACTTGCCCGAGATTCGATCGTCGGTATCCCGATACCTCGTTCAATCTCGTTATCGGCAGGTCTCTTTTACTCGTTCCGTAACACATCATCCCGTGATCAACTCCTTGGTCACATTATGCACATTATGATGATGTCCTACCGAGTGGGCCCAAAGATACCTCTCCGTTACACAGAGTGACAAATCCCAGTCTCGATTCATGCCAACCCAACAGACACTTTCGGAGATACCCGCAGTGCACCTTTATAGCCACCCAGTTACATTGTGACGTTTGGTACACCCAAAGCATTCCTACGGTATCCGGGAGTTGCACAATCTCATGGTCTAAGGAAATGATACTTGACATTAGAAAAGCTTTAGCATACGAACTACACGATCTTGTGCTAGGCTTAGGATTGGGTCTTGTCCATCACATCATTCTCCTAATGATGTGATCCCGTAATCAACGACATCCAATGTCCATGGTCAGGAAACCATAACCATCTATTGATCAACGAGCTAGTCAACTAGAGGCTTACTAGGGACATGGTGTTGTCTATGTATCCACACATGTATCTGAGTTTCCTATCAATACAATTCTAGCATGGATAATAAACGATTATCATGAACAAGGAAATATAATAATAACTAATTTATTATTGCCTCTAGGGCATATTTCCAACAGTCTCCCACTTGCACTAGAGTCAATAATCTAGTTCACATCACTATGTGATTGTAATGAATCCAACACCCATGGGGTATATTCATATCTTGAGAGAGGTTTATCAGTCAATGGGTCTGAACCTTTCAGATCCATGTGTGCTTTACAAATCTCTATGTCATCTTGTAGATGCAGCTACCACGCGCTACTTGGAGTTATTCCAAATAACTTCTCTACTATACGAATCCGGTTTACTCCTCAGAGTCATCCGGATTAGTGTCAAAGTTTGCATCGACGTAACCCTTTACGATGAACTCTTTTACCACCTCCATAAACGAGAAAATTCCTTAGTCCACTAGTTACTAAGCATAAGTTCGACCGCTGTCGTGTGATCCATTCCTGGATCACTCTTGTACCCCTTGACTGGCTCATGGCAAGACACACTTCAGGTGCGGTACACAGCATAGCATACTGTAGAGCCTACGTCTAAAGCATAGGGGACGACCTTCGTCCTTTCTCTCTATTCTGCCATGGTCAGGTCTTGAGTTTTACTCAATACTCATACCTTATAACACAGCCAAGAACTCCTTCTTTGCCGATCTATTTTGAACTCCTTCAAAATTTTGTCATGGTATGTGTTCGTTTGAAAGTACTATTAAGCGATTTTGATCTATCCTTATAGATCTTGATGCTCAATGTTCAAGTAGCTTAATCCAGGTTTTCCATTGAAAAACACTTTTCAAATAACCCTGTATGCTTTCCAGAAACTCTACATTATTTCTGATCAACAATATGTTAACAACATATACTCATCAAAAATTCTATAGTGCTCCCACTCACTTCTTTGGAAATACAAGTTTCTCATAAACTTAGTATAAACCCAAAATCTTTGATCATCTCATCAAAGCGTACATTCCAATTCCAAGATGCTTACTCCAGTACTTAGAAGGATTGCTGGAGCTTTGCATACTTGTTAGCATCTTTCAGGATTGACAAAACCTTCTGGTTGTATCACATACAACCTTTCCTCAAGAAAAACGTTGAGGAAACAATGTTTTGACATCCTATCTGCAAGATTTCATAAATAATGCAGTAACTGTTAACATAATTCCAACAGACTCTTAGCATTGCTACGAGTGAGAAAGTCTCATCGTAGTTAACTCCTTGAACTTGCCGGAAAACATCTTAACGACAAGTCGAGCTTTCTTAATGGTGACACTTACCATCATTATCTATCTTCCTTTTAAAATCCATCTGCACCCAACAGCCTTACGACCATCAAGTAGTTCTTTCAAAGTCTATACTTTGTTTTATACATGGATCCTCTCTCGGATTTTATGGCCTCGAGCCATTCGTCGGAATCCGGGCCCACCATCGCTTCTCCATAGCTCGTAGGTTCATTGTTATCTAGCAACATGACTTCCAAGACAGGATTACGTACCTCTCTGAAGTAGTACGCATCTTTGTCGACTTATGAGGTTTGGTAGTGACTTGATCCGAAGTTTCATGATCACTATCATAAGCTTCCACTTCAATTGGTGTAGGTGCCACAGGAACAACTTCTTGTGCCCTGCTACACACTAGTTGAAGTGACGGTTCAATAACCTCATCAAGTCTCCACCATCCTCCCACTCAATTCTTTCGAGAGAAACTTTTCCTCGAGAAAGGACCCGTTTCTAGAAACAATCACTTTTGCTTCCGGATCTGAAATAGGAGGCATACCCAACTACTTTTGGGTATTCTATGAAGATGTATTTATCCGCTTTGGGTTCAAGCTTATCAGCCTGAAACTTTTTCACATAAGCATCGCAGCCCCAAACTTTTAAGAAACGACAGCTTAGGTTTCTCTAAACCTATAGTTCATACGGTGTCATCTCAACGGAATTGTGTGGTGCCCTATTTAAAGTGAATGCGGTTGTCTCTAATGCCTAACCCATAAACGATAGTGGTAATTCAATAAGAGACATCATGGTATGCACCATATCCAATAGGGTGCAGTTGTGATGTTCGGACACACCATCACACTATGGTGGTCCAGGCGGTATTAGTTATGAAACAATTTCCGCAATGTCTTAATTGTGTGCCAAACTCGTAACTCAGATATTCATCTCTATGATCATATCATAGACATTTTATTATCTTGTCACGACGATCTTCAACTTCACTCTGAAATTACTTAAACTTTTCAATAATTCAGACTTGTGTTTCATCAAGTAAATATACTCAGCATCTACTCAAATCATCTGTGAAGTAAGAACATAACGATATCCACTGCGTGCCTCAACACTCATTGGACTGCACACATCAAAATGTATTACTTCCAACAAGTTGCTTTCTTGTCCCATCTTACTGAAAAACGAGGCCTTTCAGTCATCTTGCCCATGTGGTATGATTTGCATGTCTCAAGTGATTCAAAATCAAGTGAGCCCAAACGATCCATTTGTATGGAGTTTCTTCATGCATATATACCAATAGGCATGGTTCGCATGTCTCAAGTGATTCAAAATCAAGTGAGTCCAAAGATCCATCAACATGGAGCTTCTTCATGCGTTTTATACCATTATGACTCAAATTGCAGTGCCACAAGTATGTGGTACTATCATTACTATCTTATATCTTTTGGCATGAACATGTGTATCACTACGATTGGGATTCAATAAACCATTCATTTTAGGTGCAAGACCATTGAGGGTATTATTCAAATAAACAGAGTAACCATTATTCTCCTTAAATGAATAACTGTATTGCGATAAACATAATCCAATCATATCTATGCTCAACACAAACACCAAATAACAATTATTTAGGTTTAACATCAATCCCGATGGTAGATGGAGCGTGTGATGCTTGATCACATCCACCTTGGAAACACTTCCAACACATATCGTCGTCTCACCTTTGGCTAGTCTCCGTTTATTCTATAGCCTTTTATTTCGAATTACTAACACTTAGCAACCGAACCAGTATCTAATACCCTGCTGCTACTAGGAGTACTAGTAAAGTACACATTTAATATAATGTATGTCCAATACATACTTCTGTCAACCTTGCCAGCCTTCTCATCTACCAAGTATCTAGGGTGGTTCTGCTTCAGTGACTGTTCCCCTTATTACAGAAGCACTTAGTCTCGAGCTTGGGTTCAACTTTGGGTTTCTTCACTAGAGCAGCAACTGATTTGCCGTCTCATGAAGTACCCCTTCTTTCCGTTGCCCTTCTTGAAACTAGTGGTTTTACTAACCATCAACAATTGATGCTCCTACTTGATTTCTACTTTCACGGTGTCAAACATCGCGAATTGCTCAAGGATCATCATGCCTATCCCCGATATGTTATAGTTCATCACTAAACTCTAATAGCTTGGTGGCAGTGACTATGGAGAACTATCACTATCTCATCTGGAAGATTAACTCCCACTCGATTCAAGCGATTGTAGTACTCAGACAATCTGAGCACATGCTCAACGATTGAGCTTTTACCCCTTAGTTTGCAGGCTTAAGAAACTTGTCAGAGGTCTCATACCTCTTGACGTGGGCACTAGTCTGAAATCCCAATTTCAGTCTTTGGAACATCTCATATGTTCTGCGACGTTTCAAAAATGTCTTTGGTGCCACAATTCTAAACCGTTAGTATTACGCACTGAACTATCACGTAGTCATCAAAACGTGTATGTCAGACGTTCACAACATCCACAACCGACGCTCGAGGTTCAGCTCACTGAGCGGTGCATTAAGGACATAATCCTTCTGCACAGCAATGAAGACAATCCTCAGTTTACGGACCCAGTCCGCATAATTGCTACTATCAACTTTCAACTAAATTTTCTCTAGGAACATATCTAAAACAGTAGAACCAAAGCATGAGCTACAACATGACTTGCAAAGACCTTTCGACTATGTTCATGATAATTAAGTTCATATAATCAAATTATTCAACAAACTCCCACTTAGATAGACATCCCTCTAGTCATCTAAGTGATACATGATCCGAGTCAACTAGGCCGTGTCCGATCATCACGTGAGACGGACTAGTCATCATCGGTGAACATCTTCATGTTGATCGTATCTTCTATACGACTCATGTTCGACCTTTCGGTCTTCTGTGTTCCGAGGACATGTCTGTACATGCTAGGCTCATCAAGTCAACCTAAGTGTAATGCGTGTGTAAATCTGGCTTACACCCGTTGTATTCGAACGTTAGAATCTATCACACCCGATCATCACGTGGTGCTTCGAAACAATGAACCTTCGCAACGGTGCACAGTTAGGGGGAACACTTTCTTGAAATTATTGCGAGGGATCATCTTATTTAAGCTACCGTCATTCTAAGAAAATAAGATGTAAAACATGACAAACATCACATGCAAATCATAAAGTGACATGATATGGCCAATATCATCTTGCGCCTTTTGATCTCCATCTTCGAGGTGCGGCATGATCACCTTTGTCACCGGCATGACACCATGATCTCCATCATTGTGTCTTCATGAAGTTGCCTCGTCAACTATTGCTTCTACTACTATGGCTAACGGTTAGCAATAAAGTAAAGTAATTACATGACGTTTATGTTGACACGCAGGTCATAAATAAATTAAGACAACTCCTATGGCTCCTGCCGTTTGTCATACTCATCGACATGCAAGTCGTGATTCCTATTACAAGAACATGATCAATCTCATACATCACATATATCATTCATCACATCCTTTTGGCCATATCACATCACAAAGCAAACCCTACAAAAACAAGTTAGACGTCCTCTAATTCTTGTTGCATGTTTTACGTGGCTGCTATGGGTTTCTAGCAAGAACGTTTCTTACCTACGCAAAACCACAACGGTGATATGCCAATTGCTATTTACCCTTCATAAGGACCCTTTTCATCGAATCTGATCTGACTAAAGTGGGAGAGACAGACACCCGCCAGCCACCTTATGCATCAAGTGCATGTCAGTCGGTGGAACCAGTCTCACGTAAGCGTACGTGTAAGGTCGGTCCGGGCCGCTTCATCCCACAATGCCGCCGGACCAAGATAAGACTAGTAATGGTAAGCAAATTGAACAAATCATCGCCCACAACTGCTTTATGTTCTACTCGTGCATAGAATCTACACATAGACCTAGCTCATGATGCCACTGTTGGGGATCGTAGCAGAAATTTAAAATTTTCCACGCATCACCAAGATCAATCTATGGAGTAATCTAGCAACGAGGGGAAGGTGAGTGCATCTACATACCCTTGTAGATCGCTAAGCGGAAGCGTTCAAGAACGCGGATGAGGTAGTCGTACTCGTGGTGATTCAGATCGCAGTCGATTCCGATCTAAGCGCCAAACAACGACGCCTACGCGTTCAACACATGTACAGCCCGGTGACGTCTCCCGCGCCTTGATCCAGCAAGGAGAGAGGGAGAGGTTGGG
This sequence comes from Triticum dicoccoides, assembly GCF_002162155.2. Lineage (NCBI taxonomy): Eukaryota > Viridiplantae > Streptophyta > Magnoliopsida > Poales > Poaceae > Triticum > Triticum dicoccoides. The sequence goes on from NC_041386.1 coordinate 43,722,961, forward strand.
GAAGACTCCATCCAGCAGCAGCACGACGGCGTGGTGATGGTGGAGGAGTGCGGGACTCCAGCAGGGCTTCGCCAAGCACTATGAGAGACGAGGAGGGAGAGAGGTAGGGCTGCGCCAAGAGGGAGATCAAATCATGTGTTGGGCAGCCCCCAATACCTCAAGTATATATAGGGGGAGGGGAGGGGCTGCGCCCCCATCTAGGGTTCCATCCCTAGGGGTGGCGGCAGCCCCCAAAACCCATCTAGGGTGCGGCCAAGGGAGGGAAGAGAGGGGGCCGCCCTAGGGTGGGCCTTAAGGCCCATCTGGACCTAGGGTTTGCCCCCTTCCCTCTCTCCACGCGCCTTGAGCCTTGGTGGGGGCGCACCAGCCTACCTGGGGCTGGTTCCCTCCCACACTTGGCCCATGCAGCCTTCTGGGGCTGGTGGCCCCACCTGGTGGACCCTCGGGACCCTCCCGGTGGTCCCGGTACGTTACCGATAGCACCCGAAACTTTTCCGATGACCAAAACGGGACTTCCCATACATAAATCTTTACCTCTGGACCATTCCGGAACTCCTCGTGACATCCGGATCTCATCCGGGACTCCGAACAACATTCGGTAACCGCGTACATACTTTCCCTATAACCCTAGCGTCATCGAACCTTAAGTGTGTAGACCCTACGGGCTCGGGAGTCATGCAGACATGGCCGAGACAACTCTCCGGTCAATAACCAACAGCGGGATCTGGATAACCATGTTGGCTCCCACATGCTCCACGATGATATCATCGGATGAACCACGATGTCAAGGATTCAATCAATCCCGTATACAATTCCCTTTGTCTATCGGTACAATACTTGCCCATGATTCGATCGTCCTCGTTCAATCTCGTTACCGGCAAGTCTCTTTTACTTGTTCCGTAACACATCATCCCGTGATCAACTCCTTGGTCACATTGTGCACATTATGATGATGTCCTACCGAGTGGGCCCAGAGATACCTCTCTGTTACACAGAGTGACAAATCCCAGTCTCGATTCGTGTCAACCCAACAGACACTTTCGGAGATACCCGCAGTGCACCTTTATAGCCACCCAGTTACGTTGTGATGTTTGGTACACCCAAAGCATTCCTACGGTATCCGGGAGTTGCACAATCTCATGGTCTAAGGAAATGATACTTGACATTAGAAAAGCTTTAGCATACGAACTACACGATCTTGTGCTAGTCTTAGGATTGGGTCTTGTCCAACACATCATTCTCCTAATGATGTGATCTCGTCATCAATGACATCCAATGTCCATGGTCAGGAAACCGTAACCATCTATTGATCAATGAGCTAGTCAACTAGAGGCTTACTAGGGACATGGTGTTGTCTATGTATCCACACATGTATCTGAGTTTCCTATCAATACAATTCTAGCATGGATAATAAACGATTATCATGAACAAGGAAATATAATAATAACTAATTTATTATTGCCTCTAGGGCATATTTCCAACAAAATCCCTGGTCGGCTATGCTGGCCGCGTCGACGGCGACGCCTGAGGGCGTCGTTCTCCTCCTTGGAGGCGTCGGTATGGACTGATCCCCTCACTTCCCCTTCCCCTTCCCCTTCCTCTAGAGTTGTTTCATGAGCTAACTTAAGAGTGTTTAATTCTTTAGTTAGACGCTCAATCTCCTTCTTATCATTATCATTTGTTTCATCTTGATTAGCATGATTATTAGCAAGTTCATCATAGTTTTCATCACTAGCATTGTCAACAAGTAAATCACCATCACCTAGCAAATCATCTTCATCACTATTGAAATCAACATACTCAAGGTGTGATACCTTAGGGACTTTAGCCATGAACCATCTTCCAATTCCTTCATTTGGTGAGTCAAATATGTCATAGGAGTTGGATGACACAAGTGCAAGACCGGCCACACCTTCATCTTGAGTATATTCAGAGTCGGAGTGATACCTTCTCTCGGAGTAGTTGTCGCTGTCGGAACCGGATACTCATTCACCAACGTGATCCTGATGTCTTCATATTGTGTAGCTCTTTGATGACTTGTCCTTCCTTTCCAAATCCTTGCTTCTATGAGAGGGTCTTCGTTCATAACGATCATCTCTACTCCTTCTCTCTCTGAGGTGATTCATCTCTTCTATCACTCCTTTTTGGTGAATCCTCCCTTTTCTTGTAGGGAGCCATACACTCATTGGAGTAGTGTCCGTGTCTTCCACAATTGTAGCAATTATTATCACTACTGGAAGATCTTTTATCATTGTAGGACCTTTTGGAGCTTCTCTCTTTGCTTCTATTCTTGTAGAACTTGTTGAAGTTCTTCACCATTAAGCTCAATTCTTCATTGGATACTTGCTTCTCACTTGATGTTGTAGGAGCATCACTTGAAGCTTTGTAAGCACCACTTGACTTGTTGTGGAGCTCTTCCTTATCCTTGAGTGGCATCTCATGGGCAACAATTCTACCAATGACTTTCGTGGGCTTGAGATCTTTGTAGTTGGGCATCATTTGGATCAAGGTGCACACGGTATCATATTTTCCATCCAAGGCTCTTAGGATCTTCTTGATGATGAATTTGTCGGTCATCTCTTCGCTTCCTAAGCTGGCAATCTCATTTGTAATGAGAGCAAGCCTAGAGTACATCTCGGCGACTCCTTCACCATCTTCATCCTGAACTTGTCAAGTTGACTTTGAAGCACATCCAATTTGGATTCCTTGACGGACTCGGTAACTTCGTGCATGTCAACCAAAATATCCCAAATTTCCTTTGCATTCTCAAGGCGGCTGATTTTGTTGAATTCTTCGGGGCACAATCCATTGAAGAGAATATCGCAATCTTGAGCATTGTATTGTAACATCTTCATTTGTTCCGTTGTCGCTTCACGATCCAGTTTTTTTTCCATCCTCGAAGAAATCACCTTGCAAGCCTATACGCACAACAGCCTAAACAACGGGGTTATGACCAAGAATATGCATTTTCATCCTATGCTTCCAACTAGCAAAATTAGTACCATCAAAGTAAGGACCTCTACGGTGGTAATTTCCCTCGCTAGACACCATACTCTCCTAGGTTATAAAACTAAGGTTATGATCACCAAAGCTATGGAAATTAAGGCAAATGGAGACAAAAGCTCTGATACCACTTGTAGGATCGAAAGTAGGTTTAGAAGGGGGTGATTAGACTACTTGACCAAACAAAAATCTAACATTTTTCCCAATTTTAGTTGTCGGCATATTTTAGCAATTAGCACAAGTCAAGTAATCGACCTACACATGCAATTCTAATAGTGTAGCAACGGAAAGTAAAAACATTGCATATGAAGGTAAAGGGAAGGGTTTGGAGAGTGCAAGCGCAATGAAGACACGGAGATTTTTGGCATGGTTCCGATAGGTGGTGCTATCGTATACATACACGTTGATGGAGACTTCAACCCACTAAGGGTAACGGTTGCACGAGTCCACGGAGGGCTCCACCCATGAAGGGTCCACGAAGAAGCAACCTTGTGTATCACACCATGGCCATCGCCCCACAAAGGACTCGCCTCACTCGGGTAGATCTTCACGAAGTAGGCGATCTCCTTGCCCTTACAAACTTCTTGGTTCAACTCCACTACTTGATGGAGGCTCAAAAGCGACACCTAACTAATCTAGGAGATACCACTCTCCAAATGGTAATAGATGGTGTGTTGATGATGAACTCCTTGCTCTTATGCTTCAAATGATAGTATCCCCAACACTCAACTCTCTCACACAGATTTGGATACGGTGGAAAGATGATTTGAGTGGAAAGCAACTTGGGGAAGGCTAGAAATCAAGATTATTGTGGTAGGATTGGAATATCTTGATCTTGTAAGTACATCTAGTGCCACCCCTAGTTGGTTTTGGAGTATTGACGGCAAACCTAGTTGAGGGACTAATGTGTTTGTGAGAATTGCAGGATAACACAGGTAGAAGTCCCTCATTGATTCGGTTTTCCTACCAGAGATGACCCCCTAAAAATGTATGAAGACATTGAAGTCAAAGGTGGTATATGAAGATATTCACATTGAAGACTATGACAAGAGAAGATACCACATGAAGCCTATGAAGCTCGAAGACTTAGATCTTTTGTAGTTCTCTTTCTTTTGTGTTGAGTCATAGGAACCACCGTACTGTTAAGTGGGGTCCAAAAGAACCAGTCAGAATGACTGAAGTGATGCCTAACCAAAACCTATGTCTTCGAGTGAAGACTATGAGAGTGAATCTTGTCCAGAGTCAGACAAGTCAGCTTTGCTTGCAGCCCAAGTAAAGTTGTCGTGTGAGTTTGAAATCTGACCGTTGGAACACGTGTCAGTTCCTTAGTGACCCAGGGTCATTTCGGACAAATCAGGTCGGGTTGCCAAGTGGCTATAAATAGCCCACCCCCTACAACCATAAACGGTTGGCTGCTCAGATTAAGAGTACGGCTTTTGTCGTTTGAGAGCAACCCACCTCGAAGCCTTTGAGAGAGAATTCCTTGAGATGATAAAGCCCTAACCACCCAGAGCCAAAGAGAATTAGGCATCACTTAAGTCTTCTTGTCTGTGTGATCTGAAGACTTATTACACTTGAGGACTGTGCATCCTCCAGCCGGTTAGGCATCGCGTTCTGAGCATCCAAGAGACACTGTGGATTGCCGGGGAACGAAGTCTGTGAAGGTTTGGGAGTCTACCTTGAAGACTTACCAGAGTGATTGGGCGAGGTCTGTGTGACCTTAGCTCAAGGGGAATACGGTGAGGACTGGGTGTCCTGAGCTGCGTGTTCAGGACTGGGTGTCCGGGACTGTGTGTCCTAAGGTTTAAATACCTAGCCGCCCTAACCAGACGTACAGTTGTCACAGCAACTGGAACTGGTCCAACAAATCATTGTCTTCAGCGAGTCACTGGTTTCATCTTCCCTTCCCTTTACTTACTGTTACTCCTTGTGAAGTCATTGTATGTTTGCACTATCTTTTGTCTTCACTGAGTGACTGCGTGTTCTGTATGGCTTCATAATATCTTCCTACCTGATCCTTACTACATTGCTGCTATTAAGTCATTGTGCTTTCACTCCATTGAATACTTGACTATGGCTTGCCTAGTGTAGTCTACCTACCGCTGCAGGGTAATAGGTTTATTTCTAGCGTTTGTCTTCATAACTTCCACGTATTGAAGACTTTCATAAAAATTGCCTATTCACCCCCCCTCTAGTCGATATAATGCACTTTCAGATCTCAACACATGAGTAGGTGGTTCTCTCTCAGAAAATGTATGATGGAAGTGTAGGCATATTCTGATGACTCTCTCACCAATGGAGAAGGGGGTGGAGGGGTATATATAGCCTCCACACAAAATCCAACGTTACACACATTTGACCCAACTCGGTGAGACCAAATAGTTGAACTCTGTGAGACCGATTAGCTCAAAATGTGAACGTTAGGAATCTCGGTGTGACCGACTGGAACAACTCGGTGGGACCGATGTGCTAGGGCTTAGGGCAACATCATCTCGGTGTCACCGATTGCATCAACTCGGTGAGACCAAAGTGAAGCAATAATGCAACAAAGAGAATGTCAAGCCAACTCGGTGAGACCGAAATAAATGCAACAAGTCACAGAGCATTGGCAAGGCCACCTCGGTGAGACCGAACTGTTCAGGGTTTCTGGCAGTTGCTATGTCATATGAACTCGGTGGCGCCGGATAGAAAGAATCGGTGGAGCCGAGTTGGAGTGTAAGGTTTTGACATATTTGGATGGATAGTGGTTGAGGGTTTTGGAGTAATATCACTAAGCATTTGAGCAAGCAAGACATTAAGCAACACCTCATACCCTTTTAATAGTATTGGCTTTACTATGGACTCAATGTGATCTTGGATCACTTAAACTAAAATGAAGAGTCTAGAGATTTTTTCAATATGTGTCCTCAGCATTTTGAGGGGTCCACATTTCTAGTCCATGCCATGCCATTCATTGAACTTTCTAAAATATTTAACTTAAATGGATATTAGTTCAATGAGCTATATGTTGTTATGAATCACCAAAACCACCCGAGGATTAGTTGCACTTTCACAACTGTTTCGAGTTGATGTTCCCCTCCCAAAGGCAGGTTCTTACGCGTTATACACCCGTTCAACACTGGAAACAGCACTCCCCGTTCAACTTGCATGTGTTAAGCATGCCACCATATTTTTCATTACTTTTTCATTTTTATTACCTGAATATTTTCACAAATTCTAAACATTTAAAACTTGCGAACATTTTAAGAAGATTAGGAATATTTCAAAATTCTAAGAACATTTTAAAGATATGTGAGCAACTTAAATATTCAATAATTTTTTTTCAAAAAGCATTGGAGCATACTTTTAATTCATAAGAAATTTTCAATTTTGTATTTTTTAAATTCACTAAGACTTTTGAAATTCCGTAACATTTCCAAAATTAACCAACATTTTCTAAACAACTGTAATTTTTTCAAACTCAAATACATATTATAAAATTCATAAAAACTTTTCATGAACATTTAAGTTTCACTAAAAAAATAAAATGCATAAAGTAAAATAAAATTTAAAAGGAAAAGTATCAAAATAAAAAGAATACAAAAAGGAAATGGAGAAAATAGGCACCATGCCCCCGGGCCAGCTCAAAGCACGTAGGGATGCATGTTTGGTCGAGCCGCGCAGATAGGACATCCCGTATGTACTACTATATTCACAACAATTTCTAAAAAAAATGCTATTCACAATAACCTAACCTATGTCCATAAAAACAACCCAGATAGAACCAAATTCAACTCCATGGGCTATAAAGTTTGTGAGGAAAACAGGACCTCCTATATAAAGCATTGAGCGTCGTATAGACGATAGATGCCATGCAGGTAGGTTTTAGTAAGCAGCCCATTAACGATATTCTGCATTCTCGTTGTTTCCTGCATTGAGGGGTTCGTTCGCTTAACGATATTTTCTTCGATTCTCTCATTTTGCTTCGGTTCTTAAGTTGGTTTTCTGTTTTAGCATAAAAGTACTAAGTTTTTTCAAATGCAACCACTTTTATTCAAAAAAAGGTATTAATAAAAAAGGTACATTTTGTTCAAAAAAAGGTTTGCCATGTAGTAATAAAAAATATTATGTATATAAAAATGTATTTAGTTTGTATTATGAATCTTTCATCATAATTTAGAAAAGTTCACCATGTATTAAAAAATGTTCACCATATATAAAAATATATTCATTGTAAATTATAAAATTGTTCAGTGCGTATTTAGCAAATGTTCAATGTACAACAATTGTTCTTAATGTAATTTGAAAATGCAAAAAAAGAACGAAATAAAAACCAAAAATAAATTGAATCGCCTATGAGGTTGTTTCTTTTTAGATATAGATCATTCACCTTGGCACATTCTCGCAACATCTACCTGCTTGGCCTTGCCAAAAATAATAAAAATAAGTGAATTAGTGACTACTCCATTCCGAAAAATATTTGCCAAGAATTTCCCAAGAATGGGCCTGGCCCAAGATATTCCATTCCAAAAAAATAGGACGTAGCTTATCAGAAATCTACTCCCTCCACATTCTAAAAAAAAGCCTACTCCCTCCTCAAAATACTAAGGCATGTTTAGCTTTTTTTTCATCGCACAATTTTGACTATGACTGTCATCTATTGTATGTCCACAAAATCAGTGTAAACATATAGGAGACATAACTTTTTTTCAAAAGACAATTATGATGATATCATTTTATACACGTTCAACGTGTATAGTTTGATAAATGGTGTGCATCAAATACAATTCAAAGTCAAACCGGACTTACATTTTACGAAGGATGACGTATCTTAGAAACCAAATTATTATTGCCTAACAAAAGGAAATCGACTTAAACTGAGAAACTGAATCACCTGTGATGAGATGTAGCAAAAGTGAATTCTTTGGCAGCATTTGAGTTTGAGTTGCAAGTTTAAACAACTTTTTTCAAGATAATAGGAATTGCAAGTACGAACACAAGCAGATGACATTACATTTGTTTCACCTCCATCGTTCTGACTTGGCGACTACACGCAGGCGAAATTTGTGACGCCTGACACGGTTCAAAACCCTGGCGCGCTTCACTTGTACTTCATGTTCAGCGCCTTCCCCAGGGTGAGGCAGCCCGGCGACGCAGGCGGCCTGGCGCCGCCTCTCTTCCCGCCTCCTGGTGCCTGGGACGGCGTCGGCCGCCGCCAGGAAGGCGCGGCCGGGGTGCTCTCCACGCGCCTTAGCCGACCGTCCTCCACCGGAGCGCGTGGCCGCGGTGTCCGCTGCTTCAGCTGGATCTCCTCCCGCAGCTCCCTCTCCAGCGCCGCCTTGGCCTCCTCCGCCAGCTCGGCCCGTCTCACCGCCTCCTCCAGGCTGAACTTCAGGTCGCTGATCTCTGCCTGCGCCGCGCTCAGCTTCTCGTCCTTGAGAGACCCGCCGTCGGCCTCCTTCGCGACGAGCACGTACCCGCCGGCGAGCCTGTCGACGTCCCCGACCTCCTTCTTGTGCAACTCGCCATCGCCATCGGCCTCTTTGGAATCCACCTCCACGATCTCGGAGACAAAGCCCGCACCTGCAGCCTCTGACTCTGAGACTCTCTTTGCTGCCAGGTTTTCAGGCATGCCGATGCCGGCGTCCATGAACTTGCAACACTCAGAGTTCACGCTCCTGAAATCCTCCATCGGGCTTTCAGGCATGAAACGAACCCTCCTTTTCAGTCCTGCCTGAACTTGCACGACATCAGCAGACGTTGCAACGTTGACATTCCCGTCACCAGATTGAATGTTTGGACAGTCCTCCCTCGGCAATTCAATGTCAAAATAGGCTTCAGCAACTTCTGGACAGCCATTGACAAGATCAGCGACTTCTCCTCGTGGTTCTTGGCTTCCCTTGCCATCGTCAGACTTGCCAGCATTGACGTCGACGTGGTCGTCATCACAGGACCGACCGGTGTCCGCAGGGTTTGCCTCAGCATCGCCGTCGGCATGGCGCACCGTCGTCGAGGCCGAAACCATGACCCGTTCTGACACCGAGACGTAAAGCTCCTTGAGCTGCATGAGCTCAGACCGCAGACACTCGACCTCGATGGTCTTCGCCAGCAGCTCCCCCTCCATGCTCTCCATCGCCCCCTTCTGCTTCCTGATGGTCTTCAGGTTCTTGTCAGAGCTGAACAGCTCGAGCGTGACCTCCTGGAAGTAGACGGACCGCTCCTCCTCCGCCCTGATGGCCGCGACGGCCGACTCCAGCACGGCCTCGTTGAGCTCCAGCACGCGCATCAGCCCGTCCCGCGCGCTCTCCCGCTCCAGGATCCGCCGCGTCTCCATCGACTCCACCTCCCCGAGCACGTAGGCGTTGGCGCGCCTCACGGCGTGGAGCTCGCCCACCGCGACGTCCAGCTCGTCGCGGAGCGCCTCGCACTCGGCCGCCGCCTGGGACTGCCTGGTGGTGATGGCGACGTTGTCGGCCTCGAGCTCGGTGATGCGGCGGTGCGCGTCCAGGCACGCCCGGTCGTACTTCTCCGACAGCTCCTGCATGGACTTGCGCATGGCCTCCAGCTTCATGTTCGCCTGCTTGCTCTCGCTCTCCTTGGCCTCCAGCTGCAGCTTGCACGTCGCCAGCTCCTTGGTCACGACGTCAATCTCCTGCCCCTGCACTTGCAAACATGGACGGATTTGAGCAGGAACTAGATATGCAGTTGTGTGATTATGCGAAGTTGTGAAATTGAGTACCCACGTACGTTTCTGTCAGGGCTGCTGAACCTGCTGTGATCACTTCTCTGCTCGAAGAGATTCAAGGCAGACTGCACGGATTCTAGGGGCCTCGTGTCAATCTCGGCCATCTGTACGTACAACTGGTTGCCTTGCGTCGATTCAGTCAGTCCTTGTGCGGTTTCCTGCACGAGTTGAACAAGAATGATGCCTCAAGCGTAATATACTGATTAAAATAATGCCAGATGCCTATCCTAACTCAACAAGTTAACACCAACTCTTACAGGTTACTAGTAATGAAAAGCCATACAGCCTAGTCACACACTTTGTGTGGTTAGCACAACTGTCAAAACATCTTCAGATTTGTCCGTCAGTTAGCCAACAACTTCACTTGAGTAAGTCTAGAAGTTCAGTTGATTACAGGTCTGAATACTTCAAGCCATCAGCAGGTACTACTACGCTAAGCGATGAATTTTATACCGAGTTCGAGGAACACACAAAAACCTATATAAGCAGTCTGACTTCTCAAATGGCAGATTCACCCCCAAAGAACATGGCAGATTCACCTTTGCGCGTAGTAACAACAGATGTGGAGACGTCTAATCAACAAGAGATCGTACCTTGAGCAGCCCAGGAGGCGGCTCACTCGATCACGGGAGCACGATCGCGCAGCGTTGCCTTGCTGCTGGCCTCGTCGGGCGCTTCACCATTGGCCAGAGGAGCAGCCCGCGAGTCCAAGAGACCAAGACTGTAAATGCCAAAGAGAGCAGCGAGTAAAATGAACCGAGGAACGAGTGGCGCTACATATACTGCCACAGGAGGCAGCGGCTAAGACGAGGCGCCGTGAGCAACGAGGGGGCTCGTCTCCATCCCATCCCGAGGAAACTATCGCTTTGGTCGTGGTGAAAACGCCGATGCGGCGGGCGGGGTCAGTCCAAGCGCCCACTACTTCTCCTCGTGCCACGACGCCACCCCCCTGCGTAAGCGCCCACGATCGATCGTGCTCAGCTGGTTTATCCGCTCCTCGGTCGTGGCCGTCACGCCACCGGTGCGTACGACTATACTCCCGGGTTTTAGAGCATCCTACTATCACGTCCTACACGTGTTCCTTCATATTTTAGATACTACTGACATTGTAAGGTCCGCAAGTGAAATTAAGTGTGCACACAAGATAGGGGGTTCCTAGAAAAACATGGGTGCTAGCAACAGATAGAGATTCCACACAGATCTTATATTTGGACTCGATGGATTTGGAAATGTTGGGCACCCCTCACTTGCAAGATCTTCATGTGGCTCGCGATACAACATAGAATATGGACATTTGATCGGAGGCTGCGGCATGGGTTACAGTACAACCCCTCACCTTGCTATCTGTGTGACCAGGAGAAAGACAACGTGGATCATCTACTCGTCCAGTGCGTTTATTCACGACAAGTATGGCACATGATCTTGTCCAGCGTTAGGGCTGCGCCAGCCTTAGCGCCGCTGGCGAATGATAACTTGAAATCTTGGTGGGGCAGCACCCAAAAGCAGCTTCGCAAGGAGATCCGTAAAGCTTTTGATAGCCTGGTGATTCTGGTGTGTTGGGGCTTATGGAAGCAAAGAAATGTTCGAGTTTTCCACCCGACGACTCCACCTTCATCGGCCTTCGAGTTAGTACTTAGGATTCTTAATGAGCTGCGCATGTGGGCGACAGCGGGAGGGTGTGGAATTGACACCATTGTGTGAGGAGTTAACATAGTGCGTGGAGTTGGAGTTTGCCATGGCCTCGGTCGGCTTGTGACTGGTGGCTATGCTAGTAACTCTCTTGTACATTATTTTCTCTTTTCTATAAAGTTAAGGTACGCAATTTGCATACTCTCGAAAAAATATTTGGACTCGAGTGGCCACCCTCATTACAGTGCTCTTAAAATAGGGTTTCACCCCCACTTTATAAATAAAGGCGACATACATACAACAAGTTCAAGTGCACTAACCAGCATAGACGGCTAGGACAATCAGCACAAGCACGCCTAAAAAGCATAAAAAAGAAAAAAGGTCACCAAATGTTGCGAGGATTGTCGGCGAGCGATAGCATGTAGCGCATCCATCATAAGTCCTAGACGCCCGCGGTCACGCTACCTAAACAATGGGTGCGAGTGCTCCAAGAAAGCAAGGGATTTAAAAAACGAATAAGAGGCATGTCGAGGAAAAACCCTATCAATCACCATTATTACGCGTCCCCCACAACTTCCAAGCTAACGTCGCAAACACAAGCCAGAATAGGCGCCGCTTCTCCCGGTCTGGTTGGCTCTAGTTTGAAGGAACCCAGTCAGGCCCTAGAGCCTCCCAGACGAAACTTTAAAGAACTCTCGCCGCCGTGCAAGACAAAATGATGCGGGTGCCCATCTTCAGGACATCACAAAGGGGACACAGGCCATTGGGTCGTGCCTCTTGAGCACCTTCATCCCAAATGGGAGTCGGTTCCTCAATAATTGCCACACAAAAATCTAGATTTTCAAGGGCAAAGGTACTTTCCAAACAGGATAAACCCATGAAATAGTCGGCGTACAACATAGAGCATGGTATGCCGGACCAACGGAGAAAACGCCCGAAGGTGAGAGACTCCAGGATACGGTGTTCGGATAATCCGCGAGCATCGGTGGTATAGTAGCCCATGAACTCTATTTTCTCCACCTGTCCAAATGACCGTCCGAACAAGATTATCCAATGGCCATTTTGGGCAGTCGCCGGGACAAACACCATCGAATCCGCGCAGATGGCATACAAGTTTGGGAATCCCGTATATAGTGGGACTCCCCCAACCCATGGATCAAGTCAGAATAGAGTTCCCTCTCCATTCTCAATACTAAAGAAAACCCCTACCCGGATTTCCTGCTAGATCCATTGGATGAAATTACAGAGTTGGGATCCCTCTGTACGCGAGCAAGCAAGGAGGGGCTCGCCCCGCAAATACTTAGCATGAAGCTATAACCATAGCCCCCTCCTCTCGAATGATCCACCAAATCCAACGCAACATGAGGGCTATGTTCATGTATCACGAAGCAAGTGTTGGGGAACGTAGTAATTTCAAAAAAATTCCTACGCACACGCAAGATCATGATGATGCATAGAAACGAGAGGGGAGAGTGTTGTCTATGTACCCTCGTAGACCGAAAGCGGAAGCGTTAGCACAGCGCGGTTGATGTAGTCGTACGTCTTGACGATCCGACCGATCAAGTACCGAACGTACGACACCTCCGAGTTCAGCACACGTTCAGCCCGATGACGTCCCTCGAACTCCGATCCAGCCGAGTGTTGAGGGAGAGTTTCGTCAGCACGACGGTGTGGTGACGATGTTCATGTTCTACCGACGCAGGGCTTCGCCTAAGCACCGCTACAGTAATATCGAGGTGGACTATGGTGGAGGGGGGAGGGGGCACCGCACACAGCTAAAGGATCAAACGATCAATTGTTGTGTCTATGGGGTGCCCCTTGCCCCCGTATATAAAGGAGCAAGGGGGGGGGGTGCGGCCGGCCAGGAGGAGTCCTACTCCCACCTTTCCTAGTTGGAATAGGATTCGGGAGAAGGAAAGAGAGAGGAGAAGAAGGAAAGAGGGGGCCGACCCCCTTTGCCCTAAACCAATTCGGTTTGGGCCTTGGGGGGGGCTCCCCACACTCCCCTTGCTTCCCTCTATTTCCACTAAGGCCCATATAGGCCCATTAAGCTCCTGGGGGGTTCCGGTAACCACCCGGTACTCCGATAAAATCCCGATTTCATCCGGAACACTTCCGACATCCAAACATAGGCTTCCAATATATCAATCTTCATGTCTCGACCATTTCGAGACTCCTCGTCATGTCCTTGATCACATCCGGGACTACGAACAACCCTCGGTACATCAAAACATATAAACTCATAATATAACTGTCATCGTAACGTTAAGCGTGCGGACCCTACGGGTTCGAGAACTATATAGACATGACCGAGACACGTCTCCGGTCAATAACCAATAGCGGAACCTGGATGCTCATATTGTCTCCCACATATTCTACGAAGATCTTTATCGGTCAAAACGCACAACAACATACGTTGTTCCCTTTGTCATCGGTATGTTACTTGCCCGAGATTCGATCGTCGGTATCTCAATACCTAGTTCAATCTCGTTACCGGCAAGTCTCTTTACTCGTTTCGTAATACATCATCTCGCAACTAACTCATTAGTTGCAATGCTTGCAAGGCTTAAGTGATGTGCATTACCGAGAGGGCCCAGAGATACCTCTCCGATATTCAGAGTGACAAATCCTAATCTCGAAATATGCCAACCCAACAAGTACCTTCGAAGACACCTGTAGAGCACCTTTATAATCACCCAGTTACGTTGTGATGTTTGGTAGCACACAAAGTGTTCCTCTGGTAAACGGGAGTTGCATAATCTCATAGTCATAGGAACATGTATAAGTCATGAAGAAAGCAATAGCAGAATACTAAACGATCGTGTGCTAAGCTAACGGAATGGGTCAAGTCAATCACATCATTCTCCTAATGATGTGACACTGTTAATCAAATGACAACTCATGTCTATGGTTAGGACCATAACCATCTTTGATCAATGAGCTAGTCAAGTAGAGGCATACTAGTGACAATCTGTTTGTCTATGTATTCACACATGTATTATGTTTCCGGTTAATACAATTCTAGCATGGATAATAAACATTTATCATGATATAAGGAAATAAATAATAACTTTATTATTGCCTCTAGGGCATGATACGTCCATTTTGCATCATGCTTTTATATCGATATTTATTGCATTATGGGCTGTTATTTCACATTATGTCACAATACTTATGGCTATTCTCTCTTATTTTATAAGGTTTACATAAGGAGGGAGAATGCCGGCAGCTGAAATTCTGGGCTGGAAAATGAGCAAATATTAGAGACCTATTCTGCACAACTCCAAAAGTCCTGAAACTCCACGGAATACCTTATAATAAATAATGAAAAATCCTCGCCAAAGATGAAGACCAGGGGGCCCGCACCCTGTCCCCCCAAGGCCCAAACCGAATTGGTTTAGGGCAAAGGGGGTCAGCCCCCTCTTTCCTTCTTCTCCTCTCTCTTTCCTTCTCCCGAATCCTATTCCAACTAGGAAAGGGGGGAGTCCTACTCCCGGTGGGAGTAGTACTCCTCCTGGCCGGCCGCACCCCCCCTTGCTCCTTTATATACGGGGGCAGGGGGCACCCCATAGACACAACAATTGATCGTTTGATCCTTTAGCCGTGTGCGGTGCCCCCCCTCCACCATAGTCCACCTCGATATTACCCCTCGAAGAGCTAGGTCATGCCCCTCGGTCATGTCTATAGGAGAGCTAGATCATGCCCCTCGAGATAGTGCGGCGCGCTTGCCCGTGGCTCGAGCCCGTCGAAGATCAAGTCTCCGCGGATGTCAGCCGTGTAGTTTAAGCTTCCAAACCTGACTTGATGGCCAGGGGCGTAGCTTTCGATCTGCTCCAGGTGGCCGAGTGAATTGGCCCGCAGAGCGAAGCCGCCGAAGACGAAGATCTGTCCGGGGAGCAAAGTCTCACCCTGGACCGCATCGTTGTTGATGATCGAAGGAGCCATCGGGCCTAAAGGCGATGACACAGAGGAACTCTCAATGAAAGCACCAATGTCGGTGTCAAAACCGACGGATCTCGGGTAGGGGGTCCTGAACTGTGCGTCTAGGCCGGATGGTAACAGGAGGCAGGGAACACGATGTTTTACCCAGGTTCGGGCCCTCTTGATGGAGGTAAAACCCTACGTCCTGCTTGATTAATATTGATGATATGGGTAGTACAAGAGTAGATCTACCACGAGATCAAGGAGGCTAAACCCTAGAAGCTAGCCTATGGTATGATTGTTGTGTATGGAGTTGATCGCCTACGGACTACAACCCTCCGGTTTATATAGACACCGGATAGGGTTAGAGTTACACAGAGTCGGTTACAATGGTAGGAGATCTTGAATATCCGCATCGCCAAGCTTGCCTTCCACGCCAAGGAAAGTCCCATCGGACACGGGACGAAGTCTTCAATCTTTTATCTTCATAGTCCAGGAGTCCGGCTGAAGGTATAGTCCGGCTACCCGAACACCTCCTAATCCAGGACTCCCTCAGTAGCCCCTGAACCAGGCTTCAATGACAACGAGTCCGGCGCGCAAATTGTCTTCGGCATTGCAAGGCGGGTTCCTCCTCCAAGTCCTTCATAGAAGATTGTAAACACCAAGAGTAGTGTCCGACTCTGCAAAATAAGCTTCCACATATTGCCATAGAGAGAATGATATTAACACAAACAAAATCTGCTGACGTATTCCGCAGTGCGTCATCACACTACAGCCAAGTCCTTCACTCGAATCGTTTTCACTTTTCCACCTCAGCGTGTTTTGCGAGGCGGTTTCCTTGGCACGTCTTGTCAAAGCAGAGATCGTGTGCCCCTCTTTTACGGGATTCTCATCCATATGGACATGGGTAACCCAATCGTGCCCGTTAGCATGTTTTCTCGATTAAAGGCGAGTCCCAAACGGTTACGGGGAGGGCTCCTGGTATTCAACCTCTTATAAAGAGACCAGGGCCTTACTCCCTTTCTCCAATCCCAAAACAAGTTCGCCCGTCACCTCGAGTTCCAACACCCTAGGCTCCAGATTCCGGGCGCCTCAGACCTTCGACAATGTCCGGTTCCGACCTTCAAGGCCGATGGATGCCCTCCTCCGTCACGGAGGAGGACGTGCTAAAGTTGAGAGAGGCTAAGTTCTTGACCGCCGAAATTTCGCACAGGTTGCCTGCTCAAAGGCAGGCTATCCCCAGTCCCCAGCCCGGTGAGAGCGTAGTGTTCGTGTCTCACTTCCTTCGGGGGTTAGGCTTCCCGATGGACCCCTTTGTGAGGGGACTGCTATTTTATTACGGGCTGGAATTCCACGACTTAACTCTGGAGTCCATCCTCCATATCTCCTCGTTTATCGTTGTATGTGAAGCGTTCCTCCGTGTTACCCCTCACTTCAGATTATGGCTCAAGACTTTCAAAGTGGAGCCGAAGATGATCAAGGGACGGCACACAGAGTGCGGAGGCGCTGTTATAAGCAAAAATGATGATGCTCCATGGCCCGAGGGCTCTTTTCAAGAGGAGCTAGGCTTGTGGCAACGAGAATGGTTTTATATCACCGCTCCCCGGAGCACCAAGTGGGTGGCGCTTCCTGCCTTTCGCTCGGGTCCCCCACCACGGCTAGCGTCATGGGTTAACAGAGGGTTAGATTGGGGTTTTCCCAAAGACATGCCCCTGTTACAGGGCCGAATTAAGGATCTCTTGGAGGGAGACCTCAGCTTGGTCAAGGTGACGCAGGTCATGCTGATTCGCCGAATATTGCCCGGCAAACGTCGCCCCCTTCACCTGTGGGAGTTTAATCCAGAGGGACCGCGAGCTCTCCAGAACTTTATGGGCGCAACACCCGCGGAGATGTATAGAATGTTCTTCGGATCACAAGAGATGTGTCCGGATTTAACCGAGGACGCAGGCCTAAGCTGCAATCGCCCGGATACTCAAGTAAGCAACCTTGTGCCCGGACCTTCTATCCGTATAATTGTCATAAACTTGCCCCTAAAAGAGTCGTCCTTTTAAACAGGAGTGGATAGCGAAGGCAAAGCTGATCAGGTGTCCGGCTCCCCTTCCTGAAACCAGGCCGGATCTCGTGCTGGTCAGGATGCTGGAGATAATGCCTTTGGAGGGGGAGGACAAGGAAGCTATGGCCTCCTCGAAGGAGGCTGCTCCGAAGGGAGGAACCGATAATTCCTCTCCTAAGGGGAAGAAGAGAGCCACCTCTGACGACCCGGAAACCATGGCCTTGAAACGGGGGAGAAAATCCTCGTCAGAGGGTCCAACGCCGGGGAGTCCCTCGGCTGGGCTACGCCCTCAAGGGGATCAGCCCTCCAGCGAGCCGTAAGTGGAGAAAAGATTTTCCTTTTGAGGGATGAGGGAAGTCCTTGATTTATATCTGAGAATATTAACCAAACCTTTATCTTGTAGCTCGGACCTCAGCCCTTCTCAGCAGAGCTCGTCTTCGGGGGATCTCCTTCCGGAGATGATGGAGAGCGGGACGCCTCCCCCTGCCGTGCCGCCTAACAAGGCGGGCGACCCTGAGGTGTCGTCACGGAGGGTTTCTCCAAATCCGGCAGGGGCGGAAGGTGGCTATGCGGCCCCCCGAGGTTCTCCGCGTCCGGCCTTCGAAAGAGGTCATGGGACAAGCCCGGCACCGTCTGGTGCTCGGCCGAAGGAGCTAAATATTCTGCTGGGGCGAGCTTCTACCTCAGAGGAGCACCGCGCATTGATGGGCACGGTGATTGAAAGGATTTCATCCGTAGAGAGCGGATTGTATGAGGCTGTCAAAAGTTTACTGACGGGTTTCGAGGTACATTAGATAATGTATACTTTTGTCAGTTGCGCATGAGTAAGATGCGCCCTGTGTAGATAGTAGCCCCTGAGACTCTGCGTGTCGTCAAGAAATGACGGCAC
Source organism: Triticum dicoccoides (assembly GCF_002162155.2). NCBI lineage: Eukaryota > Viridiplantae > Streptophyta > Magnoliopsida > Poales > Poaceae > Triticum > Triticum dicoccoides. Next base: position 43,741,180 of record NC_041386.1, read on the forward strand.
GCGGAGGATCATAATCCCAGGTCTAAGATGTCGCCTTTGAATGTAGGCGGCAGGGTGTCCGGAATCGAGCCGAACTGATGATTTTGCCGAACTAAAGCGGCAACTGGACGTGGCAGATGCCGACATCACGCTTGTCAATAAGCGTCTTGATAAGGCTCAAGGTATGTAATTCCTCGGGCGGCATCAGGAAAGAACAGTTTTATGCCTGTGTCTTACGATGTGTGTGCTTGACGCAGATGGTGCGGCCGCCGTGGAGAGTCTTAGGGCAGAACTTGCCCGAGCTAAAGAACAAGCCAGCGAAAGTGATGCGGCCACCAGGAAAGCCCTTGAAGAGCTGAGAGCCGAACAGGCTGCTCATTGCCGAAGCAAGGAAGCGATGGCCGAAAAGTTAAAAAGCGCTACAGACCGTTGCAGACTTCTTGAAAAAGAAGACCAGGCGAGACAGACGGACTTAAAGAAGGCCGTTTCCAATGCCAAGGACGCGCGCTCTGTGATGAGAGCTGCGAAGGAGGAGCTGCGTCAGGCCGAACAAATTGCGGCTGGAAAGCCCTTTATGCTGCGAAGGAAATTTTGTGATCCGAAGTTTGCTCTGTTGGACCGGACGTGGAGTGTGGAGGATACCTATCTGGACTTGGCAGCGAGTGCTGCTGATGCGACCGAACACTTTCGAGATCAGAAAGATCGCGAAGTGGAAAAGCTTTTCTGGTCGCAGTTTCACAATCAAGAGCATCCACTGGCAGTGGATGATCGTTTGGCTCAATAGGCCGAACTGAATAGGTTGTCTGGACTCGTCATGAAGTACGTCATGGGTCACCTGTGGCTGGGGAGATCGGAGCCGAAGAGTTATTTCAGCTTGGTGTAGCAATTCCTTGACGCGGTGCCGCGTATAAATGCAATCAAGAGGTCAGCATGCATAGAGGGCGCTAGGATGGCTCTTGGCCGTGTTAAGACATACTGGGCAGAGATGGAGACCACCGTTGTTGCGTCCCGAGATTCGGACGAAAGCCGAGTACCCTCCGAGCACTATTTTCAGGAAGTTCTTGAAGGCGCTCGTGTAATAGAGACGCAGTGCCCGAAAGATGCTATGTTATGATAGCATATGTAATTATAAAGTAATATTTTGATAAACTGTAGTGGCCTTTTTTATACTTGTGCCTCCAAGTATTGGGAACACCTCCTGTGCGGCCGTTTCAAGATATATATATATATATATATATATATATATATATATATATATATATAT
>NC_041386.1:43742748-43744222 GCF_002162155.2 Triticum dicoccoides
TCTACAAGCAGTGGTAGTTACCATCACCTTCTTTGGCCTCCACGTGTCCCTCTTCCCCGTCCCTCAAACATGGCATCAAATCAACCGGGTAATGGATACTGTTAACGGGTGCCAATGCAATTTAGTAGGCAGAAACTAATTCAGTTTTTATTATTAAATAATCCGGCAAGCGGGTGGCAGGCTGTTGCAACGATCTCCTCAATCTTGGGTGTGTACAACAATATTTTCATCGGATAAGCCTGTGAACGTGAAGCTGATTATTTTTTTCTTTAAGTGGTGCTGATTATTCTTGATAAGCACCGTAGATGGATGGTAATTTTCTTATCCAGAGTACGTATTTATCTCTCTTTTTTTAACAAGTATTTTTTGTTGGAAAAAGGTAGTATGGGGACGTATAACTCTTTTTTGATTCTTCTATTATAGTACGAAATATATTGTCATTTTTAGAACCGCATAGAGTATACTCACTCCCCATGTATACCTGTAGTATGGAGTTTTAACATGTAACTTTTGTAGTATGGAGTATGCACTACTAAGTAAAATTGGAGTGTGAAGTATAAGCATTTGATTATTTGAGTACGGATTATTAACACCAAGCTGGAGTATTAATACTCTTTTACGTGAATGCACAAAATATATATGTGTGCCAAAAAAGTAGTATTTCGTATGTAATTTATAGTTCGTTTCAGAATTATGGTATGTACTACATACTACTATACTGCTATATTATGGAGTATATTTATAAATTTTCACATGGAGTATGTGCATGTCTACATATAATTGTTTTTCACAGAGAGTATGTAGTATACCTTTTTGAAGTAGATATAGTTTTTTTAGTATGTAGTATATTGTATGAACTGTCAAGAAAAAAAAGTATGTAGTATATTAATTTTGAACTTAGTATTGGGAACCACCAAGAGTATGGAGTATGTATTTCTTAGAACATGGAGTATATATGCTTTTTTATGGAGGGTGGAGTATATGTGTCTTGTAGTATGAAGAAATATACTTCTTATTTTAGAATGGTGTATGTAGTATATACGGTGGACTGTTGTGCATATATAATATAAATGAGATATTTATGGAGTTGCTGACTTTGTATGTATTTTTGTTTAGATAGGAGTACTTTTTTTAGGAAATTCAGACGGGACTATGTGTTACAGATTCGTTAGTGGACACATATTTTTTTCTGAAGGGAGTATATATATGTACGCATGTAGTATGGAGAATGTCATGTACATTATGTTTGTACGGTTAGTTGATGCGTCCTGATGCACTGTCGTTGGTCAATTGCATGCATCCATGAATGCTTCTCTTCTAAATTAGCAATCCAAATCCTACATGCACCAGCATTAGATCGATTCTAGTATGCATAAGGATGCCTGACGCCAGCGGCCGGTGGATATATTTTGATATATAGCTTGCTCGTTTTACTGGAGGTAGTTATATGGTAATTATCTTCTCACATAAATCG
>NC_041386.1:43744660-43773613 GCF_002162155.2 Triticum dicoccoides
GGGGGTACGGGCTGGTCATTTTCTCCGGTAGAGAAAGTCTGAAAACTTGTGAAACCAAACCCGTTAATCAACGCTCAGATCTGAAGATATCGGAGGGCAGCTAGGGTGGTGGTAACTACCACTAGATGGTAGTATCTATTTTCCATATATATATATATATATATATATATATATATATATATATATATATATATATATATATATATATATATATAGAATCTGAAAGATGGCAGTCGTTGGCTTCAGCCCCCACGCACATAGTGCGGGGGTGCTCGCAGAAGACGCATTTTCACACTTAACCCTACGTCTTGGTCCTACAAAGGAGGTGATAGCGCAGCGGGCCAGGCAACCGGACTATAATGCTTTAACACTTTCACTTAGCCATAGGAGTTTGACAGTGAGAATATTTAGGTAGCTCCTTGGTGGCAACTGCGCTCGTCCGAGTTCGGGGCGCGTATGTGCCTGACCGAGAAGCGGCCCTTCGTTAAAGCGGAGGAATCCGATAGATTCCGATAGGTCATCGAGTGGTTGACCAGCCTCACGCTACATCATGACAGTCCGTTTCCGGCTTTCTCTACTGAGGTGCTCGCCCGGCCGAACCGGGGCACAATCGTAGTAGTTCTCCTGGTGCTACCTTAGCCGATAGAGCGGAACATAAGGTAGCCGAACTCAGGAGCCGGGCAACCCAACATTTGACCAAAATCATGATTCGGAGCTGATGCATATAATGCCAAAACTCGCGATGCCGAACACTCCCTAAGGTGTTCGGTCTTTATGAGTGCGGGTGAAACAACACTCTTTATTAAAAAATCCCCTAGTGTCCAGGTACGTGCGAAAATTCTGACGTGGCCACATGCCAAGACGCCAGCCTCCTCCTTGGTTATATCAGAAAGAAAAAACCAGGGGATGTGTAGCAACAAGAGACAGTAAAAAAGGTTTACGCAGGGTCTTAATCTAAAAAGAATCCTTTAGGACGGGTCCCTATTGCACGTCTGCGCCTGTGTCTCCGTTGTGCCGTATCCTGGACGGGCGCCGCACGACGTTCATCTGTAAAAGAGAGAAACTGAGTTGAAAACGGGTCGTGCCGAAAAAGTTTAAAATAAGCAAAGTATAAAGTAAGATATATAAGATTGAGCTTTATTGTCTCTTATTGCATATGCGTGGAGCCCCTAGTGCGGGGGTATATGACTCTAGGCCTGCATCAATGATGATTTTGCACCGAACTCGTCTATCCGCGTTCGTGGTCTTGTATGACCTATTTCGAAGTTTTTTTTGGCCGGTGAGGCCATTTTGCTGTGGGGCTGTCAAAGCGGCCGCACAGCCCTCCGCTTGGGGAGGCGCACTTTAGTGCTTCCCCTTCAAAGAGATGATGCCTCGTGGACCGGACATCTTAAGCGTAAGAGATGCATAATGCGGTATTGCGTTAAAGCGAGCGAAAGCTTCGCGTCCCAGTAGTGCTTGATAGTGACTTGAGAACGGGACGATATGGAAGGTCAGCTTTTCGCGGTGGAGGTTATCGGCAGAGCCGAATATGACTTCGAGCCAGAGAAAACCCATACAATGGGTGTCCGGACCAGGTATTACCCCTTGAAAGGAGGTTTTGCTGCGGCGGATTCGTGCTGGGTTTATCCCCATGTGCTGGATTCTATCATGATATATCAGGTTTAGTCCACTGCCGCCGTCCATAAGGACATTTGAAAACTGGAGTCCGCCAATTATTGGATCGAGTATCAAGGCAGCCCAGCCTACATTCTTGATATTCCTAGAATAATCTAGCTGATCGAAGATGATCGGTTTTGACAACCAGTGGCAGGACCCTTTGGGGATGGGCCGTGTGGTGCGTACCTTTACGGGCGCCGCACGTTTTGTTATGTGAAGTGAGTTCACTGTTTTTACTTCTTGTGGGAAGTTCTTTTGTTTCCTGGTGCTCTGCTTTTGGGGTTCGTCCTCGTCTTCGCTTGGTGTGTCGAGCCCCTTGTGTTCGGCATTGAGTCTGCCGGATTGTTTGAAAACCCAACAGTCTCTGTGGGTATGGTTAGCAGGCTTCCCGGGAGTACTGTGTATCTGACATATCCTGTCCAGGATTTTATTTAGGTTGGATGGATCGTCCCTGTTGTCCTGGGGGGGCGATTTTTCCTGATTTTGTCGTGAGCCTTTGAATCCGGCATTGACTGCCGTGCTCTTCGGACTTTTGTCCTAAGTCCAGCGACGGTCCTTGTTGCGTCGCGGTTTTCCGTTTCCATCCCTAGTTTCGGATGTACTTGGGTCGCTGGGGCTGCACCTTGCCAACCAGCTGTCCTCCCCTGCACAAAAGCGGGTCATGAGGCTTGTTAGTGCGGCCATTGTTCTTGGCTTTTCTTGGCCGAGGTGTCTGGCGAGCCATTCGTCTCGGACATTATGCCTGAAAGCTGCTAAGGCTTCGGCGTCCGGACAGTCGACTATCTGATTCTTTTTAGTGAGGAATCTATTCCAGAACTGCCGAGCTGATTCTCTGGGTTGTTGAGTTATGTGACTAAGATCGTCTGCATCCGGAGGGCGGACATAGGTCCCTTGAAAGTTTGCTCGAAAAGCATCCTCGAGCTCTTCCCAGCTTCCAATTGTGTTTTCGGGAAGGCTTTTAAGCCAATGCCGGGCTGGCCCTTTAAGCTTAAGGGGTAGATATTTTATGGCGTGGAGATCATCTCCTCTAGCCATGTGTATGTGGAGGATATAATCCTCGATCTAAACTCCAGGGTCTGTTGTTCCATCATATGCCTCTATGTTTATGGGTTTGAATCGCTCTGGGAATTCATAGTCCAGGACCTCATCGGTGAAACATAGGGGGTGTGCGGCGCCCCTGTATTTGGGTGTGCCGGATTCTGATGATGGCTTCATAGCGTTGCTTACAAGAGCTTGCTTTCTTGGCCCATAAATGGATCTGACTGGGCCATAATGCGAATCCTTAAGTGGGCCGCATGCCGATTTAGGTGCGGCGCCGCTTGCCGCTTTATGGGGTCGTCTATCCGACCGTGTGGCTTTTTCATTTTTTGAATGCGAGGGCTCTAGGGCCTCTTCCTCGAATTCAGGCAGTAGCTTTCTTTTCGGATAGCTTTTAGTGCGGCGACTGTCTCTGTACTTATCTGTGGTATTGATTACTTTGCTCCATCTAATCCGGAGTGCATCTTCCGCTATTTTTAGCTTCCGCTTCTGCTTTTTTAGGCTGCGTGCAGTTGCAACGAGCCTCTCGTGGAGATTCTTCTGCTCCATAGGTTTATTCGGCATGAGGTCGTCCGGAATGCCGTTTTCGCCAGAGGAGGGATGTTCGGTTTCTCTATCCGTGTTGCCCTGTTCGGACGGTTGCTCTAAGGCCTGCTCGTCGTCTACCGGCTCGTCCTGCTCTATGGCTGGGTTTTTGTCGAGGCGGGGCTTGGGTCGGCGTTTACGCCGGCGCTTTGATTGCTTTTCGGGGGGTCGAGCTCCCGTCCCATCCCCTTTTTCCTCGTTGTCGCTTCCTTTAGGGGTATCCACCATGTACACATTGTGAGATGAGGTGGATGTCCAATGCTGTCGATGTCTCCGGAGTCATCCATACTGTCGATGTCTCCGGAGTCGAAGTTGAGCACGTCGTTTAAATTGTCGACAGTGGCTACCAAGTGGGTGGTGGGTGGGCTTTAAATTTCTTCATCGTCCGTATCCCATCCTCGCTGACCGTAGTTCGGCCAGGGCTCTCCTGATAAGGAGAGAGACTTGAGAGAGTTCAGGATATCGCCACAAGGCGAGTGCTGAAAGATGTCTACGGCGGTGAACTCCATTATCGGCGCCCAATCGGATTCGATTGGCAGGGGCGCGGGGGGTTCGGAGTCCGGGGAGGAGTCCGGATCCTCGGAGTCATGGGTCGTGCAGAGTGCGGGGCTAGCGTTCGGCTCGATCGCTTTCGGGATCGCAGCCCCCGAGGTGATGTCCAACCGCTCATCCTCGATTGGCGCAATAGGCTCCGCGTTAGGGGTCGGAACCGATGCGTGTGCGGCCTCCAGGACACTGTCTGGGGGCAGAGCTAGATCATGCCCCTCGAGATAGTGCGGCGCGCTTGGCCGTGGCTCAAGCCCATCGAAGATCAAGTCTCCGCGGATGTCAGTCGTGTAGTTTAAGCTTCCAAACCTGACTTGATGGCCAAGGGCATAGCTTTCAATCTGCTCCAGGTGGTCGAGCAAATTGGCCCGCAGAGCGAAGCCGCCGAAGACGAAGATCTGTCCGGGGAGCAAAGTCTCACCCTGGACCGCATCATTGTTGATGATCGAAGGAGCCATCGGGCCTAAAGGCGATGACACAGAGGAACTCTCAATGAAAGCACCAATGTCTGTGTCAAAACCGGCGGATCTCGGGTAGGGGGTCCCAAACTGTGCGTCTAGGCTGGATGGTAACAGGAGGCAGGGAACACGATGTTTTACCCAGGTTCGGGCCCTCTTGATGGAGGTAAAACCCTACGTCCTAGTTGATTAATATTGATGATATGGGTAGTACAAGAGTAGATCTACCACGAGATCAAGGAGGCTAAACCCTAGAAGCTAGCCTATGGTATGATTGTTGTGTATGGAGTTGATTGCCTACGGACTACAACCCTCCGGTTTATATAGACACCGGATAGGGTTAGGGTTACACAGAGTCGGTTACAATGGTAGGAGATCTTGAATATCCGCATCGCCAAGCTTGCCTTCCACGCCAAGGAAAGTCCCATCGGACACGGGACGAAGTCTTCAATCTTGTATCTTCATAGTCCAGGAGTCCGGCTGAAGGTATAGTCCGGCTACCCGAACACCCCCTAATCCAGGACTCCCTCAGTAGTAATTTCAAAAAAAATCCTACGCACACGCAAGATCATGGTGATGCATAGCAACGAGAGGGGAGAGTGTTGTCTACGTACCCTCGTAGACCGAAAGTGGAAGCGTTAGCACAACGCGGTTGATGTAGTCGTACGTCTTCACGATCCGACCGATCAAGTACCGAACGTACGGCACCTCCGAGTTCAGCACACGTTCAGCCCGATGACGTCCCTGGAACTCGGATCCAGCTGAGTGTTGAGGGAGAGTTTTGTCAGCACGACGGCGTGGTGACGATGTTGATGTTCTACTGACGCAGGGCTTCGCCTAAGCACCGCTACAGTATTATCGAGGTGGACTATGGTGGAGGGGGCACCGCACACGGCTAAGAGATCAATGATCAATTGTTGTGTCTATGGGGTGCCCCCTGCCCCCGTATATAAAGGAGCAAGGGAGGTGCGGCCGACCATAGGAGGAGGCGCGCAGGAGGAGTCCTACTCCCGGTGGGAGTAGGACTCCCCTCCTTTTTCCTAGTTGGATTAGGACTTGGGAGGAAGGAGGAGAGAGGGGAAAGGAAAGGGGGGCGTCGCCCCCCCTCCTTGTCCAATTCGGACTTGGGGGAGGGGCGCGCGGCTGCCCCTTGGCCGCCTCTCCTCTTCCTCCACTTGGGCCCATAAGGCCCAATAGCCTCCGGGGGGTTCCGGTAACCCCTTCGGTACTCCGGTAAAATCACTATTTCACCCGGAACACTTCCGATATCCAAACATAGGCTTCCAATATATCAATCTTCATGTCTCGGCCATTTCGAGACTCCTCGTCATGTCCGTGATCACATCCTAGACTCCGAACAACCTTCGGTACATCAAAACACATAAACTAATAATAAAACTGTCATCGTAATGTTAAGCGTGCGGACCCTACGGGTTCGAGAACTATGTTGACATGACCGAGACACGTCTCCGGTCAATAACCAATAGCAGAACCTGGATGCTCATATTGGCTCCTACATATTCTATGAAGATCTTTATCGGTCAGACCGCATAACAACATAAGTTGTTCCCTTTGTCATCAGTGTGTTACTTGCCCGAGATTCGATCGTCGGTATCTCAATACCTAGTTCAATCTCATTACCGGCAAGTCTCTTTACTCGTTCCGTAATACATCATCCCGCAACTAACTCATTAGTTGCAATGCTTGCAAGGCTTAAGTGATGTGCATTACCGAGAGGGCCCAGAGATACCTCTCCGACAATCGGAGTGACAAATCCTAATCTCAAAATACGCTAACCCAACAAGTACCTTCGAAGACACATGTAGAGCACCTTTATAATCACCCAGTTACGTTGTGACATTTGGTAACACACAAAGTGTTCCTCCGGTAAATGGGAGTTGCATAATCTCATAGTCATAGGAACATGTATAAGTCATGAAGAAAGCAATAGCAACATACTAAACGATCATGTGCTAGGCTAACAGAATGGGTCATGTCAATCACATCATTCTCCTAATGATGTGATCCAGTTAATCAAATGACAACTCATGTCTATGGTTAGGAAACACAACCATCTTCAATTAACGAGCTAGTCAAGTAGAGGCATACTAGTGACACTTTGTTTGTCTATATATTCACACATGTATTATGTTTCCGGTTAATACAGTCCTAGCATGAATAATAAACATTTATCATGATATAAGGAAATAAATAATAACTTTATTATTGCCTCTAGGGCATATTTCCTTCATTATTATCTTGCAAATCTATCCAACAACACCTACAAAGTACTTCTAGTTTCATACTTGTTCTAGGTAAAGCGAACGTCAAGCGTGCGTAGAGTTGTATTGCTGGTCGATAGAACTTGAGGGAATATTTATTCTACCTTTAGCTCCTCGTTGGGTTCGACACTCTTACTTATCGAAAACTGTTGCGATCCCCTATACTTGTGGGTTATCAAGACCTTTTTCTGGCACCGTTGCCAGGGAGCAATAGCGTGGGGTGAATATAATCATGTGTGCTTGTTTGATTTATCACTAAGTAATTTTTATTTGCTGTTCTTAGTTGTTATTTATCTTTAGTTATGGATATGGAACACGAAATACCAAAAAAATTAGGTGTACTTGCTACTCATGGAGATTGGGAACCTCCTAAAACCCTCGATGTTGGTTATGTGAAAAATATTATGTACTACTTTAATAATCCTGAGAAAACCCCATTCAATTATGTAATGGGAGTAACGTTGGATCAACGTGAATACTTTAGGGATTACCGCTTGACACAAAAAGGGAAACTATTATGGGATCAAATTCATATATTGAATTGGTATGCTAGGCAACTATGCTTGAGATATGATTATACTTGTTGCTCTAAGGTGAAGGCTCCACACCTTCCCTTTTCATGTGAATTTAATGATAATAAAACCTTAGCTTCTTATGCTAATGGTATATATGATTACTATGATGTGGAACAAATAGAAGAATTTGTTGCTTTATGGGTGCTTATGAAATTGAATCTATGTTTAAAGAGTTTGAAGATTTTGATAATTCAGTTTATAGACCTGAAAATTTAGCTATCCTTAAATATTGCTATGAGAATTATGAATACAATTACGATATTAATGCACTTATTAAGAAAGTCTCTGCTGTCCAAGAAGAGACTAATATTTTGCAGGAGTCTATGGAAGAAGAAATTGATGAAACTGTGAGCTCATTGGATGAAAAAGATGAGGAGGAGAGCGAAGAACAAAAGGAGGAAGAGCGGATTAGCTACCCGTGCCCACCTTCTAATGAGAGTAACTCTTCAACTCATACATTGTCTAATTTCCCTTCGTGCTTACCGGAGGATGATTGCTATGATGATTGTTATGATCCCGTTGATTCTTTTGAAATATCCCTTTTTGATTATGCTTGCTATGCTTGTGGCCAAGATGCCAATATGAATTATGCTTATGAAGATGAACTTGCTATAGTTCCTTATGTTAAACATAAAATTGTTGCTATTGCACCCATGCATGATAGTCCTATTATCTTTTTGAATTCTCCAAACTACACTATATCAAAGACGTTTGCCCTTATTAAGGAATATATTGATGGGTTGCCTTTTACCGTTGCACATGATGATTTTGATGAATATAATATGCATGTGCTTGCTGCTCCTTGCTACGTCTTGAGCTTGCGTTGGTTTTCCCTGAAGAGGAAGGGATGATGCAGTAGAGTAGCGTAAGTATTTCCCTCAGTTTCTGAGAACCAAGGTATCAATCCAGTAGGAGGCCACGCTCAAGTCCCTCGTACCTGCACAAAGCGATAGCTACTCGCAACCAACGCGATTAGATTGACAGAATTGAGCATAGTTATGAGAATATCTAGGCATGATCATGTATATAGGCATCACGTCCATGACAAGTAGATCATAACGATTCTGCATCTACTACTATTACTCCACTCATCGACCGCTATCCAGCATGCATCTAGAGTATTAAGTTAAAAACAGAGTAACGCCTTAAGCAAGATGACATGATGTAGAGAGATAAATTCATGCAATATGAAATAAACCCCATCTTGTTATCCTCAATGGCAACGATGCAATACGTGCCTTGCTGCCCCTTCTGTCACTGGGTAAGGACACCGCAAGATCGAACCCAAACCTAAGCACTTCTCCCATGGCAAGAACTACCAATCTAGTTGGCCAAACCAAATGGATAATTCGAAGAGACTTGCAAAGATAACCAATCATACATAAAAGAATTCAGAGAAGATTCAAATATTATTCATAGATAGACTTGATCATAAACCCACAATTCATCGGTCTCAACAAACACACCGCAAAAAGAAGATTACATCGAATAGATCTCCACAAGAGAGGGGGAGAACTTTGTATTGAGATTCAAAGAGAGAGAAGAAACCATCTAGCTACTAACTATGGACCCGAAGGTCTAAGGTAAACTACTCACACTTCATCGGAGAGGCTAGGATGATGTAGAAGCCCTCCGTGATGACGACCCTCTTCCGGCGGAGCTTCGGAACAGGCCCCAAGATGGGATCTCGTGGATACAGAAAGTTGCGGCGGTGGAATTAGGGTTTTGGCTCCTCTTTTGATCGTTTGGGGGTACATGTGTATATATAGGAGGAAGAAGTACGCCGGAGGAACAATGAGGGGCCCACGAGGCAGGGGGCGCGCCCTAGGGGGGGGCGCCCCCCACCCTCGTGACCGCCTCTTTTGTTCCTTGGAGCAGGGTCCAAGTCTCCTGGATCACGTCCGGTGAGAAAATCACGTTCTCGAAGATTTTATTCCGTTTGGACTCCGTTTGATATTCTGTTTCTTCGAAACACTAAAATAGGCAAAAAAAAACAGCAATTTTGGGCTGGGCCTCCGGTTAATAGGTTAGTCCCAGAAATAATATAAAAGTCGAAAATAAAGCCCATTATAGTCCAAAACAGTAGATAATATAGCATGGAGCAATCAAAAATTATAGATACGTTGGAGACGTATCAGGCATCCCCAAGCTTAATTCATGCTCGTCCTCGAGTAGGTAAATGATAAAAGGAGAATTTTTGATGCGGAGTGCTACTTGGCATAATTTCAATGCAAATCTTCTTAATTGTGGTATGAATATTCAGATTAGAAAGATTCAACACAAAAGTTTATATTGACATAAAAATAATAATACTTCAAGCATACTAATAAAGCAATTATGTCTTCTCAAAATAACATGGCCAAAGAAAGTTATCCCTACAAAATCATATAGTCTAGCTATGCTCTATCTTCACCACACAAAGTATTTGAATCATGCACAACCCCGATGACAAGCCAAGCAATTGTTTCATACTCTAACTTTTTCAATCTTCACGCAATACATGAGCGTGAGCCATGGATATAGCACTATAGGTGGAATAGAATGGTAGTTGTGGAGAAGACAAAAAGGAGAAGATAGTCTCACATCAACTAGGTGTATCAACAGGCTATGGAGATGCCCATCAATAGATATTAATGTGAGTGAGTAGGGATTGCCATGCAACGGATGCACTAGAGCTATAAATATATGAAAGCTCAAAAAGAAACTAAGTGGGTGTGCATCCAACTTGCTTGCTCATGAAGACCTAGGGCAATTTTAGGAAGTCCATCATTGGAATATACAAGCCAAGTTCTATAATGTAAAATTACCACTAGTATATGAAAGTGATAACATGAGAGACTCTCTACTATGAAGATCATGGTGCTACTTTGAAGCACAAGTGTGGTAAAAGGATAGTAACATTGTCCCTTCTCTCTTTTTCTCTCATTTTTTTATTTGGGCCTTTTCTCTTTTTTTATTTATTTATTTTATGGTCTCTTTTTATTTGGGGTTCTTTGGCCTCTTTTATTTATTTTTCGTCCGGAGTCTCATCCCGACTTATGGGGGAATCATAGTCTCCATCATTCTTTCCTCACTTGGGACAATGCTCTAATAATGATGATCATCACACTTTTATTTTTCTTATAACTCAACAATTACAACTCGATACTTAGAACAAAATATGACTCTATGTGAATGCATCCGGCGGTGTACCAGGATATGCAATATGACAATGATGGAGTGTGTCATGATGAACTAGATGGTGGAAAGTTGCATGGAAATATATCTCAGAATGGCTATGGAAATGCCATGATAGGTAGGTATGGTGGCTGTTTTGAGGAAGGTATATGGTAGGTGTATGATACCGGCGAAAGGTGCGGGGTATTAGAGAGGCTAGCAAAGGTGGAAGGGTGAGAGTGCGTATGATCCATGGACTCAACATTAGTCATAAAGAACTCATATACTTATTGCAAAAATCTAGAAGTTACCAAAGCAAAGTATTACGCGCATGCTCCTAGGGGGATAGATTGGTAGGAAAAGACCATCGCTCGTCCCCGACCGCCACTCATAAGGAAGACAATCAATAAATAAATCATGCTCCGACTTCATCACATAACGGTTCACCATACGTGCATGCTACGGGAATCACAAACTTTAACACAAGTATTCTTTAAATTCACAACTACTCAACTAGCATGACTTTAATATTATCACCTCCATATCTCAAAACAATTATCATGCTTCAATCTTTTCTTAGTATTCAACACACTCAAAAGAAAGTTTCACAAATCTTGAACACCAAGCATATTATTATTAAGCAAATTACCAAGCTATTAAGAGACTCTCAAAATAATTTAAGTGAAGCATGAGAGATCAATAGTTTCTTTAAAACAAATCCACCACCGTGCTCTAAAAGATCTAAGTGAAGCACATAGAGCAAAATTATAACACTCAAAAGATATAAGTGAAGCACATAAAGCAAAACTACTTAGCTTGAAAGATATAAGTGAAGCACATAGAGCAAAACTACTTAGCTCAAAAGATATAAGTGAAGCACATAGAGTATTCTATCAAATTTTAATTCATGTATGGCTCTCTAAAAAGGTGTGTACAGCAAGGATTATCGTGGCATACTAAGACACAAAGACATAAATAATACAAGACGCTCCAAGCAAAACACATATCATGTTGGTGAATAAAAATATAGCTCCGAGTAAATTACAGATGGAAGTGGACGAAAAAAGGGATGCCTTCCGGGGCATCCCCAAGCTTTGACTTCTTGGTGTCCTTGGATTATCTTGGGGGTGCCATGGGCATCCCCAAGCTTAGGCTCTTGCCACTCCTTGTTCCATGATCCATCAAAATAATTCACCCAAAACTTGAAAACTTCACAACACAAAACTCAAAATAGAAAACTCGTGAGCTCCGTTAGCGAAAGAAAACAAAAGACCACTTCAAGGTACTGTAATGAACTCACTATTTATTTATATTGGTGTTAAACCTACTGTATTCCAACTCCTCTATGGATTATAAACTATTTTACTAGCCATAGATTCATCAAAATAAGCAAACAACACACGAAAAACAGAATCTGTCAAAAACAGAACAGTCTGTAGTAATCTGTAGCTAGCGCAAGATCTGGAACCCCAAAAATTCTAAAATAAATTGCTGGACGTGAGGAATTTATCTATTAATCATCTTCAAAAATAATTAACTAAATAGCACTCTTCAAATAAAAATTACAGAAGTTCTCCTGAGTGCTAAAGTTTCTGTTTTTTACAGCAAGTTCAACAAGACTTTCCCCAAGTCTTCCCAACGGTTCTACTTGGAACAAACAATAATTAAACACAAAAAACACAACCAAAATAGAGGATAAATAATTTATTTATTACTAATCAGGAGAAAAAATCAAGGAATAAAAATAAAATTGGGTTGCCTCCCAACAAGCGCTATCGTTTAACGCCACTAGCTAGGCATAAAAGCGAGGATAGATCTAGGTATTGCCATCTTTGGTAGGCAATACATAAGTGGCTCTCATGATAGTTTCATATGGTAATTTTATTTTCTTTCTTGGAAAGTGTTCCATGCCCTTTTTAATGGAAATTGAAATATAATATTCCCTTCCTTCATATCAATAATCGCACCAACCGTTCTAAGGAAAGGTCTACCAAGAATAATAGGGCAAGAAGGATTGCAATCTATATCAAGAACAATGAAATCTACGGGCACATAATTCCTATTTGCAACAATAATAACATCATTAATCCTTCCCATTGGTTTATTAATAGTGGAATCCGCAAGATGCAAGTTTAGAGAGCAATCATCAAAATTACGGAAATCTAGTAAATCACACAAAGTCTTGGGAATAGTAGAGACACTAGCACCCAAATCACACAAAGCGTAAAACTCATGATCTTTAATTTTAATTTTAATAGTTGGTTCCCACTCATCATAGAGTTTTCTAGGGATAGAAACTTTCAACTCAAGTTTTTCTTCATAAGATTGCATCAAGGCATCAACAATATGTTCGGTGAAGGCTTTATTTTGACTATAAGCATGTGGAGAATTTAGCACGGATTGCAACAAGGAAATACAATCAATTAAAGAGAAACTTTCATAATTAAATTCCTTGAAATCCAATATAGTGGGTTTAGCAACATCTAGATTTTTATTTCTTTCAATCCCACTTTCATCAATTTCATCATTAAGATCTAAATACTCCGAATTTTTAGAACGCTTTCTAGGTAAAGGAAGATCATATTCAGTTTCATCAAGATTAATATTGCAAAATAAAGATTTAATAGGGGACACATCAATAACTTTTAGATCTTCATCTTGATTTTCATAGGAATTGGAAGAACACGCTTTAATAAAGGCATCTTTGGAAGCACGCATCCTAGCGGTTCTTTCCTTGCACTCATCAATGGAAATTCTCATGGCTTTGAGAGACTCATTGATATCATGTTTAGGAGGAATAGATCTAAGCTTTAAAGAATCAGTCTCAAGAGAAATTCTATCAACATTTCTAGCCAGATCATCAACTTTAAGCAATTTCTCCTCAAGCAAAGCATTAAAATTCTTTTGTGAATTCATAAATTCTTTAACACTATTCTCAAATTCAGAGGGCATCTTATTATAATTTCCATAAGAGTTGTTGTAGGAATTCCCATAATTATTAGAAGGATTACTAGGATATGGCCTAGGATTAAAATTCCCTCTATAAACGTTGTTACCAAAATTATTCCTACCAACAAAATTCACATCCATAGATTCATTGTTATTCTCAATCAAAGTAGACAAAGGCATATCATTAGGATCAGAAGAAACACTCTTAGTAGCAAATAATTTCATAAGTTCATCCATCTTTCCACTCAACACATTAATTTCTTCTATCGCATGCACTTTTTTATTAGAAGATCTTTCGATATGCCATTGAGAATAATTAACCATAATATTATCTAGGAGTTTAGTAGCATCTCCTAAAGTGATTTACATAAAAGTGCCTTCCGCGGGCGAATCTAAAAGATTTCTAGAAGCAAAATTCAATTCAGCATAAAAAATTTGTATAATCATCCATAAATTCAAACCATGAGTAGGGCAATTACGTATCATTAATTTCATTCTCTCCCAAGCTTGTGCAACATGTTCATGATCAAGTTGTTTAAAGTTCATAATATCGTTTCTAAGAGAGATGATCTTAGCGGGAGGAAAATAGTTAGAGATAAAAGCATCTTTGCACTTGTTCCATGAATCAATACTATTTCTAGGCAAAGACGAAAACCAAGCTTTAGCATGATCTCTAAGCAAAAAAGGAAATAGCTTCAATTTAATGACATCATTATCGACATATTTTTTCTTTTGCATATCACATAAATCAATGAAGCTATTCAGATGAGTAGCGGCATCTTCACTAGGAAGGCCGGCGAATTGATCTTTAACAAGATTCAACAAAGCAGTATTAATTTCACAAGATTCAGCATCGGTAAGAGGAGCAATCGGAGTGCTAAGGAAATCATTATTATTGGTATTGGTGAAGTCACACAATTTTGTATTATCTTGAGCCATCGCGACAAACAAGCAATCTAACACACGAGCAAACAAAAAGGCAAGCGGGCAAAAAGAGGCAAATAGAGAGGGAGGATAGAGAGAGAGAGGGCGAATAAAACGGCAAGGGTGAATTGGGGGGAGGAAAACGAGAGGCAAATGACAAATAATGTAATGCGAGAGATAGGGATTGTGATGGGTACTTGGTATGTTGACTTTTTGCGTAGACTCCCCGGCAACGGCGCCAGAAATCCTTCTTGCTACGTCTTGAGCTTGCGTTGGTTTTCCCCGAAGAGGAAGGGATGATGCAGCAGAGTAGCGTAAGTATTTCCCTCAGTTTTTGAGAACCAAGGTATCAATCCAGTAGGAGGCCATGCTCAAGTCCCTCGTACTTGCACAAAGCAATAGCTACTCACAACCAACGCGATTAGGGGTTGTCAATCCCTTCACGGTCAGTTACGAGAGTGAGATCTGATAGATATAATATTTTTGGTATTTTTGGTATAAAGATGCAAAGTAAAAAGTAAAAGCAAAGTAAAAAAGCAAAGCAAGATTAAAGTGATGGAGATTGATATGATGAGAATAGACCCGGGGGCCATAGGTTTCACTAGTGGCTTCTCTCAAGAGCATAAGTATTCTACGGTGGGTGAACAAATTACTGTTGAGCAATTGACAGAATTGAGCATAGTTATGAGAATATCTAGGCATGATCATGTATATAGGCATCACGTCCGTGACAAGTAGATCGAAATGATTCTGCATCTACTACTATTACTCTACTCATCGACCGCTATCCAACATGCATCTAGAGTATTAAGTTAAAAATAGAGTAACGCCTTAAGCAAGATGACATGATGTAGAGAGATAAATTCATGCAATATGAAATAAACCCCATCTTGTTATCCTCGATGGCAACGATGCAATACGTGCCTTGCTGCCCCTTCTGTCACTGGGTAAGGACACCGCAAGATCGAACCCAAACCTAAGCACTTCTCCCATGGCAAGAACTACCAATCTAGTTGGCCAAACCAAACGGATAATTCAAAGAGACTTGCAAAGATAACCAATCATACATAAAAAAATTCAGAGAAGATTCAAATATTATTCATAGATAGACTTGATCATAAACCCACAATTCATTGGTCTCAACAAACACACCGCAAAAAGAAGATTACATCGAATAGATCTCCACAAGAGAGGGGGAGAACTTTGTATTGAGATTCAAAGAGAGAGAAGAAGCCATCTAGCTACTAACTATGGACCCGAAGGTCTGAGGTAAACTACTCACACTTCATCGGAGAGGCTAGGATGATGTAGAATCCCTCTGTGATGACGTCCCTCTTCCGGCAGAGCTCCGGAACAGGCCCCAAGATGGGATCTCGTGGATACAGAAAGTTGCGGCGGTGGAATTAGGTTTTTGGCTCCTCTTCTGATCGTTTGGGGGTACGTGTGTATATGTAGGAGGAATAAGTACTCCGGAGGAGCAACAAGGGGCCCACGAGGCAGGGGGCGTGCCCCCACCCTCGTGACCGCCTCTTTTGTTCCTTGGAGCAGGGTCCAAGTCTCCTGGATCACGTTCGGTGAGAAAATCACGTTCCCGAAGATTTTATTCTGTTTGGACTCCGTTTGATATTCCGTTTCTTCGAAACACAGAAATAGGCAAAAAAACAACAATTCTGGGCTGGGCCTCTGGTTAATAGGTTAGTCGCAAAAATAATATAAAAGTGGAAAATAAAGCCCAATATAGTCCAAAACAGTAGATAATATAGCATGGAGCAATCAAAAATTATAGATACGTTGGAGACGTATCACTCCTACTTACAATTATTATGAGAGAGGAACTATATATCCACCTCTCTATGTTTCCAATATGATAAAATTACAAGAAACTTTTTATACTATGCATTGGCCTTTACTATGTGTGCATGAATTGTTCTTTTATGACATGCCGATGCATAGGAAGAGAGTTAGACTTCGTTGTTGCATGATATATGTTACCTTGTGCTCACCACTAAATTACAAATCATTGTTAATTAAAATTGGCTTTGATATACCTTGGGATCCGGGTGGATCCATTACTTGAGCACTATGTGCCTAGCTTAATGGCTTTAAAGAAAGCGCTGCCAGGGAGACAACCCCCCGGAAGTTTTAGAGAGTCATTTATTTCTGTTGACTGCTTTTATATAGTTTAAAAACAACAAAAATAAAGAGGGGAACCCAAAACTTTTTCAAAAAGGAAAGTGAAAGTGAGAGAGACAAGCATTGTTGAAGTGGGAGCTAGCCTTGGACTTTGTTCATGCTCACAGAAACTTCGTGAATCTTGATTATAGAAACTTTTCAATAAAAATAATTATCCCCTTGTACAATTTCATTGTATTATAAAAATAATGTGCCAAGGTTTGCCTTTAGGATGTTTACATTTGCTTGATGGTTTGTACGGTGCAGGACTGAAACTTTGGCTGTAGTGCGCGATTTTACATTTTTAGCTGGAACGTCAAATGGTTCTGATTCTTTTTGCAGTGTCTTCCTATACAAATTGTTTATTTTTCCTAATTTTGGTAGAATTTTTCAAGTATAAGAAGTATGGTTAATGTTCAGATTGTTACAGACTGTTCTGTTTTAGACAGATTCTGTTTTTGATGCATAGTTTGCTTGTTTTGATGAAACTATCAATTTATATTAGTGGATTAAGGCATGAAAAAGTTATACTACAGTAGACATAATGCAAAAAGAAAATATGAATTGGTTTGCAACAGTACTTAGAGTAGTGATTTGCTTTATTATACTAACGGATCTTACCGAGTTTTCTGTTGAAGTTTTGTGTGGATGAAGTGTTCGATGATCGAGAAGGTCTCGATGTGAGAAGAAGGAAGAGAGGCAAGAGCTCAAGCTTGGGGATGCCTGAGGCACCCCAAGTAAATATTCAAGGAGACTCAAGTGTCTAAGCTTGGGGATGCCCCGGAAGGCATCCCCTCTTTCTTCAACAAGTATCGGTATGTTTTCGGATTCGTTTCGTTCATACGATATGTGCAATCTTGGAGCATCTTTTGCATTTAGTTTTCATTTTTATTTTATGCACCATGCTGGTATGAGATGGTCCTTGTTTGATTTATAGAATGCTCTATGCACTTCACTTATATCTTTTGAGTATGACTTTAGAAAATGCTTCATGTGCTTCACTTATATCATTTGAAGTTTGGATTGCTTGTTTCTCTTTACATAGACAACCGCCATTTGTAGAATGCTCTTTTGCTTCACTTATATTTGTTAGAGCGTGGGCATATCTTTTGTAGAAACAATTAAACTCTCTTGCTTCACTTATATCTATTTAGAGAGATGATAGGAATTGGTCATTCACATGGTTAGTCATAAAATCCTACATAACACTTGTAGATCACTGAATATGATATGTTTGATTCCTTGCAATAGTTTTGCGATATAAAGATGGTGATATTAGAGTCATGCTAGTGGGTAGTTGTGGATTGTAGAAATACTTGTGTTGAGTTTGTGATTCCCGTAGCACGCACGTATGGTGAACCGTTATGTAATGAAGTCGGAGCATGATTTATTTATTGATTGTCTTCCTTATGAGTGGCGGTCGGGGACGAGCGATAGTCTTTTCCTACCAATCTATCCCCCTAGGAGCATGCGCGTAGTACTTTGTTTCGATTACTAATAGATTTTTGCAATAAGTATGTGAGTTCTTTATGACTAATGTTGAGTCCATGGATTATACGCACTCTCACCCTTCCATCATTGCTAGCCTCTCTAGTATCGCGCAACTTTCGCCGGTACCTTAAACCCACCATATACCTTCCTCAAAACAGCCACCATACCTACCTATCATGGAATTTCCATAGCCATTCCGAGATATATTGCCATGCAACTTCCATCATCATCATACACATGACTTGAGCATCATTGTCATATTGCTTTGCATGATCGTAAGATAGCTAGCATGATGTTTTCATGGCTTGTCCGTTTTTTGATGTCATTGCTACGCTAGATCATTGCACATCCCGGTACACCGCCAGAGGCATTCATATAGAGTCATATCTTTGTTCTAGTATCGAGTTGTAATATTGAGTTGTAAGTAAATAAAAGTGTGATGATCATCATTATTAGAGCATTGCCCCAGTGAGGAAAGGATGATGGAGACTATGATTCCCCCATAAGTCGGGATGAGACTCCGGACTTTACAAAAAAATAAAAGAGGCCAAAGAAGACCAAATAAAAAAAGAGGGCAAAGAAGCCCACCAAAAAATAAAAAAATAAAAAAATTAAAAAATGAGAGAAAAAGAGAGAAGGGGCAGTGCTACTATCCTTTTTCCACACTTGTGCTTCAAAGTAGCACCATGTTCTTCATATAGAGAGTATCTTGAGTTATCACTTTCATATACTAGTGGGAATTTTCATTATAGAACTTGGCTTGTATATTCTGATGATGGGCTTCCTCAAATGCCCGAGGTCTTCATGAGCAAGCAAGTTGGATGCACACCCACTTAGTTTCAGTTGGAGCTTTCATACACTTATAGCTCTAGTGCATCTGTTGCATGGCAATCCCTACTCACTCACATTGATATCTATTGATGGGCATCTCCATAGCCCATTGATACGCCTAGTTTATGTGAGACTATCTTCTCCTTTTTGTCTTCTCCACCATCATATTCTATTCCACCTATAGTGCTATGTCCATGGCTCACGCTCATGTATTGCGTGAAAGTTGAAAAGGTTTGAGAGAGTCAAAAGTATGAAACAATTTCTTGGCTTGTCATCGGGGTTGTGCATGATGTGAATATTTTGTGTGGTGAAGACGGAGCATAGCCAGACTATATGATTTTGTAGGGATAACTTTCTTTGGCCATGTTATTTTGAAAAGACATGATTGCTTTATTAGTGGGCTTGAAGTATTATTGTTTTTATGCCAAATGATAGACTATTGCTTTGAATCACTCGTGTCTTAATATTCATTCCATGATTAGATATGTGAACTTCCACATCAAAATTATCTTTTTTTATCATTTACCTACTCGAGGACGAGCAGGAATTAAGCTTGGGGATGCTGATACGTCTCCGTCATATCTATAATTTTTTATTGTTCCATGCCAATATTATTTAACTTTCATATACTTTTGGCAACTTTTTATACTATTTTTGGGACTAACATATTGATCCAGTGCCCAGTGCCAGTTCCTGTTTGTTGCATGTTTTTTGTTTCGCAGAATATCCATATCAAACGGAGTCCAAAACGGGATAAAAATTAATGGAGATTTTTTTGGAATATATATGATTTTTAGGAAGAAAAATCCACGCGAGACGGTGCCCGAGGTGGCCACGAGGCAGGGGGGCTCGCCTGGCCCCCCTGGGCGTGCCCCTGACCCTTGTGGGCCACCTGTAAGGAGGTTGATGCCCTTCTTTCGCCGCAAGAAAGCTAATATCCGGATAGAGATCGTGTTAAAATTTCAGCCCAATCGGAGTTACAGATCTCCGGGAATATAAGAAACGGCGAAAGGGAAGAATCTGGGAACGCAGAAACAGAGAGAGACAGAGAGACGATCCAATCTCGGAGGGGCTCTCGCCCCTCCCTTGCCATGGAGGCCATGGACCAGAGGGGAAACCCTTCTCCCATCTAGGGAGGAGGTCAAGGAAGAAGAAGAAGGAGGGGGCTCTCTCCCCCTCGCTTCCGGTGGCACCGGAGTGCCACCGAGGGCCATCATCATCACCGCGATCTACACCAACACCTCCGCCATCTTCACCAACATCTCCATCACCTTCCCCCCTCTGTCTACAGCGGTCCACTCTCCTGCAACCCGCTGTACCCTCTACTTGAACATGGTGCTTTATGCTTCATATTATTATCCAATGATGTGTTGCCATCCTATGATGTCTGAGTAGATTTTCGTTGTCCTATCGGCGGTTGATGAATTGCTATGATTGATTTAATTTGCTTGTGGTTATGTTGTTGTCCTTTGGTGCCCATCATATGATTGCGCGCGTGGATCACACCCTACGGTTAGTTGTATGTTGATAGGACTATGTATTGGAGGGCAAGAGTGACAGAAGCTTCAACCTAGCATAGAAATTGATGCATACGGGATTGAAGGGGGACCAATATATCTTAATGCTATGGTTGGGTTTTACCTTAATGAACGTTAGTAGTTGCGTATGTTTGCTAATAGTTCCAATCATAAGTGCATAGAATTCCAAGTCAGGGATGACATGCTAGCAGTGGCCTCTCCCACATAATACATGCTATCGGTCTAGTAAAGTAGTCAATTGCTTAGGGGCAATTTCGCAACTCCTACCACCACTTTTCCACACTCGCTATATTTACTTTATTGTTTCTTTATCTAAACAGCCCCTACTTTTTATTTACGTACTCTTTATTATCTTGCAAACCTATCCAACAACACCTACAAAGTACTTCTAGTTTCATACTTGTTCTAGGTAAAGTGAACGTCGAGTGTGCGTAGAGTTGTATCGGTGGTCGATAGAACTTGAGGGAATATTTATTATACCTTTAGCTCCTCATTGGGTTCGACACTCTTACTTATTGAAAAATGTTGCAATCCCCTATACTTGTGGGTTATCAGTAGTCATGTGAATTTGGTATTCGTTCAATATTTTGATGAGATGTATGTTGTCTAGCCTCTAGTGGTGTTATGTGAACGTCGACTACATAACACTTCACCATTATTTGGGCCTAGAGGAAGGCATTGGGAATTAATAAGTAGATGATGGGTTGCTAGAGTGACAGAAGCTTAAACCCTAGTTTATGCGTTGCTTCGTAAGGGGCTGATTTGGATCCATATGTTTCATGCTATGGTTAGGTTTACCTTAATACTTTTGTTGTAGTTGAGGATGCTTGCAATAGAGGTTAATCATAAGTGGGATGCTTGTTCAAGTAAGAACAGCACCCAAGCATCGGTCCACCCACATGTCAAATTATCAAAGTACCGAACGCGAATCATATGAACGTGATGAAAACTAGCTTGACGATATTCCCATGTGTCCTCGGGAGCGCTTTTCCTTATATAAGAGTTTGTCCAGGCTTGTCCTTTGCTACAAAAAGGATTGGGACACCTTGCTGCACTTTATTTACTTTTGTTACTTGTTGCTCGTTACAAATTATCCTATCACAAAACTATCTGTTACCTATTGTTTCAGTGCTTGCAGAGAATACCTTGCTGAAAACCGCTTATCATTTCCTTCTGCTCCTCGTTGGGTTTGACACTCTTACTTATCGAAAGGACTACGATAGATCCCCTATACTTGTGGGTCATCAGGGCATATTTCCTTCAGTCTCCCACTTGCACTAGAGTCAATAATCTAGTTCACATCGCCATGTGATTTAATACCAATAGTTCACATCACCATGTGATTAAGACCCATAGTTCACATCGACATGTGACCAACACCCAAAGGGCTTACTAGAATCAATAATCTAGTTCACATCGTTATGTGATTAACACCCAAAGAGTACTAAGGTGTGATCATGTTTTGCTTGTGAGAGAAGTTTAGTCAACGGGTCTGCCACATTCAGATCCGTAAGTATTTTGCAAATTTCTATGTCAACAATGCTCTGCACGGAGCTACTCTAGCTAAATGCTCCCACTTTCAATATGTATCCAGATTGAGATTTAGAGTCATCTGGATCAGTGTCAAAATTTGCATCGACATAACCCTTTACGACGAACCTTTTTGTCACCTCCATAATCGAGAAACATATCCTTATTCCACTAAGGATAATTTTGACCATTGTCTAGTGATCTACTCCTAGATCACTATTGTACTCCCTTGCCAAAAACAGTGTAGGGTACACAATAGATCTGGTACATAGCATGGCATATTTTATAGAACCTATGGCCAAGGCATAGGGAATGACTTTCATTCTCTTTCTATCTTCTGCCGTGGTCGGGCTTTGAGTCTTACTCAGTTTCACACCTTGTA
Organism: Triticum dicoccoides; assembly: GCF_002162155.2. Taxonomy (NCBI): domain Eukaryota; kingdom Viridiplantae; phylum Streptophyta; class Magnoliopsida; order Poales; family Poaceae; genus Triticum; species Triticum dicoccoides. Next base: position 43,766,777 of record NC_041386.1, read on the forward strand.
ACACAGGCAAGAACTCTTTGTTTGACTGTTCCATTTTGAACTACTTCAAAATCTTGTCAAGGTATGTACTTATTAAAAGACTTATCAAGCGTCTTGATCTATCTCTATAGATCTTGATGCTCAATATGTAAGCAGCTTCACCGAGGTCTTTCTTTGAAAACTCCTTTCAAACACTCATTTATGCTTTGCAGAATAATTCTACATTATCTCCGATCAACAATATGTCATTCACATATACTTATCAGAAATGTTGTAGTGCTCCCACTCACTTTCTTGTAAATACAGGCTTCACTGCAAGTCTGTATAAAACTATATGCTTTGATCAACTTATCAAAGCGTATATTCCAACTCCGAGATGCTTGCACCTATCCATAGATGGATCGCTGGAGCTTGCATATTTTTTTAGCACCTTTATGATTGACAAAAATTTCTTGTTGCATCATATACAACTCTTCTTTAATAAATCCATTAAGGAATGTAGTTTTGTTTATCCATTTGCCAGATTTCATAAAATATGGCAATTGCTAACATGATTCGGACTTAAGCATAGATACGAGTGAGAAACTCTCAGCGTAGTCAACACCTTGAACTTGTCGAAAACCTTTTGCGACAATTCGAGCTTTGTAGGTAGTAGCACTACTATCAGCGTCCGTCTTCCTCTTGAAGATCCATTTATTTTCTATGGCTTGCCGATCATCGGGCAAGTCAACCAAAGTCCACACTTTGTTCTCATACATGGATCCCATCTCATATTTTATGGCCTCAAGCCATTTCGTGGAATCTGGGCTCATCATCGCTTCCTCATAGTTCGTAGGTTTGTCATGGTAAAGTAACATGAACTCCAGAATAGGATTACCGTACCACTCTGGTGCGGATCTCACTCTGGTTTACCTACGAGGTTCGGTAGTAACTTGATCTGAAGTTACATGATCATCATCATTAGCTTCCTCACTAATTGGTGTAGTAGTCACAGGAACAGATTTCTGTGATGAACTACTTTCCAATAAGGGAGCAAGTATAGTTACCTCATCAAGTTCTACTTTCCTCCCACTCACTTCTTTCGAGAGAAACTCCTTCTCTAGAAAGGATCCATTCTCAGCAATGAATATCTTGCCTTCGGATCTGTGATAGAAGGTGTACCCAACAATTCTTTTGGGTATCCTATGAAGACGCACTTCTCCGATTTGGGTTTGAGCTTATCAGGTTGAAACTTTTTCACATAAGCATTGCAACCTCAAACTTTAAGAAACGATAGCTTAGGTTTCTTGCCAAACCATAGTTCATACGGTGTCGTCTCAACGGATTTAGATGGTGCCCTATTTAACATGAATGTAGCTATCTCTAATGCATAACCCCAAAACGATAGCGGTAAATCAGTAAGAGATGTCATAGATCGCACCATATCTAATAAAGTACGGTTATGACGTTCAGACACACCATTACACTATGGTGTTCCAGGTGGCGTGAGTAGTGAAACTATTTCACATTGTTTTAACTGAAGGCCAAACTCGTAACTCTAATATTTTAATGATCGTAGAAACTTTTATTTTTGTTACGATGATTCTCCACTTCACTCTGAAATTCTTTGAACTTTTCAAATGTTTCAGACTTGTGTTTCATCAAGTAGATATACTAATATCTGCTCAAATCATCTGTGAAGATCAGAAAATAATGATACTTGCCGCGATCCTCAATATTCATTGGACCACATACATCAGTATGTATGATTCCCAACAAATCTTTTGCTCGCTCCATTGTTCCGGAGAACGGAGTCTTAGTCATCTTGCCCATGAGGCATGGTTCACAAGCATCAACTGATTCATAATCAAGTGATTCCAAAAGCCCATCAGCATGGATTTTCTTCATGCGCTTTACACCAATATGACCTAAACGGCAGTGCCACAAATAAGTTGCACTATCATTATTAACTTTGCATCTTTTGGCTTCAATATTATGAAAATGTGTATCACCACAATCGAGATCCAACAAACCATTTTCATTGGGTGTATGACCATAGAAGGTTTTATTCATGTAAACAGAACAACAATTATTCTCTAACTTACATGAATAACCGTATTGCAATAAACATGATCCAATCATATTTATGCTCAACGCAAACACTAAATAACATTTATTTAGGTTTAACACTAATCCCGAAAGTATAGGGAGTGTGCGATGATGATCATATCAATCTTGGAAGCATTTCCAATACACATCGTCACTTCACCCTTAACTAGTCTCTGTTCATTCTGCAACTCCCGTTTCGAGTTACTATTCTTAGCAACTGAACTAGTATCAAATACTGAGGGGTTGCTATAAACACTTGTAAAGTACACATCAATAACATGTATATCAAATATACCTATGTTCACTTTGCCATCCTTCTTATACGCCAATTACTTGGGGTAGTTCCGCTTCCAGTGACCAGTCCCTTTGCAGTAGAAGCACTCAGTTTCAGGCTTAGGTCCAGACTTGGGTTTTTTCACTTGAGCAGCAACTTGCTTGCCGTTCTTCTTGAAGTTCCCTTTTCTTCCCTTTGCCCTTTTCTTGAAACTAGTGGTCTTTGTCAACCATCAACACTTGATGTTTTTCTTGATTTCTACCTTCGTCGATTTCAGCATCACGAAGAGCTTGGGAATTACTTTTGTCATCCCTTGCATATTATAGTTCATCACTAAGTTCTAGTAACTCGGTGATAGTGACTAGAGAACTTTGTCAATTACTCTCTTATCTGGAAGATTAACTCCCACTTGATTCAAGCAATTGTAGTACTCAGACAATCTGAGCACATGCTCACTGCTTGAGCTATTCTCCTCCATCTTTTAGCTATAGAACTTGTTGGAGACTTCATATCTCTCAAATCGGGTATTTGTTTGAAATATTAACTTCAACTCCTGGAACATCTCTTATGGTCCATGACGTTCAAAACGTCTTTGAAGTCCCGATTCTAAGCCGTTTAAGCATGGTGCACTAAACTATCAAGTAGTCATCATATTGAGCTAGCCAAACATTCATAACGTCTGCATCTGCTCCTGCAATAGGTCTGTCACCTAGCGGTGCATCAAGGACATAATTCTTCTGTGCAGCAATGAGGAAAATCCTCAGATCACAGACCCAATCCGCATCCTTGCTACTAACATCTTTCAACTTAGTTTTCTCTAGGAACATATCAAAAATAAAATAGGGGAGCTAAACGCGAGCTATTGATCTACAACATAGATATGCTAATACTACCAGGACTAAGTTCATGATAAATTTAAGTTCAATTAATCATATTACTTAAGAACTCCCACTTAGAAAGACATCCCTCTAATCTTCCTAGTGATCACGTGATCCAAATCAACTAAACCATAACCGATCATCACATGAAATGGAGTAGTTTTCAATGGTGAACATCACTATGTTGATCATATCTACTATATGATTCACGCTCGACCTTTCGGTCTCTGTGTTCTGAGGCCATATCTGCATATGCTAGGCTCGTCATGTTTAACCCGAGTATTCTGCGTGTGCAAAACTAGCTTGCACCCGTTGTAGATGGACGTAGAGCTTATCACACCCGATCATCACGTGGTGTCTGGGCACGACGAACTTTGGCAACAGTGCATACTCAGGGAGAACACTTTTATCTTGAAATTTAGTGAGATATCATCTTATAATACTACTGTCAATCAAAGAAAGATAAGATGCATAAAAGATAAACATCACATCCAATCAATATAAATGATATGATATGGCCATCATCATCTTGTGCTTGTGATCTCCATCTCTGAAGCGCCGTCATGATCACCATCATCACCGGCGCGACACCTTGATCTCCATCGTAGCATCGTTGTCGTCTCGCCAATCTTATGCTTCTACAACTATCGCTAGCGCTTAGTGATAAAGTAAAGCATTACAGGGTGATTGCATTGCATACAATAAAGCAACAACCATATGGCTCCTGCCAGTTGTCGATAACTCGGTTACAAAACATGATCATCTCATACAATAAAATTTAGCATCATGTCTTTACCATATCACATCACAACATGCCCTACAAAAACAAGTTAGACGTCTCTACTTTGTTGTTGCAAGTTTTACGTGGCTTCTACGGGCTTAGCAAGAACCGTTCTTACCTACGCATCAAAACCACAACGATAGTTTGTCAAGTTGGTGTTGTTTTAACCTTCGCAAGGACCGGGCGTAGCCACACTCGGTTCAACTAAAGTTGGAGAAACTGACACCCGCCAGCCACCTGTGTGCAAAGCACGTCGGTAGAACCAGTCTTGCGTAAGCATACGCATAATGTCGGTCCGGGCCGCTTCATCCAACAATACCGCCGAACCAAAGTATGACATGCTGGTAAGCAGTATGACTTATATCGCCCACAACTCACTTGTGTTCTACTCTTGCATATGACATCTACGCATAAAACCAGGCTCGGATGCCACTGTTGTGGAACGTAGTAATTTCAAAAAAAAAATCTACGCACAAGCAAGATCATGGTGCTGCATAGCAACGAGAGGGGAGAGTGTTGTCTACGTACCCTCGTAGGCCGAAAGCGTAAGCGTTAGCACAATGCGGTTGATGTAGTCGTATGTCTTCATGATCTGACCGATCAAGTACCGAACGTACGGCACCTCCGAGTTCAGCACACGTTCAGCCTGATGACATCCCTCGAACTCCGATCCAGCCGAGTGTTGAGGAGAGTTTTGTCAGCACGACGGTGTGGTGATAATGTTGATGTTCTACCGACGCAGGGCTTCGCCTAAGCACTGCTACAGTAATATCGAGGTGGACTATGGTGGAGGGGGGCACCGCACACGGCTAAAGGATCAAACGATCAATTGTTGTGTCTATGGGGTGCCCCCTGCCCCCGTATATAAAGGAGCAAGGGGGGGTGCGGCCGGCCAGGGAGAGGGTGCGCCAGGAGGAGTCCTACTCCCACCGGGAGTAGGACTCCCCCCTTTCCTAGTTGGAATAGGATTTGGGAGAAGGAAAGAGAGAGGAGAAGAAGGAAAGAGGGGGCCAGCCCCCTTTTCCCTAAACCAATTAGGTTTGGCCCTTGGGGGGACGCGCCCCACACTCCCCTTGCTTCCGTCTATTTCCACTAAGGCCCATATAGGCCCATTAAGCTCCCGGGGGGTTCCGGTAACCTCCCGGTACTCCGGTAAAATCCCGATTTCACCTGGAACACTTCTGACATCCAAACATAGGCTTCCAATATATCAATCTTCATGTCTCGACCATTTCGAGACTCCTCGTCATGTCCTTGATCACATCCGGGACTACGAACAACCCTTGGTACATCAAAACGCACAACAACATACGTTGTTCCCTTTGTCATCGGTATGTTACTTGCCCGAGATTCGATCGTCGGTATCTCAATACCTAGTTCAATCTCGTTACCGGCAAGTCTCTTTACTCGTTCCGTAATACATCATCTCGCAACTAACTCATTAGTTGCAATTCTTGCAAGGCTTAAGTGATGTGCATTACCAAGAGGGCCCAGAGATACCTCTCCGATATTCAGAGTGACAAATCCTAATCTCGAAATATGCCAACCCAACAAGTACCTTCGGAGACACCTATAGAGCACCTTTATAATCACCCAGTTACATTGAGACGTTTGGTAGCACACAAAGTGTTCCTCCGGTAAACGGGAGTTGCATAATCTCATAGTCATAGGAACATGTATAAGTCATGAAGAAAGCAATAGCAGAATACTAAACGATCGTGTGCTAAGCTAACAGAATGGGTCAAGTCAATCACATCATTCTCCTAATGATGTGACTCCGTTAACCAGATGACAACCCATGCCTATGGTGAGGAAACATAACCATCTTTGATCAACGAGCAAGTCAAGTAGAGGCATACTAGTGACAATCTGTTTGTCTATGTATTCACACATGTACTATGTTTCCGATTAATACAATTCTAGCATGAATAATAAACATTTATCATGATATAAGGAATAAATAATAACTTTATTATTGCCTCTAGGGCATATCTCCTTCAGCAAGTATGTTTATCCCTCCCAGATCCTTTGGCATACAAATATCGGGCCACTTCATCATATGGTATTTTTGTCGGCCATTCGCGCGTGCCAGAAGAACTTATCATATGAGCTATGGACCCCTCCGACAAGATATAAACCCCATCATATACATGGGGAGGCTAGAGACGTTAGAATCAATCATGGCCGACTTATTTCCTTTCAAAGTAAAAGGACCACTCGAAGGATCTACCTGAGACGCGACCCGTCCCATAAGTGGGTCGAACTTGCATATCACAACCCTCGAGTCAACAGCGGCATCCCCAAATATGATTGGAAAGGAGTACAACTTGCAATTTAGGTTGTCCACAATCCGCTATTGCTCGGCCTCAGGGTATCCTTATACCACCACCTCGTTTTTGTTGAAGTTGACCTTAAGGCCGGACATGCACTACTGGAATCAGGGATTTTGCCGTCTGCCAGTTCTTTGCCATCTGCTAGCTGACGACAAAGAAGGTCTTTGCCATCAACTATTAAAAAGCAGACGACAAAATACCGGCAGACGGCAAAGAAGGTCTTTGCCATCTGTTCCTTCTTTGCCGTCAGCCGGCTGACGGCAAAGAATCTTTGCTGTCAGCTGGCTGACGACAAAGAGGGAGGTGGCCCCCACTAACGAGTCGATTATAAATACTTAACGGCCCCCCTCTTTGTCGTCCGCTAGCAGATGGCAAAGATAAAAAGCAAGCGGACGGCAAAGGTTCGGCGGACGGCAAAGGCTAACTAACCTAACCTAACTAACGCCCGGCCGATCGAGCCCCACCCCCCGCCCGTTACTCTCTCTTCTCTCCCTCTCTCCTCCC
>NC_041386.1:43774627-43801452 GCF_002162155.2 Triticum dicoccoides
GACCCCGAAACAGCACCCCGACCCCGACATGGCACCCCGACAACGGCACGACACCCCGACCCCTGACACCTCCCGAAAAGGTGATCTTTGGCCTTCCAGAGGTCGACGGGGTCATATATTTGTGAATTATGAGTTAGGTCATATTTTTTTTTGATTTTGTTATGAAAAACATCATATATGATTGTGTTGATCGGGTGGATTTTAATGTGCAGTTGTTTCATCGCTGCGAGGTTTGGTGTTCGACGACCTCGCCGTGCGTTTGACAAGCTCTGCCCCTTTGTTCGTGGGTGAGCACAAATGACATGTCCTCCTCCCCCATTAATTATTTGCTCTGTTCTGGTGTTCATGCCGATGAAACTTGATAGCTAGCTATATATGTGTCTTGAATCATCAGTATGCGTAACCAATACGTGTCTCTCGTTCGAAAGCGTTATAGTTATAAATATGCATGCATTTGCATATTTATAACCTTGATTCTTTTGAATTGTCCAACGCTATCCATGGACAGCCCGAGTATGTGTAGATTGGGTTCGTTTTCCCATATGCTTTGCTTCGGATCCGACACATAAATTTCGTTAGTGCCCCCCCTGTTGTTCTCCGGGTACACATCCTCTCTGTTTATTGCAGAGACATGTATCTGGAGAACAGTGGGGAGGTGCTACCAAAATTTTGCGTCAGATCCAGAGCATAGCATGGGAAAATGAACCCAATCTACACATACTCGGGTGGGATTAGGACCTATCATTACCTATTAGAGTGTAGGTTGCAAGGACATAATAAAATTGACAAAGTAGATCAACTGATGAATATATACATGGTGAATTTTATATATATTTGTTGTGTGTCCAGTAGCTCTGAAAGTCAAGATGAGTGATCGTGCATGGATGTATACCGGTCACACTGGTCAGAACAAATGGAGCACTGAATGGTTCACAAAAACCAAGGGGTTTGTGCAAGCCGCATTTGCAAATGGCCAGAGGAAAACATGGTGCCCCTGTTTCCGGTGCGGCAATTGGGAAAAGAGGATAGAGGTTGAAATGGGCAAACACCTGCAGAAGAGTGGTTTTACGCCCGATTATACGGTGTGGACATATCATGGTGAGTCTGCCCAACGTGACCGAGCTGAGGTGGATCATCGTCGCATCGACGAGCATGGTACCAGGATGGAAAACATGGTGCAAGACTATGATGATGCTCGGGATTCAGACGAGGAGATGGAGGAATCTGCAAAGGCCTTCAATGAAATGTTGGAGTCTTTAAAATGTCTGCTCCACGAGCACACTGAGCTTTGTCAGTTGGATGCCGTCTCACAAGTAATGGCTCTGAAGGCTCAGTTCAACTTGGGCAGAGAATGCAACGATGCAATGATGACAGTATTTGGACGCTTCCTACCCAAAGGCCATGTAATGCCTGCAAACCTGTACCAGTCATACAGAATCCTCCGTGCACTGAAGATGCCCTATGAGAAGATACATGCCTGTGAGAAAGGATGTGCCTTATTTAGGCTTGACTATGCGGGCTTGAACTATTGTCCCATTTGCAAGTCTTCCAGGTATGTTGTGGCAGACAACTGTATGGGTGAGAAGACACAGACCAAAATCCCCGTTAGTGTTCTTCGATATATGCCAATCATACCAAGACTTCAACGTCTTTTCATGGTCGAAGAGACGGATAGATAGATGACATGGCACAAAACAGGCAAAAGAACCAAACTAGATGCAGATGGGAATCTCATGATGGTACACACATCGGATGGTGTTGCGTGGAAAAAGTTTGATGAATTACATGCTGACAAAGCGGCAGATCCGAGGCATCCTCGAGTCAGCATCAGCATGGATGGGTTCAGTGTGTTTGGTATGACGGCAGCCCAATACAGTTGTTGGCCCGTATTTGTCTTTCCACTCAATATCCCCCCGGACAGATTATGCAAAGAAAGAACATTTTCCTGACGTTGATAATTCCAGGGCCCAACTATCCGGGGGAAAATATGAATGTGTACATGCAGCCGCTTAAGGACGAATCGCAAGAAGCCTGGGATAATGGGTTCAAGACTTACGATGCCTATAGCAAACGGAACTTCATAATGCGTGTCTGGTACATGTACTCGACGCATGACTTGCCGGCGTATGCGCTATTTGTTGGCTGGTGTGTGCATGGAAGGTTCCCGTGCCCCACATGCAAGGGAGCTCTTGAGTTTCGTTGGCTTCAGGCCGGCCGCAAGTTTTCTTGCTTCGACGTGCATAGACAGTTCCTGAATCCTCACCATAAGTTCAGGAAAGATAAGAAGAACTTCATCAGAGGTAGAGTTGTCAAAAACTCTACACCACCTACATTGACAGGCCAACAGACCCTGGATCAGTTAAACGCTCTCGAGCCAGATCCAGAGCGTCTAGGGTACTTCAAGGGGTATAATTCTAAGCACGCCTGGACTCACAAGACATGCTTATGGGATCTGCCTTACTTCCAAGACCTCCTTTGCCCACACAACATCGACGTGATGCACACCGAGAAGAATATCGCCGAGGCACTTTTTGGTAAATTGTTCGGCATAGATGGGAAGTCAAAGGATAATACTAAGGCTAGAGTCGATGTGGAGGCGCTATGTGATAGGCCGTTTCAAAACATGAAAGAACCGAAAAGAAAGCAGAACTGGACGAAGCCAAAGGCATGGTTCAATCTTGGAAGGCCAGCTATGAGGGAAATTATCTTGCGGGTGAAAATGTAGTTGATGTTCCCCGATGGGTATGCAGCGAATCTAAAGAGGGGAGCGAGTCTTGAAAAAATGAAGATATTTGGTCTCAAGAGTCATGATTGGCACATATGGATTGAGCGGGTAATGCCGGTGATGTTGCGTGGCTTCATCCCTAAGGATGAATGGCTAGTATTGGCAGAACTCAGCTATTTCTTTCGTGTTCTTTGTGCGAAAGAACTATCGCCTGGCGTGCTAGAAGAAATGGAAGAGTTGGCGCCAGAGTTGATCTGCAAGTTAGAGAAGATCTTTCCATCGGGCTTCTTTAATCCAATGCAGCATTTGATTTTGCATCTCCCGACCGAGGCAAGATTGGGGGGGGGGCGTGCAAAATTGTTGCTACTACCCAACTGAGAGGATGCAGAAGACGCTTCGAGAAAAATGTAAAAATAAACATAGAATTGAAGCATCGATGGCTGAGGCATTCATCACTGAGGAGGCGGCAAACTTCGTGACAGCACACTACAAAGCCAAAAATCTGTTAGGGAACGTAGTAATTTCAAAAAAAATTCCTACGCACACGCAAGATCATGGTGATGCATAGCAACGAGAGGGGAGAGTGTTGTCCATGTACCCTCGTAGACCGAAAGTGGAAGTGTTAGCACAACGCGGTTGATGTAGTTGTACGTCTTCACGATTCGACCGATCCAAGTACCGAACGCATGGCACCTTCGAGTTCAGCACACGTTCAGCTCGATGACGTCCCGCGAACTCCGATCCAGCAGAGCTTCACGGGAGAGTTCCGTCAGCACGACGGCGTGATGACGGTGATGATGTTGCTACCGACGCAGGGCTTCGCCTAAGCACCGCTACGATATGACCGAGGTGGAATATGGTGGAGGGGGGCACCGCACACGGCTGGGAGAGATCAATAGGTCAACTTGTTGTGTCTAGAGGTGCCCCCTGCCCTCGTATATAAAGGAGCAAGGGGGGAGGCGGCCGGCCTAGGAGGAGGGCGCGCCAAGGGGGGAGTCCTACTCCCACCGGGAGTAGGACTCCTCCTTCCCATGTTGGAGTAGGAGAGAAGGAAAGAGGGGGAGAGGAACAAGGAAAAGGGGGCTGCACCCCTTGTCCAATTCGGACCAGAGGGGAGGCGCGCGCCTCCTTCCTTTTGGCCTCTCTCCTCTATTCCCGTATGGCCCAATAAGGCCCATGTACTCCCCGGCGAATTCCCGTAACTCTCCGGTACTCCGAAAAATACCCGAATCACTCGGAACCTTTCCGAAGTCCGAATATAGTCATCCAATATATCGATCTTTACGTCTCGACCATTTCGAGACTCCTCGTCATGTCCCCGATCTCATCCAGGACTCCGAACTCCTTCGGTACATCAAAACTCATAAGCTCATAATATAACTGTCAACGAAACTTTAAGCGTGCGGACCCTACGGGTTCGAGAACAATGTAGACATGACCGAGACACGTCTCTGGTCAATAACCAATAGCGGAACCTGGATGCTCATATTGGCTCCCACATATTCTACGAAGATCTTTATCGGTCAAACCACATAACAACATACGTTGTTCCCTTTGTCATCGGTATGTTACTTGCCTGATATTTGATCGTCGGTATCTCAATACCTAGTTCAATCTCGTTACCGGCAAGTCTCTTTACTCGTTCCAATGCTTGCAAGGCTTAAATGATGTGTATTACCGAGTGGGCCCAGAGATACCTCTCCGACAATCGGAGTGACAAATCCTAATCTCGAAATACGCCAACCCAACAAGTACCTTCGGAGACACCTGTAGAGCACCTTTATAATCACCCAGTTATGTTGTGACATTTGGTGGCACACAAAGTGTTCCTCCGGTAAACGGGAGTTGCATAATCTCATAGTCATAGGAACATGTATAAGTCATGAAGAAAGCAATAGCAACAAACTAAACGATCAAGTGCTATGCTAACGGAATGGGTCAAGTCAATCACATCATTCTCTAATGATGTGACCCCGTTAATCAAATGACAACTCATGTCTATGGCTAGGAAACTTAACCATCTTTGATTCAACGAGCTAGTCAAGTAGAGGCATACTAGTGACGCTCTGTTTGTCTATGTATTCACACATGTATTATGTTTCCGGTTAATACAGTTCTAGCATGAATAATAAACATTTATCATGAAATAAGGAAATAAATAATAACTTTATTATTGCCTCTAGGGCATATTTCCTTCAGTCTCCGACTTGCACTAGAGTCAATAATCTAGTTCACATCGCCATGTGATTTAACATCAATAGTTCACATCACCATGTGATTAAGAGCCAGAGTTCACATCGTCATGTGACCAACACCCAAAGGGTTTACTAGAGTCAATAATCTAGTTCCCATCGCTATGTGATTAATACCCAAAGAGTACTAAGGTTTGATCATGTTTTGCTTGTGAGGGAAGTTTAGTCAACGGGTCTGCCACATTCAGATCCGTACGTATTTTGCAAATTTCTATGTCAACAATGCTCTGCACGGAGCTACTCTAGCTAATTGTTCCCACATTCAATATGTATCCATATTGAGACTTAGAGTCATCTGGATCAGTGTCAAAACTTGCATCGATGTAACCCTTTATGACGAACCTTTTGTCACCTCCATAATCGAGAAACATATCCTTATTCCACTAAGGATAATTTTGACCAATGTCCAGTGATCTACTCCTAGATCACTATTGTACTCCCTTGCCAAATTCGGGGCAGGGTATACAATAGGTTTGGTACACATCATGGCATACTTTATAGAACCTATGGCTGAGGCATAGGGAATGACTTTCATTCTCTCTCTATCTTCTGTCATGGTCGGGTTTTGAGTCTTACTCAACTTCACACCTTGTAACAAAGGCAAGAACTTCTTTTTGACTGTTCCATTTTGAGCTACTTCAAAATCTTGTCAAGCTATGTACTCATTGAAAAACTTATCAAGCGTCTTGGTCTATCTCTATAGATCTTGATGCTTAATATGTAAGCAGCTTCACCGAGGTCTTTCTTTGAAAAAACTCGTTTCAAACATTCCTTTATGCTTTGCAGAATAATTCTACATTATCAGAAATGTTGTAGTGCTCCCACTCACTTTCTTGTAAATACAGGCTTCACCGCAAGTCTGTATAAAACTATATTCTTTGATCAACTTATCAAAGCATATATTCCAACTCCGAGATGCTTGCACCTATCCATAGATGGATCGCTGGAGCTTGCATAGTTTGTTAGCGCATTTAGGATTGAAAAAACCTTCTGGTTGCATCATATACAACTCTTCTTTAATAAATCCATTAAGGAATGCAGTTTTGTTTATCCGTTTGCCAGATTTCATAAATGTGGCAATTGGTAACATGATTCGGATAGACTTAAGCATAGATACGAGTGAGAAACTCTCATCGTAGTCAACACCTTGAACTTGTCGAAAACCCTTTTGCGACAATTCTAGCTTTGTAGATGGTAACACTACTATCAGCGTCCATCTTCCTCTTGAAGATCCATTTAATCTCAATGGCTCGCCAATCATTGGGCAAGTCAATCAAAGTCCATACTTTGCTCTCATACATGGATCTCGTCTCAGGTTTCATGGCCTCAAGCCATTTCGCGGAATCTAGGCTCCTCATCGCTTCCTCATAGTTCGTAGGTTCGTCATGGTCAAGTAACATGATCTCCAGAACAGATTACCGTACCACTCTGGTGCGGATCTCACTCTAGTTTACCTACGAGGTTCGGTAGTAACTTGATCTGAAGTTACATGATCATCATCATTAGCTTCCTCACTAATTGGTGTAGTAGTCACAGGAACAGATTTCTGTGATGAACTACTTTCCAATAAGGGAGCAGGTACAGTTACCTCATCAAGTTCTACTTTCCTCCCACTCACTTCTTTCGAGAGAAACTCCTTCTCTAGAAAGGATCCATTCTCAGCAATGAATATCTTGCCTTCGGATCTGTGATAGAAGGTGTACCCAACATTTTCTTTTGGGTATCCTATGAAGATGCACTTCTTCGATTTGGGTTTGAGCTTATCAGGTTGAAACTTTTCACATAAGCATTGCAACCTCAAACTTTAAGAAACGATAGCTTAGGTTTCTTGCCAAACCATAGTTCATACAATGTCATCTCAATGGATTTAGATGGTGCCCTATTTAATGTGAATGTAGCTGTCTCTAATGCATAACCCCAAAACGATAGTGGTAAATCGGTAAGAGACATCATAGATCGCACCATATCTAATAAAGTGCGGTTACGATGTTCGGACACACCATTACACTGTGGTGTTCCAGGTGGCGTGAGTAGTGAAACTATTTCACATTGTTTTAACTGAAGGCCAAACTCTTAACTCTAATATTTTACCTCTGCGATCATATCGCAGAAACTTTTATTTTCTTGTTATGATGATTCTTCACTTCACCCTGAAATTCTTTGAACTTTTCAAATGTTTCAGACTTGTGTTTCATCAAGTAGATATACTCATATCTGCTCAAATCATCTTTGGAGATCAGAAAATAATGATACCTGCCGCGAGCCTTAATATTCATCGGACCACATGCATCAGTGTGTATGATTTCCAACAAATATGTTGCTCGCTCCATTGTTCCGAAGAACGGAGTCTTAGTCATCTTGCCCATGAGGCATGGTTCGCAAGCATCAACTGATTCATAATCAAGTGATTCCAAAATCCCATCAGCATGGATTTTCTTCATGCGCTTTACACCAATATGACCTAAACGGCACTGCCACAAATAAGTTGCACTATCATTATTAACTTTGCATCTTTTGGCTTCAATATTATGAAAATGTGTGTCACCATGATCGAGATCCAATAAACCATTTTCATTGGGTGTATGACCATAGAAGGTTTTATTCATGCAAACAGAACAACAATTATTCTCTAACTTACATGAATAACTGTATTGCAATAAACATGATCCAATCATATTTATGCTCAACGCAAACACTAAATAACTTTTATTTTAGGTTTAACACTAATCTCGAAAGTATAGGGAGTGTGCGATGATGATCATATCAATCTTGGAACCACTTCCAACACACATCGTCACTTCACCCTTAACTAGTCTCTGTTCATTCTGCAACTCCCGTTTTGAGTTACTACTCTTAGCAACTGAACCAGTATCAAATACCGAGGGGTTGTTAGGAACACTAGTAAAATACACATCAATAATCTGTATATCAAATATACCTTTGTTCACTTTACCATCCTTCTTATCCGCCAAATACTTGGGGCAATTCTGCTTCTAGTGACCAGTTCCTTTGCAGTAGAAGCACTCAGTCTTAGGCTTAGGTCCAGACTTGGGCTTCTTCACTTGAGCAGCAACTTGCTTGCCGTTCTTCTTGAAGTTCCCTTTCTTTCCTTTGCCCTTTTTGAAACTAGTGGTTTTGTTTACCATCAACACTTGATGCTTTTCTGGATTTCTACCTTCATTGATTTCAGCATCACGAAGAGCTTGGGAATCGTTTTCATTATCCCTTGCATATTATAGTTCATCACGAAGTTCTACTAACTTGGTGATGGTGACTAGACAATTCTGTCAATCACTATTTTATCTAGAAGATTAACTCCCACTTGATTCAAGCGATTGTAGTACCCAGACAATCTGAGCACATGCTCACTGCTTGAGCTATTCTCCTCCATCTTTTAGCTATAGAACTTGTTGGAGACATCATATCTCTCAACTCGGGTATTTGCTTGAAATATTAACTTCAACACCTGGAACATCTCATATGGTCCATGACGTTCAAAACGTCTTTGACGTCCCGATTCTAAGCCGTTAAGCATGGTGCACTAAACTATCAAGTAGTCATCATATTGAGCTAGCCAAACGTTCATAATGTCTGCATCTGCTCCAGTAATAGGTCTGTCACCTAGCGGTGCATTAAGGACATAATTCTTTTGTGCAGCAATGAGGGTAATCCTCAGATTACGGATCCAATCCGCATCATTGCTACTAACATCTTTCAACTTAATTTTCTCTAGGAACATATAAAAAATAAAATAGGGGAGCTAAATGCGAGCTATTGATCTACAACATAGATATGCTAATACTACCAGGACTAAGTTCATGATAAATTTAAGTTCAATTAATCATATTACTTAAGAACTCCCACTTAGAAAGACATCCCTCTAATCTTCTAAGTGATCACGTGATCCAAATCAACTAAACCATGTCCGATCATCACGTGAGATGGATTAGTTTCAATGGTGAACATCACTATGTTGATCATATCTACTATATGATTCACGCTCGACCTTTTGGTCTCCGTGTTCCGATGCCATATCTGTTATATGCTAGGCTCGTCAAGTTTAAACTGAGTATTCAGCGTGTGCAACTGTTTTGCACCCGTTGTATTTGAACGTAGAGCCTATCACACCCAATCATCACGTGGTGTCTCAGCACGAAGAACTTTTGCAACGGTGCATACTCAGGGAGAACACTTGTACCTTGATAATTCGTGAGAGATCATCTTATAAAGCTACCGTAGAACTAAGCAAAATAAGATGTATAAAAGATAAACATCACATGCAATCAAAATATGTGACATGATATGGCCATCATCATCTTGTGGCTTCGATCTCCATCTCCAAAGCATCGTCATGATCTCCATCGTCACCGGCATGACACCATGATCTCCATCATCTTGATCTATATCAATGTGTCGTCACATGGTTTTCTCGCCAACAATTGCTCTTGCAACTATTGTTATCGCATAGCAATAAAGTAAAGCAATTATTTGGCGCTTGCATCTTATGCAATAGAGAGATAACCATAAGGCTTTTGCTAGTTGCCGATAACTTCAAAAAAACATGATCATCTCATACAACAACTTATATCTCATCACGTCTTGACCATATCACATCACAACATGCCCTGCAAAAACAAGTTAGACGTCCTCTACTTTGTTGTTGCAAGTTTTACGTGGCTGCTACGAGCTGAGCAAGAACCGTTCTTACCTACGCATCAAAACCACAACGATAGTTTGTCAAGTTGGTGCTATTTTAACCTTCGCAAGGACCGGGTATAGCCACACTCGGTTCAACTAAAGTTGGAGAAACTGACACCCGCCAGCTACTTGTGTGCAAAGCACGTCGGCAGAACCAGTCTCGCGTAAGTGTACGCATAATGTCGGTCTGGGCCGCTTCATCCAACAATACAGCCGAACCAAAGTGTGACATGCTGGTAAGCAGTATGACTTATATCGCCCACAACTCACTTGTGTTCTACTCGTGCATATTACATCAACGCATAAAACCTGGCTCTGATACCACTGTTGGGGAACATAGTAATTTAAAAAAAAATCCTACGCACACGCAAGATCATGGTGATGCATAGCAACAAGAGGGGAGAGTGTTGTCCACGCACCTCGTAGACCGAAAGCGGAAGCGTTAGCACAACGCGGTTGATGTAGTCGTACGTCTTCACGATTCGACCGATCCAAGTACCGAACGCACGGCACCTCCGAGTTCAGCACACGTTCAGCTCGATGACGTCCCGCGAACTCTGATCCAGCAGAGCTTCACGGGAGAGTTCCGTCAGCACGATGGCGTGATGACGGTGATGATGTTGCTACCGACGCAGGGCTTCGCCTAAGCACCGCTACGATATGACCAAGGTGGAATATGGTGGAGGGGGGCACCGCACACGGCTGGGAGAGATCAACAGATCAACTTGTTGTGTCTAGAGGTGCCCCCTGCCCCCGTATATAAAGGAGCAAGGGGGGAGGCGGCCGGCCTAGGAGGAGGGCGCGCCAAGGGGGGGGGGTCCTACTCCCACCGGGAGTAGGACTCCTCCTTCCCTTGTTGGAGTAGGAGAGAAGGAAAGAGGGGGAGAGGAACAAGGAAAAGGGGGCTGCACCCCTTGTCCAATTCGGACCAGAGGGGGGGGCGCCTCCTTCCTTTTGGCCTCTCTCCTCTATTCCCGTATGGCCCAATAAGGCCCATGTACTCCCCGACGAATTCCCGTAACTCTCCGATACTCTGAAAAATACCTGAATCACTCGGAACCTTTCTGAAGTCCGAATATAGTCGTCCAATATATCGATCTTTACGTCTCGACCATTTCAAGACTCCTTGTCATGTCCCCGATCTCATCCGGGACTCCGAACTCCTTCGGTACATCAAAACTCATAAACTCATAATATAACTGTCATCGAAACCTTAAGCGTGCGGACCCTATGAGTTCGAGAACAATGTAGACATGACCGAGACACGTCTCTGGTCAATAACCAATAGCGGAACCTGGATGCTCATATTGGCTCCCACATATTCTACGAAGATCTTTATCGGTCAAACCGCATAACAACATACGTTGTTCCCTTTGTCATCGGTATGTTACTTGCCCGAGATTCGATCGTCGGTATCTCAATACCTAGTTCAATCTTGTTACGGCAAGTCTCTTTACTCGTTCCGTAATACCTCATCCCGCAACTAACTCATTAGTTGCAATGCTTGCAAGGCTTAAATGATGTGTATTACCGAGTGGGCCCGGAGATACCTCTCCGACAATCAGAGTGACAAATCCTAATCTCGAAATACGCCAACCCAACAAGTACCTTCGGAGACACCTGTAGAGCACCTTTATAATCACCCAGTTACGTTGTGAAGTTTGGTGGCACACAAAGTGTTCCTCCGGTAAACGGGAGTTGCATAATCTCATAGTCATAGGAACATGTATAAGTCATGAAGAAAGCAATAGCAACAAACTAAATGATCAAGTGCTATGCTAACGGAATGGGTCAAGTCAATCACATAATTCTCTAATGATGTGACCCCGTTAATCAAATGACAACTCATGTCTATGGCTAGGAAACTTAACCACCTTTGATTCAACGAGCTAGTCAAGTAGAGGCATACTAGTGACGCTCTATTTGTCTATGTATTCACACATGTATTATGTTTCCGATTAATACAATTCTAGCATGAATAATAAACATTTATCATGAAATAAGGAAATAAATAATAGCTTTATTATTGCCTTTAGGGAATATTTCCTTCAAAATCGTTATTTGCATAATCCGAAGTCTCGGTGCAATGCCGACGACCCTAAAAAGGGTGGATCCAACCTCAGCCTATTCAAAGGGAATCTCGCACGAGCCAGTGTTTCAAATCCAGTATCTTTGGATAACAAAGAATGGCGGACCTTTTTTTTTGTATATCTTCAACAACCTGATAGAAGTGCGGCCGTACATCGAGTAAGTTCTCGATACATTGTTTCACAACTTCTATTTCCTTTGAACTTCTCTTATTCCTGGATATTTCATACAGTCGATACGTCGCCATATTCTCGTATGGAGCGGTGATCCAAAAGGATTGCTAGCGTGGACTCGTCCGAGGAGGAGGCTACACGGACTCCGGTCCACGAGCCTCCGGTCCACGGGCCTTCGGCCCACAAGACCCCGGAGGAGCACACGTCTGGATGGGGTACCTGGCCGGATCAGCCTGAGGAGCCAAGTGGCCATGTTGATGATGGCGGGGAGGCGACTGATATTGAGGAGGAGGGGGGCACTGTCTACCAGCGTGGTTGTACACGGCTCCCGTCCGTGTCGGTGACCCACAAGCAGAGGTGGTTGATTTTCCCTGATGGGGAGAGGTAAGTGCATTTAATCTTTTTGTACCTTCTGCATTCACGTTTCTTCAAATAACTAATGCGTTGGCCTTGTCATGCTGCAGGGGTTGGGACCACCATCATAGTGTCCGCCGGCCCAACTCCGTCCTTGGAGTTCTTTGTCGGCAAAACTTCCCGGGGTTTGTCATGTTGCCTGGTGAGGGTCGGCTTCCAGAGTTTGGATTGAGTTGGGAGCACTACTTGGCTGCCTCGGCCCCGCCGGGTGAGATTATCGACGGTGTCTTGTGCAAGATGAGGGCAGACGTGGTGATCAGAAAGTTCTGGGTAATTTCTCCTTTACACAATTAAAAATCTTCAACTAGCTAGTTATTAATTGTACTAATCAATATTGTCTCATTTGATTACAGACATTCTACAGGTGTGAGGAGGGATACGAGGAGGAAGCGGCAAATGTTATCGATAACGTCTGCAAGCGCCTACTACAGAACTTACGGCACGAGGCTCGGGTGCAGGCTGTTCGAGACTACTACGCCTCGTGTGGTATCAAGAAGACCAAGCCGGTGTGCCGCGAGAAGTTCTTGAGTAAGGAGGAGTACATGAAGGTAATTCTTAAGGCATTGTACTTACTTCCTTCATTTAGTAATTCATAGCCGTAGCGCTCAAGTTTCTATTTGCTAACCTAGGCCCCTCCGAGATGGTGTGTGGATTGGATGGATTGTTGGGCGGTGTTGGCCAATGAGTGGTGCTCAAAAGAATGGCTAGCCCTCCACAACGAGGCCAAGGACAAACGTGCCCAAATGGAAGGTGTGCCACACCATCAAGGCAGCTCCAACTTATATCAGTTCGGGTGGAACTGGGTATGTGGTTTGCTTCATGATTCATGCAATTCATTCATCATGCTAGCTTTAGCCCTTTAATTACTAATTTACTTTGTTTCTCTCTTTCAGGCACGCTACAATAAGGCAGATAAGGTGCCAGAGGTGTACGACCTGTATGCCATGGCCCACACTGCCTCTTACAAGAAAGCCAAGGCATTCTCTCCGTCTGACCTCGATGATCCAAAGAACTTCACCAACATCTCCTCCCACGACAAGCTCGTGAAATATAGAGATGAGGGGAAGGCGAGGAAAGGGGAGGACTTTAATCCGAGCCA
Source organism: Triticum dicoccoides (assembly GCF_002162155.2). NCBI lineage: Eukaryota > Viridiplantae > Streptophyta > Magnoliopsida > Poales > Poaceae > Triticum > Triticum dicoccoides. The sequence continues at coordinate 43,788,077 of NC_041386.1, forward strand.
GGTTCCCATTGATACAGAGCTGCTGATGATATCTGGTTGCGGGAGGTCCCATGGCTCCATAGCCATGGGAGATGGACTTATCTGTTGTCCTAGCACTCTCTCGGAGATCAAGGCGCGCCAGTCGAGCTCCGCTCCTGAGATAAGGCCTCGTGAACGGCCAGTCCAACTCGCCTTCAAGGTTAGGTATACGTACTCAGCTATCTTTCTCCATTACATTGTGTGTACTTCCATCAATGATTACAAATGGTCATGTGAGTGGTGTTGCAGGCTGCTATACAGAGTGTGAGAGATAGAACAGAGAAACTTCTGGCGGAGGCGGCGGAGAGGCAGCGGGAGTTGGAGGAGAGGACGACAAAGATGTAGGAGGAGGAGAGGGCACAGAATGACATGCAGGCAAGGGCCATGTACGAGCTCCTTGTGGTAAGTTTCTTCTGCAGATTAGCCAAAACATTCATCTAGTGTTTGTCTCATTACTAACTAGTATGACTGAGTTGTCAAAACCAAATGTGTAGTCTGTGTGTGAGAAGTCTGGTCAGACAGCTCCGCCGATGCGAGTGATTGCTCCTGGGACCACGGTGAGTTTAATTTGAATGGACATTACTTGCTAGTCTTAACATTTGAGTGTCATCATGCTAACGAGACATTGGAAATGATCTTTGGTGCAGCATAACTCCAGACAAGCATCGTACGATCCTTCTCCAGCTACCGGCACGAGCCAGCCCGCTCCTACACCTCCATGATCAAGGTATGTTTCTCTAGTGTTTTGCTTAACAAATGCATAAAGACCTAGACTTAGATTTATTTCCTCCAATATGCTTACCATAATGACCTAGAGTTAGCTTCTTTTCCTCCAAAATGACTTAATAAGCTTAATGACCTCCAAAACCATCCATTTTACCTAAGTTAGCTCTAAAACGATTTGTACTTAGCTTACTTATGTCAAAAATTGCATAATTAGCTTAGTTACCTCATAAACGATCCATTTTACCTAAGTTAGCTCTAAAATGACTCATTTTACCTTAGTTAGCTTATAAATGATCCATTTTATCCAAGTTAGCTCTAAAATGACCCATTTTACCTAGATTAGCTCCTAAATGATCCATTTTACCTACGTTAGCTTTAAAATGACCCATTTCACCTAGGTTAGCTCCAAAATGAACCATCTTATCTAGGTTAGCTTCAAAATGACCCATCACACTAGGTTAGCTCTAAAATGATGCTTTTTTACTAAGTTAGCTCATAAATGATCCATTTCAACTAAGTTAGCTCATAAACGATCCATTTCACCTAAGTTAGCTCAAAAACGATCCATTTCTCCTAAATTAGCTCTTAAATGATCCATTTCACCTAAGTTAGCTCATAAACGATCCATTTCACCTTAGTTAGCTCATAAACGATCTATTTCACCTTAGTTAGCTCATAAACGATCCATTTCACCTTAGTTAGCTCATAAACGATCCATTTCAACTAAGTTAGCTCATAAATGATCCATTTCAGCTAAGTTAGCTCATAAATGATCCATTTCACCTTAGTTAGCTCATAAACGATCCATTTCACCTAAGTTAGCTCATAAAGGATCCATTTCACCTTAGTTAGCTCATAAACGATCCATTTCAACTAAGTTAGCTCATAAATTTTAGAATATGTTTTGAAATTTGAAACATTTTATCAAATTCTCAAACATTTTATGAAATCAAAGAATGGTTTTCAAATTCATGAGCATTTTTAAAATCCCGAACTTGTTTAAAAAACAAAAAACAAAAAATAAGAAAAATAGGGTATACCCTCCCAACATATGGGTCAGCCCAAAGCTTGCGCGAGGCATAGGGGCTGCACGTTTCCTCTCTATTCCCCGCTCAGGTCGAGGAATAGGATGTTCCTAGGGGTCTGTTTTGTGTACTTGTGTTAATGGGCTATATGTACAATTGGTCTCTTGGATACCTCGGCCTTTCTGACGCAGATGGGTTAGAAAATACTGGTTAGCCAACGTGTGTGACCAGTTTGAAACTAGTGATTGCGTCTAGTTTAGACCCACGTGGAAACACTGTGAAGATCTAATCAGGAAAGGCATCTATATAAGTGGAGGGTCGGCAACTTTGAAACCTACTTACCTGGACGGTGTCTATGAGTGATCAATAAGGATCATGGTCTAGATCAATGGCTCACATTGCACTTTGTGAGTGCGTTGATCTATGTTGATCTACCATCTTCTTTTTGTGGGAAAGTGGACGTTGTAGTTCGTGATAGAGGGGCTATGTGTTCGCGCAGCCCCTACCAAGTTTTCAAAGTAATTTTGTGTTGAATTTGAATCCAAGGTTTATGTATTCCTTTTACTAACTTTCATGCTTTGGTAAACTTGTTGACTTTTTGAACAATTAATAAATATGTGTAGTCGATCAAATCGACAACACACCAACCATATGCAAGTTGATGAAGAGTTTATTTTACACTTCAAACCTCTTTCATTCATTCATGAGAATCCTGGCATCGTTTACAAGCATGGAGATTACAGAGTTCAGGGGCATCTTCTAACCAAACATTGGGAGGATCAAATGTAGCTAATCTAGGTACTTCATATGGGCGATACGAGTAATTTGCTAAGAAAACCAACATTTGATGAAAACCGGTGAAAACCACGAGAAAAAGATGATGCTACATGAGTAATACAAGTAATTTGCCGAGAAACAAGAGTAGACTCCTAAGCCAAGTGGTCCAAGTAGTGAGAGCACACCTCAAAAACTAACAAGCGTTTATGTGATGGTTGCAGCCAGGTGTGCAGCTTACGGGTGGGGGCGCCGCGCAAGACCACACGACTGTTAAGAAATAAAATATGTGATCAATTGTATGGGAGGGATGCCTCCCAGGAGGTGTCTGTTGGAGAAGGGGTGTCTCCCCAACACACCCCTTCAGACTGTATATAAGTGGGTTTCCCACATTGCAACAGATGAAGAGAATCATTTATGTCTTCCCTTTGTCTCTTTTACTTTGGTAGTACAATACGTTATCAGCAGATAGACTCTATCGACCAGACACGAGCCTTTGGTCGCCGTCGGCAGCATGCTACAATGGAACGCGCAGCGACTACGCTACAGAAACAGAACAAGGCGGCGCTAGTCATCTACGGCCAAGAGGAGCATGCATAGGCATACATGCATCCGTTGGAGAAATCGATCAGGAGAAGGCGATCTTGATCGGCAACTGCCGAGTTCACGACGAGATCGCGTACAAAAGGGAATTAATCAACCAAACGGTTTCTAATCCGTGGCGTGATTCCATTTTTGTCTTCTTGTGATGAATTCATTGATTTCTCTTGTATGTTCCGAGGATCGATATCTGGCGTGGTGGCACTCGGCCACGGCTCCTTACGGAGGGGTGCCGGCACACTGCGGAGGCGCAAGGCGAGACGGCGACTCCCCATCGACCAGGCGAATCTCGTCGCGCACTTCCGCGCGAGACGCGACGTCGCCGGTTGTCGCCGGTGGCGCTAAATAGCAACCACGATATCCAGGAGCGATCGGCTGCAGACGCCAAACTTCTCTCTAAGAAAGATCAGAGGAATTGATCCTGATGGATTAATAGATGTCTCATTCGACTGTTCTCGTTTTGATTAAATAAATATGCTAACCAATTCTGTTGTGGCTTCAATGCATTGGGAACAAGACCAACGGACGAACGGAAGTCAACAACTACGGCCACTATGTCGCTCAACCGGCTGTGACCTCGTCGAGGATGCATGAACAGCCATGGCGTAGTTCTTCTTCGACGACGCAGTGGTACTCTGGTAAGTCCGACCGACTACGACCCCAAATCGGTGTTGCGGCAGACGACGACACCCTCCATGGCAGCCGGCTTGCTGTGTAGCAACGCGGTGGCGTCTTCATGGCCGGCGTCGCACTCGCGGCGACCGCGAATCCTGGCGCGGAGGCAGTTTCTGATGCGCAAGCAACCCTCATTTGTGGCTCGGCCTCGATCCCGTGGCAGCCAGTTCGCCGTGAGATAAAGCGCTCCGGCGCGCCTGAACCATACCGACGGTGGGCGGTTATTTTTCCCCATGGAATTGGTAACCGCACGGGAAGACGGAGAAGCCTATCTCCTTGGCTATTTTACAATTAGCCCTTGGATTATTCTATAATCCTGTATAAGTCCTTGCAGTTTCGGTTTCTGCCCTCGAGCTTATAAGACCATGAAGGTTAGCCCTCAGTCTTATTGAAAATTGCAAACGAGCTGTCATGACAGTTGGACTTAAAATCTTAACAGTTTAGCCCGAAGGCGTACTGTTTTTCAGCAATTTAACCATAAGGTTATTGTTATTTGCGTTTTATGCCCTAGGCTTCAGAGCAAATATACAAACCATTGGGTCTTGCTGAATTGCATAATAATTGATTATGCATGATGTGAAATGATCGTTTGAGGCCTTCCAAGTCCTCATATATGTTGCACAAGTATGTTTATACTTCTGCATTTATTTGTATTACATGCATGAGTAATACGGTTGCCCAACAATATGTTGATTTCATTATTCGCATAGAATATGGAATTTGCTTGCAAATTTGGGAAACATAAAGTAGAGTGAAGTGTATGAAATTGCCTGACTATGTCAAATTTACATTTGTCATAAAGAATCGACAAATGGTACCTACTACTTAATTGCAGATTATCCAATGTTATTGTGAGGTCTATATTATGTCTTTCTGACATAGTGACTACCTTCAATTTTGCACACAACTTATGGTTTGCATTATGGAACGAATCAATTTTGTTCACAACTGTGAGGTCTACACCACCATGTGGTGATTACCTTCAATGTGTTTTTAATTAACACAAAATTGTGAGAAGCTCCATAAGAGTGAGGTCTACACTACTTAGTAGTGATTATCTCCATGTGTTCAAAGCAAAAATGAAGGCACAAAACTTATGACATAGCCATTATGGGGCCTACACTGTCGGTGCCTACTTTCATGATATTTTCCCAAATACTTGTCAATTTCATAGCAATTGTTATTGGTTGTGACTATAGTGTCACATACTCCATCGGGAGATGAATCCAAGGCATTGGTGACTATGCTGCATATTATGCTATGAAGAGAATTATGCAAAACACTTGCATATTTTGGTGATTAACTTACATGCATACACACCTTATGAGATGCCATCATAGCTATGAATTAAGTTTATGCACAACTGAGAGGTTTATGCCATTTTTTATGGTGATTACCTTCATGTGTTATAGATATGTAAGGTTGTGAAGGCTATGATCAATGGGAACTGTCCATAAGAGTAAGGCACCACTAGGTGGTCGACTACCTCTATGTGTTTTAAGGAAATTAAAGGTTTGTCCCTTTTGAGGTGACTAACTTTACTTGGAAGATCCACACCACATTGTGGTGTACTTCTGGGAGGTTTGCCCTATGGGTCACTAAGAATCACCATCAGCATGACTATGCTTAGCCATAGCATTTTCATCCTATTTAATTTACAGAAGGTAAATTAATGCATGAGAATTTCATGCAACATATGGCTGACCTTTTTGGAAAGGAAATGCGATGAGATGACATTTGGTGGGAGTAACTATTTAAGATGGGTCATGGACATTAAAGATTTTGTCGACCTGGAGCCTTGTTTCCAAAGAAACTGCACCTGCAGAAAATGTCATGGCTATCTAAGAATATGCATATTTGCATTTATGTGCCATCGCAATGGCTCAGTTCTCAAACTGAGTATGTAATGGATGATGAATATCCATTTTCCCTTTGAGCCTTCATTGAGGCGAGATATATTGTTATAAGCATTACATGAATGATTATCCATTCGTTGTCAGGAATTCGTGTCCGTTGAGGCTTATAATTTTGTTGTCTATAAATCAACACTAAGTTGAGATTATATGATAAGGCAGTCTCAGATCTTGATCTGATTGTATGTCCTTACTGTACTTTACATTCTTCTATGAAGGTAAATGGAACACCATCTTTATTTCAGGGTAAAAATATGATGAACTTCTTGTGAAGAATCAACTGGTACACCCTAACGGGTGCTATACCATTACCTGAAATTTATGCTAGTGCTTATAGTACTAAGCAATTTTGTGGTTAAAGAACCACGAGGAGTTGAATGTAAAGTGGAGAAAAATGACAAGAAGAAATGGAGTGTATAACTCAAAAGGGAATGGGTCATTTAATCTAAATGATCATAATGACAACTTTCAAGTTTGTCAAAGTGGCGGTTGTACGAAATATCGTACCAATGATTGAGTTGGTCAAGTATTGGATTAATCATACCACCGACTCACTCGAGGCAAATGATTTTAATGGGATAAGTTTGAAGTTCTACTTTAAAAGGAAATGACCAGAAAATACGCTGGCATGGTAGAAGGAGAATGGACTCCTCTATATTAATGATATGCTTGTGGAATGATATTCCAAATATATTTTGGAGATCTCGTGTAGTCTCCTAGTTATCCCTAAATATCATTGGCCTATAATTGTAATACTACATATAGTATAAATTGCAACATCTTGTCCCTCGGACATGATAGTTGAGATAATTGAGTGTATGAATTAGTTTATACTCAATCTTGTTGCATACGTAATAATTTTTCCTCCTTTATCATCATGATATTGGACGGTTAGAGAAATTATTGACAATTCTGTTGGCTACAACTTGACAAGTTGCAATATTCCCAACAATCATCAGATTGTTTTGTGCACTACATGTGACATCGGGGAATTAATTTTAAGGCACTCTCACCTTAAAATTTGAAATGAGCCATCCAATACTCTTGATTGCATTCAAGAATATGTTTGGATTATTCAACCATTATCTGGGTTATGTTGGTACTTCATGGTGTTCATAGACGTATCTAAAAGATGGTCTTAGATGTGTATCATTCACACAAAACCATGTGTTTACTGAATTAGTTGCTCACATTGATGAATTTAGAGCAAATTATCCTCAGGTGGGATAATTCCATTGGAATAGTAATGTCGTTGAACTTGGTTCACGAGCATTCAATGGTTATATTCAGTATATAGTACATAACCAGAATGGTTTGGCTTGATCTCTTATGAAAGAGATTCAATATTGCATAGCCAATGTTGCAGAATTGTGATTTACCAAAATTTTGCTAATGGTAGCATGCGGTCTCACACTCCGCATATTTGGTCTAAATGAGATCAAATGATACTGCACCCCCTTGCAGTTTGTACGTGGAAATAACTAAAGGATTTCCCATCTGCGGTAATTCGGTTGCATACCGGTGTCACCACCCCAGCGTACATCATGGGCCATCACATATGGTTGGGACCTATGTGAGGAATAACTGTGGTATGTTCGTTAATCCGCCGAATACCTTAACCCTTACAAGGGAGTTATTTGCAGCCCATACGCTGATTGCTTTTGCAATAAGAACATTTTCTGGCATTAGGGGAAGATGAGTACCACAAAGAATACCAGGAAATGTATAAGAAATGTCATAGACATTTTGTCCACGTACTTAAGAATCTAAACTGCAGGTTCAAGTTATGAGAAATTTGCAGCATATATCAAATAATCTGCCAAGTATATTTACTGATGACAAAGGTGTCACTATGGTCAAGTACCAGAACGACTGGAGGTACCTAATAAACCACTCGTCTCCCTAGATGAGAGCAAGAGGGGGAGAATTCTGGTCGCATGAGATTAAGTTCTCATATGTTTCAGCAGAAACGGAGGAGATTGCCTCCTCGATCAGTAAATATGATTCAACCTCGGTTGAATGACACATGAGGGATGCGTGACATCCAAAGTCCAACACATATGTGCACACATTTTTAGGTGTTGAGACATCGAAACACCTTGACTCCGTTGTTGTGGGAAATCACAAGGAGTTAAGAGGCATAATGAGAATTCCACAAATGATATTGATTCATGAGAATCAGATATGAGAAAGTCTACATATGTCGACATAAAATTCTTCTCGAGAATTGCTAGAATCCTTTTGGGCCCTGAACCAAATCCATGGAGAGTGTTGTTGCACTTATATTGGTTCAAATGAAAGGGAGCAATTAAGAAAGAGTGGCACTCGCTCATCAAAAAAGAGGTATTTACCATTGTAAAACCTGCTCCTCATAAGTATCTTCTAGAGGGAAGAGAAGTGAATTTTCGTTTGAAAACGAAAATAAATGAGGTGGTGAGAAAGCGAAGCGTGTAGCACAAGGGTTTTTCGCAGAGACCCGACATCGGTTACGATGTAGCATACCTTCTTGGTATGAGTGGAATTATGTTTCGATACCGAATTTTAATGGCAGTACAGATCCATATGGTTGATGTATGTAATGTCTACATACTCTCCCATGGGTATTTTGGATGTATATATTGAAGTCATTGAATGACTTAATATTCTGAATCCAAAGGTAAATCGCAACATGCATGTGTGGAACTTCTGAAGTCATTCTATGACTTGAAGTAGTCGGAGAATTGTGTGGTGCAACCGACCGAGTGAGTTATTCCTTGACAAGGATTACTCTCATACTAATGATTGTTGACGTGTATTCATGAAGAAATCCTGGATTGGATTTTACATCACCTTATTTTGTGGTGTCGATGATCTTATCATCAAAGCCTATATAAGACATGAAATACACACAATCATCTTAAGACGGATATTTGGGTTAAACCAAATTATGCTAAGTTTATGACTTGAGCATATCCCCCTAAGATATCAGTCTTCATATATCCGAAAGTATTGGAGAAGTTCAATATGGATATATTATATCAAAGACACATATGGTCATGTTATACCTAATATGGGATACAAATCCTTGAGACATAGGGGAGATGGTGAAGTGATAGTGGGGCATGAATTGCCATATCTAAATACCATCGAAGCACTCATATATCTTGCAAAATATGTCAGGCCTAACACTATAGTTTTTGGCAAATTATTGAGAGTGCAATTTCCCGAAAGGTATAAGGTTTGTGTAAGGAATATCCTCGGATATATCCAGGGCACAAAGGGTCTTGATCAATTTCATCCGAAAAATCAAGATGGGACCATGGTTTGATATATTGATAGTGGCAAATCATCTGATCCCACAATGCCATATCAAAGACTGGGTTTGCTAGAAGAGTATTTTGAGGGAAGCCTTTAGAATAGACTCTAAACGAGTCCTTCCAGTGATCATTCTATTTTATTTGAAGCATCACAAAATGTAGATGACTTCTAGAATGATTGGCCACATGTGAAATCATGTGGAGATTATCATTATCTACCAAGATAATGTCACTTGTATTGCTTACGGGTTATATTTATCCTCACGAGTTACAGAAATGTAAGAGGGTAATTTGCAAACAAATTATTTTGATATTCACTATATCTCTACCAATGTTTATATTCCAGAACTAGGTTCGTGGATTTGGTATCAAATAACCTTGAGGTTTGCAAAGTTCAGGGGGAGTAAATCCCAAATTATAACCCGTTGGTGGTCTTGTGATCACTCATATTGTACTCTTTTTTCCTTTATGAGTTTTCCATGATGGTTTCTCATATAAGGTTTTTAACGAGACAATATAAATACAAGTGCGGACGTATGTCATATGGTTTCTCCTTGTATTTTTGCCACTGGGTTTTTAAAGGAGTTTTTGGTGGCATATCGTTATAATGTTTCTCCTCAAAATTTTCCCACAGGGTTTTTAGGAGGAGTTTTTGGATTGCAATATACAAATGACGAATTGATCAAGGGGGGTGTTAAGAAATAAAATATGTGATCAATTGTATGGGAGGGATGCCTCCCAGGAGGTGTCTGTTGGGGAAGGGGTGTCTCCCCAACACACCCCTTCAGACTGTATATAAGTGGGTCTCCCACATTGCAACAGATGAAGAGAATCATTTGTGTCTTCCCTTTATCTCTTTTACTTTGGTAGTACAATAACGACCAAACGAGTGGGACGACAAAGAAAGAGCAGTAGCTAGGTGGAAGATAGCCGTGAATGACAAGGACTTTGTCCAGATGGACTATAGGAGTACGTCGTAGATAGATACCTTCTGCTTGTGCCGCTTTTGCTTGGATAACATGCTGACCACTGCTCGGTCATAGCACGGCCCCCTTCGTTGATCAGAATCGGGCGTTTGCACGCCGAGGCTGTGTCTGTGCGTGGCGGAGGGCAAATTGTGTGCACGGCGCGGCTGGCTTGCAAACTGCAATGCAATGGACCAACAACGACAACGGTGAGGCGCCATGCTCTTGGCCGTGCAAAAATATGGGGAAACAGCCGTTCGTTGTACTACTCTAGTAAATGGCACCCAAGTAAGCGCGATGCCTCCCCAGCTGTGATGCGGCATACGCTTGGCTCCCGTTACGCGGTTCGCTGTTAGATCTGGGAACTTTCCAAGTTTTGGGTCCGTGCACGTCTCAAACCGCAGCCCCGGCTCACGCGATCCTCCTCCTCGCTGAGCGCCCAAATTGGGTTGATCACTTCTTCAATTCCAGTTCAAATTTGGGCGTGGATAGTAGGAGTACTAACTGAAACTCGGCAGCCATCCACCAATTCCAACGTCTCCTTTCGAGTAAAGTCTATTTTAAACCCTGAACTCGTACGGCTCGTCTGTTTTAAACCCCAAACTCCAAATCCCTGAAATCCACACCCCCAACTCTCTAATCCCGGTCGTTTTCGCCCTTGTTGCAGTATCCAAATGGGGGGGGAGGATGGGATTGCTGACTTGTGGGTCCTGCTCGGGCGCTGGAGATGCTAAGTGGTTGAGCCGGACCAGCTCGTTCCGGTCCTCGCACACTCGCCCTCCCAATCCCCTTCTCTCCTGACGCATCGCCTTCTCCCACAGCGGCAATGGCGACGCTGAGCGGATGATCGCGGTGACCTCCGACGACCACGCCGACGGCAAAGTAGCAGGTGCGTCGTCGTGTTCATACGTGAATCATCTGTGGTGTTTTTTGCTTCCCTCCCCGAGTTAGGTTTAGGGTTTTACAGGGGGTGAAAGGTGGGGTTTTGGGGGGGGATTTTGTTGCCCGTTTAATCTCATGTTTTGGGGGCTATACTTATTCATGGACTGATACATGATATGCATTGTAAGTTTCATCAATTTTATAGCTTTTTTAACAGTTTTGTGTTGTGTTGCCTGAAGGTGTCAATTCATCTTAGGGCATCTGAATTTAGTAGAGCTAAATCATGCATGCTCTGTAGTAGGTTGGTTCTGCAGCAGCTTTATTTGTGTTTATTGTACAGTAGCTTCATCTTAGGACAGCACTGAATGTGTGTGTTAATTGTACAGTAGCTTTCTGAATGTAATTTTTTTTTCTGAATTTGAAGTGTACTGACTGAATGTAAATAATGCACTGTGTAGGCTTTGCTCTCTGAAATCATGGATCCAGCAGATGTTTTGAATGTCAGGTTTCATTATGGGAGAGAGTTCATCCGCATTGGTCCATCCCTTGATTATGTTGGGGGAGATACTGCAATGTCAGTGCTTGAGAGGGATAAGTTATCACTGCCAGAGCTAAAAGGATTTTTAGCTGATCATTTGACTGTGAAAGATAGTATGAAGATATATTTTCTCATGCCTGGGAGACAGTTAGTAAATGGATTATTGTTTCTGCATACTGATGAAGGTTGCATGCAAATGTCAGAGCACATTATTGATGCAGGGGTTGCTGACATATATGTTGAGTATAATGGTGAACAAGATGAGCCAGAAGAAGATGCTAGTGGCTCTGATTTTGAAGATGAATTGGATGATCTGATGGAAAATGATGATGAACCAGATGTTGTTATCACTGCAGAAGAAGAAGAGATTGTTCAAGGCAATGTGCAGGCAGTTAATGCAGTACCAGAGCAAGACATTTTGGAACATATCCTGGTTCCTAATGAAGGTGGTGTGGTTACTGAAATTATAAGCAGCCCTGTGAAGCACAATATCAGAGTTGATGCTCTTTCCCAAGGCTCTCAAGTTGTCAATCCATCTCAGCCAATTGTTGCTAGCCAAAATATAGCTTCAATTCCAGAAACTGCAGGAAATTGTTCAGAGTCTGAAGATTCAGATGATCCTGAATATCTAGCACATACTGATGATAGTGGGGAGGAATCAGAGGTAGTGGAGTTGAGAAAGCATGCCAGAAAATTCAAGAAGAAGATGAGAGCTTCAGAAATATGGTTTGCAAAGGAGTCTACTGGTCCAGTACCTATTGAGCTAGTGGCAAATGTGGAAGAAGCAGTACATGACATGGAGTTTGAGTCCTCTGATGAGGACTACTCCTATGATGAAGATGAAGATGGCCAGTTTGTTAGGAGGAAGAGCCAGTTTGTTAGGTTTAACCCTGATTCAGAAATTCCACATTTTAGTTTGGGAATGGTTTTCAAAAGCAAGAACCAATTGGTGAAAGCACTGAAGAGGTATGGGCTTGCAACCAAAAGGAGCATATCTTTCCCAAAATCTGAAGAGCAAAGGGTAAGAGCTAAATGTGACTGGCCTGGTTGCCCCTGGATGTTGTATGCTGCAAAGACAAGTAGATGTTCTAGGTTTCAGATCATCACTTATGAAGATGAGCACAACTGTGCACAAAACAGGGAGAACAGACTTGTTACTGCAAAAGTGATTGCTAAGAGATATGAGCACATTATCCTAGCAAATCCACTATGGAAAATTGACAGCATTAAAGCCACAGTGCTCAAAGACATGTTTGCTGATGTGTCAGTTTCATAATGCAAGGCAGCAAAGAAAATTGTGCTGGATAAGCTCTTGTGTGGGACGAAAAGTGAGTACACAAAAGTCTTTGATTACCAACTAGAACTTCTTAGGAGCAACCCTGGCAGCACAGTGGCCATTACCTTAGATCCAATAGAGATGGAATTAAATATATTTCAACAATTCTATTTTTGCTTTGATGCAATGAAGCAAGGGTTCAAAGCAGGGTGCAGGAGAGTCATTGGACTAGATGGATGCTTTTTCAAGGGAGCATGTCAAGGTGAACTGTTGGCTGCCATTGCTAGGGATGCTAACAATCAGATGTACCCAGTAGCATGGGCTGTGGTGGAGAAAGAGACAAATGACGGCTGGAAGTGGTTCATTGCACTCTTAATCAAAGACTTGGATATCAATGACCAAGGAGAAGGATGGGTCTTCATTTCTGACCAACAAAAGGTACATTTAATTTACTGCATGCATTTTATTAGTGGTGTAAGACAAAAGGCACTCTATGATAGGGTAGGTGAAAAAGGTGTAGTCACATCATCGAAGCGAGACAAAATGCACTCTATGATAGGGTAGGTGGAATTGGTGTAGTCACATCATCGAAGCGAGACAAAATGCACTCTATGATAGGGTAGGTGGAATTGGTGTAGTCACATCATCGAAGCGAGACAAAAGGCACTCTATGATAGGGTAGGTGGAA
>NC_041386.1:43801837-43817585 GCF_002162155.2 Triticum dicoccoides
GGGTCTTCATTTCTGACCAACAAAAGGTACATTTAATTTACTGCATGCATTTTATTAGTGGTGTAAGACAAAAGGCACTCTATGATAGGGTAGGTGAAAAAGGTGTAGTCACATCATCGAAGCGAGACAAAATGCACTCTATGATAGGGTAGGTGGAATTGGTGTAGTCACATCATCGAAGCGAGACAAAAGGCACTCTATGATAGGGTAGGTGGAATTGGTGTAGTCACATCATCGAAGCGAGACAAAAGGCACTCTATGATAGGGTAGGTGAAATTGGTGTAGTCACATCATCGAAGCGAGACTAAAGGCACTCTATGATAGGGTAGGTGAAATTGGTGTAGTCACATCGTCGAAGCGAGACAAAAGACACTCTATGATAGGGTAGGTGAAATTGGTGTAGTCACATCGTCGAAGCGAGACATAGGGCACTCTAGGATAGGGTAACATAGGTAGGTTACTTACTTACTTTTTTAGTACTGCAACCTTACTTACTTTTGTTTACTTAGTTTTCTTTACTAATGCAACCTTACTTACTTTTGTTTACTAATGCAAACTTAGTTACTAGTACATACAAACTTATGTAGCTTTTCACTCTTTTTAGGGCTTGATCAATAGCATGAGGGACTATTTGCCTAAGGCTGAGCACAGGATGTGTGCAAGGCACATATATGCCAACTAGAGGAAGAAACACAAGGACCATGAATACCAAAAGAGATTCTGGGCAGTTGCTAAGGCTGGTAACAGAGAGGATTTTAATTACAATAAGGCCAAGCTTGCTCAACTAACTCCTAAAGGTGCAAAGGATATCATGAGGACAGAGCCAAAGCATTGGGCTAGGGCTTTTTTCCCACCTGGAGCAAACTGTGAATCAGTTGACAATAATCTTTGTGAGTCATTTAACAATGCCATCATAGAATCTAGGTTCTATCCAATTATTACACAAGAAGAAATGATAAGGAAAAAGATGCTTGTTAGAGTGCAAGAGCAGAGAGCCAAAGGGGTAAAGTGGAAGGGAAAAATTTGTCCAAGTATTTTGAAGAAACTACAAGTCAGTATTAAAATGACACAGTACATTGAGGTGCTCTAGAATGGCAAGGAGGGATTTGAGGTCAGGCACATGAAAGGCAGGAAAAAAAGTACATAGTACATGTTGAAAGAAGGATTTGTACATGTGGATACTTTCAGCTGGCAGGCCTCCCTTGTTGCCATGCCATTGCAGCTATCTACAAGTGTGGTAGAAAGATAGAAGACTACATTGACAAGTGCTACTGGGTTGAAACATTCAACAAAATATATGAGCATTGTCTGCAACCTATTTTAGGAGAAGAAAGCTGGCATGTCTCTCAAAACCCTAGGCCAGTGGCACCTGGATACATTGTCATGCCAGGAGCAAGAAAAAAACAATGACAGGAGGAGAGAAGAGGGTGAAGCACCCAAAGGAAAAAAATGAGCAAGCATGGCATACAGATCACTTGTGGATCTTGTGGGCTTAAGGGACACAACAAAAGTGGTTGTAAAAGTAATGCAGACAGAACCCAGAAAACTAAATCATATCTTGGAAAGAGAGGGAGAAATTAGAGGGCAGCAGAGGTACTAATTATATTGTTTTTCCTTCAACTATGCAAAAACATAATCATATTTATCTGTGTTTTCTTTGTTCTGAACTATGCAAAACCATAACTAGTTTTGATCTGTTCATTGGTATATTTTGTTTGCAGCAAGCACAGACTGATGCATCAAGATCTACACCTCCAGCAAGCTCTCAAGTTCCAAGAACTACAACTCCATCTACTACCCAAGCTGCAAGAACTACAGCTGCAGCTAGCTCTCAAGCTGGTACATCAAGCTCTCAAACTGCACCATCAAGGTTCAGACCTTCCAGAAGCATTAATCCAGAGGGAAGCACATCTGCAAGGTAGTACAATAGTGATCTAGGAGTAGATCACTGGACATCGGTCAAAATTATCCTTAGTGGAATAAGGATATGTTTCTCGATTATGGAGGTGACAAAAAGGTTCGTCGTAAAGGGTTACGTCGATGCAAGTTTTGACACTAATCCAGATGACTCTAAGTCTCAATCTGGATACATATTGAAAGTGGGAGCAATTAGCTAGAGTAGCTCTGTGCAAAGCATTGTTGACATAGAAATTTGCAAGGTACATACAGATCTGAATGTGGCAGACCCGTTGACTAAACTTCTCTCACAAGCAAAACATGATCACACCTTAGTACTCTTTGGGTGTTAATCGCATAGCAATGTGAACTAGATTACTGAATCTAGTAAACCCTTTGGGTGTTGGTCACATGAAGATGTGAACTAATCACATAAAGATGTGAACTATTAGTGTTAAATCACATGGTGATGTGAACTAGATTATTGACTCTAGTGCAAGTGGGAGACTGAAGGAAATATGCCCTAGAGGCAATAATAAAGTTATTATTTATTTCCTTATATCATGATAAATGTTTATTATTCATGCTAGAATTGTATTAACCGGAAACATAATACATGTGTGAATACATAGACAAACAGAGTGTCACTAGTATGCCTCTACTTGACTAGCTCGTTAATCAAAGATGGTTATGTTTCCTAACCATGGACAAAGAGTTGTTATTTTTGATTAACGGGATCACATCATTAGGTGAATGATCTGATTGACATGACCCATTCCATTAGCTTAGCACCCGATCGTTTAGTATGTTGCTATTGCTTTCTTCATGACTTATACATGTTCCTATGACTATGAGATTATGCAACTCCCGTTTGCCAGAGGAACACTTTGTGTGCCACCAAACGTCACAACGTAACTGGGTGATTATAAAGGTGCTCTACAAGTGTCTCCAAAGGTACATGTTGGGTTGGCGTATTTCGAGATTAGGATTTGTCACTCCGATTGTCGGAGAGGTATCTCTGGGCCCTCTCGGTAATGCACATCACATAAGCCTTGCAAGCATTGCAACTAATGAGTTAGTTGTGAGATGATGTATTACGGAACGAGTAAAGAGACTTGCCGTTAACGAGATTGAACTAGGTATTGAGATATCGACGATCGAATCTCGGGCAAGTAACATACCGATGACAAAGGGAACAACGTATGTTGTTATGCGGTCTGACCGATAAAGATCTTCGTAGAATATGTAGGAGCCAATATGAGCATCTAGGTTCCGCTATTGGTTATTGACCGGAGACATGTCTCGGTCATGTCTACATTGTTCTCGAACCTAGGGTCCGCACGCTTAAGGTTTCGATGACAGTTATATTATGAGTTTATGAGTTTTGATGTACCGAAGGAGTTCGGAGTCCCGGATGAGATCGGGGACATGACGAGGAGTCTCGAAATGGTCGATACGTAAAGATCGATATATTGGACGACTATATTCGGACATCGGAAAGGTTCCGAGTGATTCGGGTATTTTTCGGAGTACCGGAGAGTTACGGGAATTCGCCGGGGAGTATATGGGCCTTATTGGGCCATACGGGAATAGAGGAGAGAGGCCAAAAGGAAGGAGGCCTGCGCCCCCCCCTCTGGTCCGAATTGGACAAGGGGCGCATCCCCTTTTCCTTCTTCCTCTCCCCCTCTTTCCCCTTCTCCTACTCCAACAAGGAAGGAAGGAAGGAGTCCTACTCCCGGTGGGAGTAGGACTCCCCTTGGCCCGCCCCTCCTAGGCCGGCCGCCCCCTCCCCCTTGCTCCTTTATATACGGGGGCAGGGGGCACCTCTAGACACACAAGTTGATCTTCGTGATCGTTCCTTAGCCGTGTGCGGTGCCCCCCTCCATCATATTCCACCTCGGTCATATTGTAGCGGTGCTTAGGCGAAGCCCTGCGACGGTTGAACATCAAGATCGTCACCATGCCGTCGTGCTGATAGAACTCCTCCCCGAAGCTTTGCTGGATCGGAGCCCGGGGTGCGTCATCAAGCTGAACGTGTGCCAAGAACTCGGAGGTGCCGGAGTAACGGTGCTTGGATCGGTTGGACCGTGAAGACGTACGACTACATCAACCACGTTGTGCTAACGCTTCCGTTGTCGATCTACAAGGGTACGTAGATCACACTCTCCCCTCTCGTTGCTATGCATCACCATGATCTTGCGTGTGCGTAGAAATTTTTTTGAAATTACTACGTTCCCCAACACTCCATACTTTATCCCGAAGATCTCCAAGCAATCCACGTAGAAATGGCGTCGTCGGGCCGTCATGCCAATCGATGAAGCCATGCTATTTGTTTCACAAACACATTTCAGAGAAATTGGACAGAGATTCAGAAACAGAGGCGGACAGAGATTCAGAAATTGAACAAATTTCAAAGAAATTGGACAGCATACCTCAGCATCCACACACGAATAGTACCTCCTACCAGGGTTCGCCCTACTCCACGAGATCCACCGCGGCGCCTTCTTCCCGCAAAGGCTGCAATTCCTAGCTGGCTCGTAGTCCATCGGTTGCTCCCGATATGGCACCGGCGACCTCGCAGCTTGCTGCCCGCCTCTCCTGCTAAGCCCGCCGCCGCGCAAAGAAGATGAAGCTCCGGAGGAGAACGACATGGTTGCCGGCGCCGCCAATCGCCGCCCAGTCTCCGTCGCTCGACGAACCCTAGCTCTGTTCCCCACCCAGCCCTCGCGGCGAACCCTAGCTCTGTTTCCCCACCCACAGCCAGCGCGCGCTTACAACAGAGAGACAGGCAGAGAGTTAGGTAAACCCGGCCTCCACTCTGCCACGTCACCTAATCCTCCCCTCAAACGGCATTAAGGTGGCTAACGACCAGGATTAAAAAGTTGGGGGTGTAGATTTCAGGGATTTGGAGTTTGGGGTTTAATACAGACAAGCCATATGAGTTCAGGATTTAAAATAGACTTTACTCTCTCCTTTCCTTTTCTCCCACCAAACAAACAGCCAGCCCGCACCGCACGCTCGCAGGGGATCCGGCGCCACGGTTCGGAACCCCGAACAAAGCCGCTCTTTATTTATTCCGCTCCTCTCCTGTGGAGCGTGCCGCAGCTCTGAACCCGGTTCCGTCCACTGTCTGTCGCCCATCCCGCGGCACCCCACGCACGCGCCACAGCCAGCCGCCGTCCGCGCCCGCGTCCACACGCCCCTCGCCGACGCTGGCGCCGAGGAAGGATGGAGAAGGCCCTCACCAAGCTCGGCAGCTTCACCATCCCCCGCAAGGCCAAGCAGGAGCTCTCCGCCATCGGCGGCGACATCTCGGTCAGTGCTCCTCCACACCCTTCCCCGTCATCTTTCTCGCCTTCGTGGCTTTGTTCTTGTTCGTCATGGTGAGTCTCTTCTCGTTCTTGGTGAATCTCTTGGACCGGGTAGAATGCCGTCCCTGATTTCCCGGTTCGCTTGCTTGTTTCCGGGAGATTTTTACGGGTTTCCGTTATCACGGGGGTGGATGGATGGACGGATTCTTTTCTATTGCTCGGTGTTCTGTTTTTCTTGTCCTCATCTTTTTCTGAGGCCGTTGCAGTTCAGAAATAATCTGCCTGACAACATTTCGTGGTTCACATGTTACTGCTACTGACCAAGAAAATTTTGAGTTCTTGAATGCATTTATTTGCAGATCTTTCTCCTATATTCTTCCCCCCTTTAAGCCGGGTTAGATTCGTTCCTTTTCCCACCAAGACCAGCGAAAGTTCTTGCTTTCATATGCAACCTTTTTCCGAGTGGACTGCCATATGAAAATCATTATTTGATTCGATCACACTTCTGCATTCGCTGTACCAACTCAGTAGTAGTACATTTCTGTGCATTCTAAGTTTAATTATTACTACACTCTAGTAGTTCCAACATCCAAGTGGTTCAGTTCATCATTCACAAATCACAACGAATAACCCAACAATTTCTGATCTGCAGCGCATCTCAAGCACCGTGGAGGAGAAGGCGAAATGGGTCTTCGAGAAGCTCAAAGGTACTGTACTATCGATCGCTCTGCTCCACTATTTCTCCAATTTCTGCTCAGTGGTTGCTTTGTGGCTCAGAAAATAGCAGTTAGTCTGAAGCTACATGTCATGTCGTCTTATCAACATCTTCAGTACACTCGTCCGTCGCTGTTAGCAACGCTGTTTTTCTTGCTGACGCGTAACACCAAAGCAAAACAATTGAGTGCTTTCTTTAATACGACTGTATCCATCCACATAGCGTTTCTTCACGATTTGGATCTGGCTCCGTCCCTGTAGCCCTAATCCAAGTACTCTTTTCGATCTGCAAAGTGCTACGAATACAATGAGTGACGCTGATGCACATGGGGGCCAAACTGAAATGGGTCCAATGTTTGTTGACGCCATTATGCAAAAGCTCCTAGGAGGATAGTGCAGAGCAGGGGGGACTTGCTCACCTAACATCTTGTTTTACTTGCAATCTTTTCACTGGGTCTGTTGAGGTCTTTGGCGGTATTAGCAAGGCTGTCTTCAGCTTGTCATGGGGTTAGCAAGCACCAACCAGCTGATTTGGTAGTCTGTAATGCATATTCTAATCAATGTTTTCTTCTAAGCAGCCCCTAATCTGTACTCTTACAGGAAGCTGCGAACAACTAGTGGTATACTCGGATCCGCAATCCGACCGCTCACGTGAAAATATTGCGCGGAAAGACAGTAGTTGCTTAAATAAAATGTGAATGTTCTGAAGTACTTCCGCCGTTCACTATTATAAGATGTTTTGGATATTTCAATATGGACTACATACGGCCTGAAATGAGTGAACAAACGTACTAAAGTGCGTCTACATACTTCCGATTCAGAAAAGAGTTAGAACATATTATAATATTGAATGGAGGGAGTAGTTCGTTAAATAAAATGTGAATGCTCACAAAACAGATCCGTTGGCAAGTTTTTTGCCACTTGCAGGCCATCTTCAATTGTACCTTCCAGTTTGTTTGTTTTTTGGTTTAAGTAGGTATACAGTATACATTGCTCTGAGACATCTTTCTTCTGATCAAAAAATCCTTCGTATGAATTTCCCATTTTCACACTTCGTTCCACTGCAATTCCAGTCTTGTAGTATACATAATTGGGCATTTACACTTTACATACATCAATCTTCATATATTTGAACTTTGCTAAAGCGCTCGAAGCTGCTGCTTCTGAATTCCCTTCTGCGTGTCAATATGTTTGTGGCATTCTCATGCCATGGTTCACATGTTGCCATTAGGTCTATGCAATTCTAGCTAGTGACAATTGAATAATTGCTACATAAATGTCTACTATATATGGACTACAAGTGACTGACCCTATTTCTTTCTTCTTCAGGCAAACCAAACAAGTCCCTCTCTGACCTGCTGCGCGAGTACAACCTCCCACCGGGCCTCTTCCCTCGGAACATCATCTGCTACGAGTATGACCAGACGAGCTCGAGGCTGGTGGTGCACCTGGCCAAGCCCTGCGAGGTGAGCTTCAAGGACTCCTCCATGATACGGTACGCCACCCGCGTGAAGGCGACCCTGTCCCGGGGCAAGCTCTCGGCGATCGAGGGCATGAAGACCAAGGTGGTGGTGTGGGTGAAGGTGACCACCGTGAACCTGGAGAGCTTCCGGTCCGACAAGGTGTGCTTCATCGCCGGCGTGAAGAAGCTGAGGCAGAAAGACGCCTATGAGGTGCCCCGCGAAGCCGCCTCCGTCGAGGAGTTCTGAACCTTGATCTGATGGTCCGTCTTCTTATCCATAGTGTCCATGATTCGTGCCATTCTTTTGAGTCCCATGTGGTGTGTGGTTCCTGAGGGCGTGCTGGTGATTGAATTGGTGTGCTGAGGCTAGGCATGTCTGTACATTGGATTTGGTTCTTCCTGATGAAAGGCCCCCATGCATGTTCTCTCATCATTTCGCATGGGTGGTGTCCCAGTAGTGTGAACATTTAGCATGTGTTCTGGCTTTGTGGTGCTCATCTGTCGGGGACCTGTGTTTCAGTGCTTTATGGTGCTGCGTGTGCCGGCTGCTGGCTGAGGTGCATTGCACTTTTGCCGAAATAATTGTTTCAGCAAGCTTCAAGACATTTGGAATTTTTCTGCTCATAAAACACCGGTCCCTTGGTTCACCATAAACTACTGAGCTAACCATGTGCACGTTGAAGACCATAAAACTATTTTGTTCTATTAAGACATAGTATATGCAAAAACATCATGATAGTATCGTGATGCCAGGAAACACATGACTGAGAAATCCCTATAAAAATAAGTATGAAAAAAAAAAGATACTCAACTCACACAGCTCACCTGAAGACAGGAAAAATGAAAACAATGACTACAAAATCAGGTGCATCATCCCAAAATGCCAATGTATTGGATCACGGAATTCTTTGTATGATTAAGCGGCAGGTTTCGTGGAACATGACCCAGGCAGAAAAAAAGTCAGTTACAGAAATACGTTGCTTTTAATTTCGGATCCCTGTATACAGGCTCCACATTCAATCATATAGCTTGCTACGAGTTTCTGTCGAAAAATCACATGCTAAACATATCTCAACTAGGAACTATCAGTGGTGAACGAAAATTCTACTAAGGAAGTTCTTGTAAGAGCTGGTTTTAATCAATATTTCCTCCGTCTCAAAATAAGTGTCGCAACTTTGTACTAACTTTAATATGAAGTTATATGGATTTGGGCCTTCTCTTCATGAGCTCTTGGCCTAGGTTCGTGAAATTTCCACACAAAAACCATCTTCTGAATCGCTCCAAGCCAGCATGTTGATCCTGCTTCTTCACAAAAATCTTTGACGGCTCCATGTAGCCCTCGGTTTCATCTTCAACATCGCCAAAAGTTTGGCGATCACCAAAAGCCATGTAAACATGCCTTAGGATTTCTGGCACCACTCATATTTACTGTAGTAGCAACATGTTCTGCTGTTGCTGACTGGTACATGCTAGGAGGATTTTTCGGCTGTTTGGCTATTTGAGGCACACAGTGTATTCCACGCTCATCAGCATAGTTCATCACAGAGGCCTTTGATGGAGATTTAAGATGACTCCAGGGAAAGAAGCACGGAGGATGTCAGATGTTCACCTGACCTATCCTTGTCAAGCTTGTTGATACCGTTGTGCGATGGCAACATAGCAGCGCAAGGATGGATACTCTTGTTGCCTCGGTTGGACCGCTGAAGAATGGTTCAGAGTGTTCAATTACTTGAGTTCTAGCAAATTATCAAGTAGGTCTGGAGTACTTCAAGTTTGGAGTCTAGATGCAAGGCAAGACATAAACAAGGTTGCCTGCTGATATGAAGAAGGGGCCGCGGAGAAGGATAAGATAAGAACTGCAAAATGTTCGACCATAGGGGAAGAAAGAACAGCTCACGCTCATAAAGGTTATGTTTGTGTGGTGCTTTTCCTGCCCGCCATGGTATCTGGGAAATGTGCAATAACTGGTATAACATAATCCCTCCGTCCCAAAAAAGTAAGTGCCGACTTTGTACTAAATCAGTGACACTTATTTTGGGACGGAGGGAGTATATGTTTGCGGGTTAGTTCAAGCTGATAACATGACACCAGCTGAGGGTGTGCTTCAGCAGGTGTTGATGATGTTTACTTTACAACGTTAGTTTGCCACTTAACTGTACACAGATGGCGGAAACTACCATCATTTGACATAAATATCCAAAGCTACCATCAGTTGAAAAGGTGTCCTCAAAACAACCATGAAAAAAATTCAGTAGTTTAGCTACAAAATCAGAGCCAATAGGTTGAACAGGAAAGTAAGATGCAGATAAAAACAGTTTTTCAACCAACCCACTTAAGAGATGATTTCACAGGGCAAAGTCAAAACACTTGCTGAAAGAAACAGAGTGTCTCTTTAACTGAATCCAGCAAACATAGTGCTACAACATATATTAATCATGATCTTCATATGTGCCTTTTTTTGTTTCAGATTTAGCCCAAGGGTTTTAGATACGCACAACATTGCATTAGGGTTCAGTTCAGTATAATAAGATACTAGGATATATCGCCAGCATAGCTACATTCAAATAATAGCCATTAGAAAACACCAAGATCTATTCAACACTTTTATTATGATAACACTACAACAATTATTTCAATTCAGAACTATTTACAAAGCATGAATAACACAAGTTTATTCATCCAATCTTTTATTCTCCTGAAATTAAAAGTAGCACCTTGGGCATTCAGTACATTGCACACAGCACAGGCAAGACAGCTTTGTCGGTGGAAATCATAAGAAATTCCACAACATACAGATGTTAAACAAGAAGGGACTAACCAAACACAAAGCCCCTCACCAATCACAATGTAGTGAAGATCAGTTATGAATCAACGCTTCTTCATGAACCCCTCTGCAAGCTTTAAGTAGTCCCCCATACCAGCTCCGCTTCCCCCCTCACCATCCTTCTTCATGAAACCCTGAGCAAGTTTCAGGTAATCTGCCATGCCACTGCCCTCCGACTCATGTTTTCCACTCTCAGGGCGGCCACCATGTTTCTTCTTGCCGCTATCCTCTTCATTTTCCTCCTTTCCATACCCTCCTCCTCCATGGCCACTAGTCTTCTTGTGCCCACCCTCGCCATCCTGCTTCTTCATGAAACCCTGTGCAAGTTCAATGTAGTCTCCAATGCCGCCGCCTTCTGACTCATCCTTCCCTCCATGGCTTCCACCACTAGGCTTCTTCTTGTAGTCATCTTCTTCATACCTTCCTCCACCACTAGGCTTCTTCTTGTAGTCATCTTCTTCATATCTTCCTCCATGGCTTCCAGCACTAGGCCTCTTGTACTCATCATCTTCCTCATACCTCCCTCCACCATGGCCACCGGTTGGCTTCTTCTTGTACTCATCTTCGTATCTCCCTCCACCTCCATATCCACCTGCACTAGGCTTCTTCTTGTACCCATCATCTTCCTCATACCTTCCCCCACCATAGCCACCACTGCCACCACCACCACTAGGAGGCCTCTTGTAGTCATCTTCTTGCTCATACCTCCCCCCACCATAGCCACCACTGCTAGGCTTCTTCCTGTACTCATCTTCTTCCTCATACCTTCCACCTCCATAGCCACCACCACCACTAGTAGGCTTCTTCCTGTACTCATCGTCCTCTTCATACCTCCCACCACCGCTGGGCTTCTTGTACTCATCATCATCCTGTTCGTACCTCCCACCACCACTAGTAGGCTTCTTCCTGTACTCATCCTCCTCCTCGTACCTGCCGCCTGAACCCCCGTGGCCGCTCGGCTGATGCTTGCCGCCCCCGCTGCCCCCCTCCTTGGCACCGAACTTGTGGAGGTAGTCCTCGGCCTTGTTGAGGTAGCCGCCGACGGGCTTGCCCTCGAGCTTGCCGTAGAGGGAGGCCGCGTGGAGCAGGTCGGCGGCGGCCTCAGCGGTGCGGCCCTTGTCGACCTTCCCCAGGTTGTGGTCCTGGAGCGCCGCCTTGGCCGCCTCCGCCACCAGCTTGGCGCTGGCGGCGAGGTCGCCGCTGCCCCCGCCGGACGGGCGGTGCTGCTGCGGCGGCGGGCGGCGCCGGCCGGAGTCGTCCTCGCCGTCGTAGGAGGCCATTCGCGTCGGATCTGGGGAAAGGGGGAGAGCTGAGCAGAGGAGACAGAGCAGAGCAGAGAGGCGGGGCTTCGATCAGACAACACGGCACAGGGACACACGGGGTATTCGTGGTCGTGGGAGCCACCGCATTTGATGCGAACCTCCCTCGGCTCCAGCTGCCGTCGGAGAACCGTCCAGGGCGCGTCGGTTGGACACGGCCTGCATTCCGGGCACACGTTTTGCTCCCGTCTTGTAATTTGATTACTTTCTTTTTCACGAACCTAACTTTTTTACAACTAAAATTGCCATTCAAATAGAAAGAAAATAAATTAAAACTGAAACTTTTCATCTGAATTTATTTATTTTTTGTCATGCTTGACAACTAAAGTTGGCATCCTCACGTCATTAAACTTGTCTAAAAAACGTTTGAAGTTGTCATGTGTTCGTGCCACACGTATGACATTTATCAGGGTCTTTATTTTTTGGATCGCCTTCATTACAGATGTAAGAGCATCGCCGATACAAGATGTATATTTGGAGATGTAAACATAGACGTTGTATAATTTACAACACCAAAAAAAATGATTTTTATATCTTCAAAAAAATCTCAACTCCAATAGATGATGTATATTTGGTAATGGAAAACTAGTGCTCCAACATCTGATGTACTCCCTCCGTTCCTTTATGTAACGTGTATTATTTTTAACACGATGACTAAGGCATATAATTATAGAGAAGTTAGGACGAAATTACCCTTGAAAAATCTGTTGGTCAGTGGCGAGTAAATCAATTAGTCCAGAAAAAGTAAGAGATACGTGCAAAAAAGAAAGATATATTTTCATTCTTTTGCTACAAGGAAAGATACAGATAATCAGGAAAGAGATACTTTTCTATTTTTAGATGGTTAATAAGGAAATTATGAGGAATTAGAACAAATGCACCTTACATTGTGAGATTTTATAAAAAACAAATACACCGTATATAAAGGAACCGAGGGAGTATAAGTCTTTCAATATGGAGTACATATAGAGCCAAATGAGTTAATCTACATTTAAAAATCTAAACTATGTTCATATACATGCGTATATAGCCCATATTGAAATCTCTATAAAGACTTATATTTAGAGACGGAGGGAGTATATTTGAAGGTGTAAAACGCCTACGGTCGCGCGGCAGCCTATAG
The DNA here is from genome assembly GCF_002162155.2 of Triticum dicoccoides. Classification (NCBI taxonomy): domain Eukaryota; kingdom Viridiplantae; phylum Streptophyta; class Magnoliopsida; order Poales; family Poaceae; genus Triticum; species Triticum dicoccoides. Next base: position 43,814,487 of record NC_041386.1, read on the forward strand.
CTACACTCCAGCCACTGTACAATCATATTCTTTCGAACTCAACTTCCACGCGGTGCAAATCAACACATATTCGACGATCGTATAATTTGCGGTTCTTCCCTTGGCAATGAAGCCCTTGTCCTCCACGTTGAGATTATCATCATCAAATTGAGTACCATATTCTTGTGATGCATACTCTTAAGAGAAATAATCTTCGTTTGCGACATTTATCACACGCATGAATGCTCCATCATCAAGAATACAAATACACGTACACGCAACGTCACATTATATTCGTATTGGACATGAAAAGAACAAACAAAAGAAAAAGGATTTTCTGCCTTTGTGAAATTTCATTGAGCACACTGGAGGCGGTGGCCACGGGCGTGGCCGGTTCTTCCTCCATGGTCGGCGTGGCTTGCGGTAGCGGCGGAGGAGGACGCCCATGTTCAGCGACAGTTGCCACGGCCGGCGGCAGTATTGAATTGGCCTAAGTAGCCGCCAGCGCCTTTGTCTTCTTCGCCGCCTGAGATGGACCCGTGGCGGGGTTGCATGCTGCTGGCCGGTACGAGCCGCCACCACAGGGTTTAACAACCGGCAACTTCTTCGTCGGTGGCACACCAGTTCCCGCAGTGGTGACCAGACGAGGTGGTGCGAAACCGGTGTGGCGGGATGGGGGCGGCATGGCGGCGGAAGCGGGGTCGAGGAAGGTTGTAGCGCCAGCAGTGGCCGTGGCGAGGTTGGTCAGACCGACGAAGGCGGCAGCGGGGTTATCAGAGTCGGCCATGGGGCCGGGCAGCGGGAGGTGGGTGGGCGCTGGGCGGGCGCTGGGAGTTTCAAATTCTGCGGTTGGGTGATTGGCACGTGACTGGGCATTTTACATCACCAGGTAGCTGGTGGTGCAAATTTGGATCTTTAAGTGTTGTATTTTACATCACTTGGAGGAGGTGATGTAATTTTCTTTACATGTACATCATCTGTTGTATATCGTTGTTAGGCCCTCGTGATGTAAAAGTTAGTTATTTTTTGCATCTACATCTTCAATTGGAGATGCTTTAAACGCTCATACAAAGTAACAAAACACACCCCTACGAACACACGCATCCTACTCCTATGAGCACATCTGAAATACCGAGCCGACATCATATATCTTGAGATTGGCGAAGTCACCACAGGCGCCTCCGTAGTCGACGGAAACATCTCCTCCCACTGAACGAACATCGTCGGGAAGCCTGAAATATATCCAGAAAAATGCGAACACCAGTGTCAAGTCTAGACTATAGGACTTGAACCCTGTTGGACTGATTCCACCACATAGAATCTAACCATCTGAGCTAGACTCCGTTTGCATAAGATGGGTAGGACGTTTTGGAGGCCTAGCTCCATGAAGTCCTTAACTTTTTTAAAAAATAGTTCAAACTTTTTGGTTTAAAAAAATCCTGAAAAATTCATGATGAAATACGCAAGGTGCAAAAAAATCATCTAATTTGAGAATGAAGAGTACATATGTTGAAAAGCCATTGATTTGTTTTTATGTAGCTCTTATTTTAACATATCCTAGTCCATGCCTTGTCGACCCTGAACCCTCATCCAGTACATTACACACTTGCAAACATGTCTTATATTTTGGGATGGAGATAACATGTCTTTGGGTATATGTGTATTGTTTGCAAGTGAGTAATGTTTGCAAGATGGAGATGATTCCCCTTCCGACAGAGGTTTGGATCAGGGTTACCTAGGAGACACGATGTGGCGGCGGTGGAAAATCGCTCGATAAATTGAAGGTGCTAATGGTGGTATATATAAGCTAGTGGGTGATACATCCATTTTGCATCATGTTTTCCTACTGTTATTTATTGTATTTTGGATTGTCATTTCACTTTACGATGCAATTCTTATGTCTTTACTCTCTTATTTTGTTGGAATTCTTGACCGGAAAGGGCTACAACAGAGATAGCTATTCTACACAACTCCATATGACCTGAAAACTTACGGAGAATTATTTTGGAATATATAAAAAGTATTGGTGAAAGAATTGCCAGAAGAGGACCCACCAGGTAGCCACAAGCCTGGGGGCGCGCCCTACCCCCCATGCCCTCCTCCCCCGCGAGCTAGTGGGGCCCCTGGCAGGCCTCGGAGGCCCATCTTCTCCTATATGATGCCATTTACTCTAGAAAAATGAGAAGAAGACTTTCGGACGAAGTGCCGCCATATCGAGGCGGAACCTAGGCAGGGGCACTTTTGCTCTCCGGTGAAGTGATTCCCTCCGACAGGGCGAAATCGAAGCCATCGACTTCACCAACAACCATCTTATCATGGGAGGACCAATCTTCATCAACATATTCACCAGCACCATCTCATCTCAAGCCCTAGTTCATCTCTTGTATTCAATCTCTGTCCCAAAACATCAGCATCTCCGGGGTATTCGTGGTCGTGGAAGCCACCGCTTTTGATGTGAACCTCCCTCTTGTCCTGCTGCGTCGGAGAAGCGTATAGGACGCGGCTTGGGTTCGGGCCTTCCAGGGCACACGTTTTGCTCCCGTTTGTAATTTATGATGCGTTTCTTCTAGGGAATTTATATCACGATTGGTTGTCATGGGCACTTTCCATACTTGTCGCACTTAAGTCTGTTTGAGCAAAATAAAAAAATCAACATCTGCATGTAGTTTGGTTGTCTGCATCCATCAGAGAAACAAATGTTACCATGGTGTTTGGTTGCCTACATCAGAGTTGCTAGACGAGCTACAGGTTGTTTGGTTGCGAATGACACAAGGTGTGGTCATCACTTCTCACTAGTGGTAACCTTATCACACACGGTTTGAACATCGTTTTAGTCCTAGCTACGAAACAAATGACTGCTTCTTCTTCTTCTTCTTCTTCTTCTTCTTCTTCTTCTTCTTCTTCTTCTTCTTCTTCTTCTTCTTCTTCTTCTTCTTCTTCTTCTTCTTCTTCTTCTTCTTCTTCTTCTTCTTCTTCTTCTTCTTCTTCTTCTTCTTCTTCTTCTTCTTCTTCTTCTTCTTCTTCTTCTTCTTCTTCTTCTTCTTCTTCTTCTTCTTCTTCTTCTTCTTCTTCTTCTTCTTCTTCTTCTTCTTCTTCTTCTTCTTCTTCTTCTTCTTCTTC
>NC_041386.1:43817901-43831590 GCF_002162155.2 Triticum dicoccoides
CACATCATGGCCGTAACTGACAACATCATCAGGCATCACATCTTCCTCCTCCGGGACAAGTTCATCACAACCCCATTGTAGGATCTAGTTATGAAGGATGTAACATGCAAGAACAAGCTTAACCTGGGTAGGGTAAGGGTGGAATGGCTTCTGATCTAGGATATTAAACCTATTTTCAAAGCTCCAAATGCCCTCTCAACCGTCCCTCGAAGGCTAGATAGAGTAGTGTATATGAGATTAATAGTTCATGTGGAGTCCTAGGACAGTTCTTGAAAGAGAACTCTTTCAGATGGTACCCAGTTTTCCTGAAGTGTGAAAGAACACCAGACCGACATGCATAACCAACATCTCCTAGGTAGAACTTGCCATCAGGGATATTGACGCCATCAGATCCATTCATGCTGTCAGTTAGGATGTTAGCATCATGGGATGATCCTTCCCACCTAGCTAGCACATAGGTGAATGTTAGATTGAAGCCAACCACAACAAGAACATTCTGATTTGTGTAGTGCTTTCTACCCATGTATGTTGCAGACTGTGATCTCGTCACTATAACAATCACATGAGTACCATCTATTGCGCCAGTGCAATCCTGAAAATGGCATGACAAGATGGTGTTATGGCAATCCTAAAAATTGCACGACAAGCATGTAAAGGCATGAACTACGAGTAGTGCTCACCTTGAAATATGGATACCATCTTGGGCTCTAGGAGTTTGCCTGGTTGGTGACCTAGCCATCTCTCCTCTGAGCTCTCCAACAACATACAACACTTGCCTAAAATACATGAAAATGGTTTCCATTAATCTCGTGAACATGTTGTGGATCACCCTAGACCTCTGGCTATGACCTACGGCATGGAGGAACATGGCAACTTGCTCTTCCGGAGTGGTGTGGATGCTATCTTCTAGCAGCCCCTTGCTCCTCAACATGTACACAAGCCTAGTGACAGGTGCTTTTTTCATTCGAAGCATCCACGGAGCCTCCGTCACTACAAAAAAATACACTTCCGTGATGATACATGTTTGTCACAGTAGGTCGCGTTTTCTGTCATGCATGTACATCCATGACAAATTTATGACAAAATCAAGATAGTCATACCTGTGCTGTAGTAGAAGTGTTCCATGACATTGCCAAAATTATCATCACGGAAGTGTCCACTTCCATGACGATAAATCGCGCGTCACAGAAGTGATTTCGTCAAGGGTGACCGACACGTGGCATCCACCGTAACGGAACACCGTTAAGCTATCCGGTCAGATTTTGGATCCGATAACCCATTAACAGCCACGACCAATGCCGATTTTCCACGTGTAAAATTCTCATTGGCTGACGGATCCACGCGTCAGCTCCACGTTGGCACAGGTGTCACTCATCCAACGGTCGAGATGGGCCTATGATATGTTGACACATGGAACGACCCAAAAGTGGCCCACAAAGATTAAATGGGTCGGCCCAACCGAAGGCCCATAAGATTTAGCGGACCATAATGGGCCGGCCCAGCTAAAGGCCCACAAATTTAGCGGACAATAATGGGCCGGCCCAACTAAAGGCCCACACGATTTTGCAGGCCATAATGGGCCGGCCCAGCTAAAGGCCCACAAGATTTTGCGGACCACAATGGGCCGGCCCAGCTAAAGGCCCACTAGATTCTGCCGACCATAATGGGCCAGCCCAGCTAAAGGCCCAACATTCTCTGTCAAATCGGCCCGTCAACGGCCTATCCTAAACTTGTCATCAACACGGCCCATGGTCACTTCTGGCCCGTTAACAGTCCGCTAAGTAATTGGGCCGAATTATGGCCCGGTGTATTTCCGGCCTATTAAAGGTCCGGCTTCATTTGGGCCCATTTACAGGCCATCAAAACTTTCGGCCCATAAACGACCGTGAAGGATTTGGGTCATATTCAGCCATGTCTGACATTCGGCCTGTTAGAGGCCCACTATAGCTTTGGGCCACTTTCGGCCTGTTGTCATTTTCGGCCTGTTAATGCCGGACGTAAACCATGGGCCATATGTGGCCCAACATCATATCGGGTCCATTAACGACCCATATAAAAATGACGATAATCTAGCCCAACCGAAGTTCCGGCCTGTTAAAGGCCCGTGTATTAGGTCAGTGCATTTACGGCACGTCCGAATTTCGGCCTGTTAAAGTCTAGTGGGTTATGTGGCACAATCAGGGCCCAATCTCACTTTCGGTCTATTAAAGGCCCATGTATTTTATGGGTTCGAGATATTTACACCTGTAAACGGCCTATTTTTACTGAGGGCCCAAATTATGTTTAGGCCTGTTAAAGGCCCACTATGGGCACAGGCCTACCAGAAAAATATGAAAGCTTATGCTGATTTAGGCCCAGATATTTTTAGTGGGCTACATGCCAATTTCGGCCCATAATCGTTTTTAGCCCAATTGGAATGGGCCCGACGAATGTTGGCATGTTGGGCTCCTACGAAGCTTTAGGCCAAATACATTACTAAGATAAACCTACACTATACAAAAATAGCGTCGTAATTACTGCAGCCTGAGGCAGCATCATAAATGTTGTATCACAACAAAATAAATTCCAACCATACAACAAAAGGCCTATTGGCATAAAGTTTACAGTCCTTCCAGATAAAAGCACCATCAGATGTATAGAAGCACAAATTATTTGACCTGAGTGCTAATGTTTCAGGCTGTAGAATCTGATGGAGCAGCATGATCTCCACCTTTTTTCCGCCATTGCTCTTGAACAACGAAGCGAATGTCTGATAGTCTAGTTTCAAAACCATTCATATCTTGATGACATTTCTCAACCACTATTCTTGTTTCCGAAACAACGTCCACTAGGGATTGGACTTGTGTCTGGAGCATAGATATATCACTCTGTCTTTTGTTCAGTAGGCGATTTGGACGAGATTACCTTGACAACCAACCCAGAATTACGCAGGAAGGTGCTTTTTGCACTGTTAGTGGAGAGATACTGACGCACTGCAGCAAGAGGTGACATTGTGCCTGTAGTAGCCTCGTCACCTTCAGGTGGTTGTGGCTGTTCAATCATTTGTTCCATAGCTTCCTGAAAGTTTGAACTTGTAGATTAGTGTACCAGATAAGTTACTAATGAGACAAAAACAAACAAAGTAGGTTAAGCGTTTATACATAACTTATTTTGGTGAACTACTGTAATACATTAGCATGTATTGTAGTGCCAACTACATAATAAAATCACTTTCAGAACATATGTCCATGTAGCATGCCTACTGTATTGTCTATTTCCTCACATTAGTTGACATCTAAGGATAAAGAGACATGGTTTAAAGTAGGATGAACATAGTATGACATCATTCATATCATGGGCAAACAAATATAATACAAACAGGCTATTGTATCATTGTGTGCGCACGTGAACATAAAAACTAGATTACAGATCAAGACCAAAAGAATATCCTTCATCTCTTTTAAACAATGTAAGGTGAAATGATACATTAAGACAACTGTGAATAAAAGTGAACAGAGTAACTGACATTGGCTGCAAACCAAGTAGTTAAATGAACACATCACAGTACCAATCAGTTCAAGGCAGGAGGAGTAAGGACTTACAACAGCGGCTTGAACTGGTGTGCTCATGCCCTTCATCTTGCTGGTGTGGCAATCCTTGAAGATTTGCACTGCATTCGGTTCAGGTTCTTTTTGGTCCGCACGGGATTTCTTCTGTATTTGGAACAAGTCAATATAGATACGATAATATGGCACAAAAAAGAAGAAGGAAGTAGTAGCTATATACAAGAGCCTCGCAGTGTGCAATATAGCTACGGATCCCGTGGTCTGTTGGAATTTCACTTTAGAACGGTTGGTTTTGTTCTTCAAACAGTTAGCCTAGAAGAAGATACACTTGTAAGGCACATACATAAATACAAGTTCAATATGTGGTCTGATCAAATACATATAGCCTACCTGATACTTTGGATCAGACTAGTGTTTAACGAGGGCTGTCCAGTCTTCATCTGTAATATATTCCACTGGAGATGTTTGGGCGATTTCATTGTTAGCCTTGCCTTCAAAGTGAGATTTTCTAAGGTGGTACCGATACCGTCGCAGAGCAGACTGAAAAACATGAGCGCATGCTTGTCTAGTTGCATCATCTTTCGGATCCAACTTGAACCTCATCTGTTGAAAAAAGAATGTGAGTCTTATTAGGAGGAAGCTAGAAAGTATGGGACAGAGCAAGACAATATTACTAATTGCGATGAATAACATTACTTACGGATAAATGGTCAAGGAAGGTGTTAAACTGGGTATTGTCTTTCTCATTCTTGTACTGGATCCACGTTGGGAGGATACGTGCATGACACCTAACGGCAACGGCTGCCTCTGATACTAACTTGGGTGACTCTGTAGCATCACGTGGCCTTTTTAAACCTGCCTCAAAATGGATCTCCATTCTTCCTCCTTTAGATTTTGTTAATCTGTCAAGCATTATCTCTGATGTCTGTTTCCGCTTGCGCCGTGGTGCTAGTTCAACAACGAATATGGAAAGTATTAGTGTACATCAAACTGTGAGAGTACATATAAAGGAGCATGCAACTGCAACTTGACTCGGTCAGGTACCGTCTTGGTGTTGATGCTCATGAGGTTCATCTGATCTTGCCAAGTCCTGTTGTGTCAGTAGTGCTTCGGAAGTAGTGTTAGTTGTGAAGGCATCTTGGGAACTGGCTAGTTCCGGAGCAAATGAACGAGTAACTGGTTGAGATGCTGGTACAGTTGAAGCGGATGCTGCAGCTGGTGGAGCAGGTGATACTGTGTTTGTAGATTTAGCCGGTGGACTTGGACCTTCTACTGCACTATAAGTACCAGCAGAATCTCGACGGCAGAACCTTTTCCGTTTCACCCGACGAGTAACAGCACTCCCTACTATATTATTTTCCTTGCTCTTTTTTGACTTTGCCATGTCAAGCTATACCCACAACACAAAAGAATAAAATCACCCTTCAGAACTCATTGATGCATGATACAGACAAGCAATACTTTGATGTAAGACAACCGTATGAGGATGGAATATGTAAGAAAAACAGAACGGCATGACATATTCACAGCTACGATATGCAAACTAAGCAGAAGGATTTTCAAGAAAATAGAAGTAATGCAAGCTAGACACCATATGAAAGATGCAACCAATATTACTCTGCCAAGTTAAAAGTGTCTTGTCATAAGTGGCAATTCGAAAAATTAGAAGCAGTACAATGTAGAAATCAATGCAAGATGCAACCACTATCAAACTGCCATGTTAAAAGCGTCCAATCATGAGTGACTGATGCAGGATACACAACAGCAGTACTTTGATGTAAGAACATGGTATGACAGATTGATGCAGTGTATTCTAGACACAGAAAGCCATGTCATATGCACATGTATAACATATAAACTCAGCAGGTGCAATTTAATCAAAATAGAAGAAATACAGGCTAGACAAAATATGCAACATGAAACCAATTATCACACTGTCAACTTAGAGCAAGCACCTGCGATGGTGGAGTACGGGAGATGAACTCATCATGTAGACTTGGGACTTCAACTTCATTAGCAGTAGCAGTGGCAAATCTAGAGAGTCTCTGTTTACGTCGGTGCGGAGGACCACCAACATCCCCTAACTTACTCTTTTCCTTCCTATTTTCTGATATTGCCTTATGAAGTCAAAACCACAAGAAGATGAATAAAATTAGCTCTGCATAACTGGTTGATGCATGATACAGACGAACAATACTTTGATGTAAGGCAAGCGCAGGATAGGAGGATGGAATATATACAAAAAAGACAGCGTTTCATATTCACATGTACGATAGGAGGATGGAATATGTATGAAAAAACAGTAAGCGGAAGGCATTTCAACAAAATTAGAAGAAATGAAAGCTAGGCACCATATGAACATGCAACCAATATCACTCTATCAGGTAAAAAGTGTCTCGTCGTAAGAGCCATTTCAAGAAATTAGAAGCAGTACAAGCTAGAAGACAATGCAAGATGCAACCTACATCACAGTGTCTTATGGGTAAGTGATCGTTGCAGGTATAAGTTGTAAGCTACGCAGATGCAATTCAACATAATCAGAAGCAATACAAACTAGACATCATACGGAAAACGCAACCACGTATAACAGTTCCAAGTAAGAGCAAGCACCTGTGATGGTGGAGTAGGGGAGATGTGCTCATCATGTACACGTATGTTGTAGAAACAGGAACACGTGTCATATTCACAGGCATTATGTGTAAAGTAAGCAGATGCAATTCAAGTTAGAAGCAATACAAGCTAGACATCATACGCAACATGCAACCACATATAATAGTGTCAAGTTAGAGCAAGCACCTGTGATGGTGGAGTAGGGGAGATGTGCTCATCATCTACACATGTACGTTGACTGTCTAGCCTTGTGTTGTCTTGCGAATCTTGTTGGGAGGATGGCGGAGTAGAATCTATAGAGACCCCCTGTTTGAGTTGCTCCGAAGGACCGCCATCATCCACTGCCGGACTAATTTCCTTCAGCTGTAATGATTTTGCATTGTGAAGTCAAACCGATAAGAAAAAGGAATAAAATTCGCTCTTCAGAACTCATTCATGCATGATACTGACGAACACTACTTGGATGAAAGGCAAACACATGATGCGAGGATGGAATATGTATGAAAAATAGGATGGTGTGACATATTCACACCTCTGATGTGGTAACTAAGCAGAAGGCATTTCAACAAATTAGAAGCACTGCAAGCTAGACACCATATGAAAGATGCAACCAATATCACTCTGCCAAGTTCAAACTGTATGGAGTTTCAACAAATTAGAAGCAGTACATGCTAGAAATCATATGCAAGACACAACCAATATCACAGTGGCGACTTAAAGGCGCCTTATCATAAGCGACTGATGCGGGATATGCAAGAATAGTAGTCTGATGTAGAAACAGGAACACATGTCATATTCACAGGCATTATGTGTAAAGTAAGCAGATGCAATTCAACAAAGTTAGAAGCAATACAAGCTAGACATCATACGCAACATGCAACCACATTTAATAGTGCCAAGTTAGAGCAAGCACCTGTGATGGTGGAGTAGGGGAGATGTGCTCATCATCTACACAACTACGTTGACTGTCTAGCCTTGCGTTGTCTTACGAATCTTGTTGGGAGGATGGCGGAGTAGAATCTGTAGAGAACCTCCGTTTCAGTTGCTCGAAAGGACCACCATCATCCAATGCCTTGCTAATTTCCTTCAGCTTTTTTGATTTTGCATTGTGAGGTCATACCGACAAGAAAAAGGAATATCATTCGCTCTTCAGAACTCATTCATGCATGATACTGACGAACACTACTCTGATGAAAGGCAAAGTCATGATACGAGGATGGAATATGTACGAAAAAATGGATGGCTTGACATATTCACACCTATGATGTGGTAACTAAGCAGAAGGTACTTCAACAAATTAGAAACATTGCAAGACACCATATGGAAGGTGCAATCAATATCACTCTGCTAATTTAAAATTGTCTCGTCATAGGTGGCGTTCATCAAACTAGAAGCAATACATGCTAGAAATCATATTCAAGACGCAAACCAATATCACACTGCCAACTTAAAGGTGTCCCATCATAAGTGACTGATACAGGATACACAAGAAGAGTAGTTTCATGTAAGAACATGGTGTGATAGACAGATATAGTATGTACCAAAAACAGGAAAGCGTGTCATATTCACATGTATCATGTGTAAGCTAAGCAGATGCAGTTTACACTAATTAGGAGCAATACGAGCTAGACACCATATGCAACATGCAACCAGATATCACACTGCCAAGTTAGAGCAAGCACCTTGGATGGTGGAGTAGGGGAGCGGAGACTTGGACCTTGTAATGCACTATCAGTACAAGGAGAATCGGTACAGATGCCCCGTTTACGTTGCTGCAGAGGACCACCATCATCGCCTTCCTTACTCTTTTCCTTCCTCTTTCTTGATTTTGCCTTGTCAAGTCAAACCCACAAGAAAAAAGAATAAAATTTGCTCTTTAGAACTCATTGATGCATGATACTGACGAACACTACTTTCATGTAAGGCAGGCACATGATAGGAGGATGGAATATATATGAAAAACAGGACGGCGTGACATATTGACATGTATGATGTATAAAGTGTAAACTAAGCACAAGGTGCTTGAACTTGTTAGAATCGATGCAAGCTAGAAACCATATGAAAGATGAAACCAATATCACTCTGCCAAATTAAAAGGGTGCACTAACAAATGTATTTGACCAAATTAGAAGCAATACATGGCAACAGGCTAGAAATAATATGCAATATGCAACGAATAAAGGTGACTCATCGTAAGTGATTGATGCAGGATACAGAAGAGAGGTAGTTTCATGTAAGAACAAGGTTAACACATAGATGTACTGTGTACCAAAAATAGGAAGGCATGTCATATTCACAGGTATAGTGTGTAAACTAAGCAGATGCAATTTACCCTAATTAGAAGCATTACAAGCTAGACACCGTATGCAACATGCAACCACATATCACACTGTGAAGTTAGAGCAAGCACCTGTGATGGTGGTGTAGGGGAAGTGCGATCTTCAGGTACAGAGCTACGTTCAATATCTTCATTTAGGCTTGCTGTTTCTTGAGAATCATGTGGAGAGGATGAAATTGCATTATTTATAAGAGTACTGCGTCTCATATTAACCCACGCGCATGACTGTCTCATCATAAGCGATAGACGCGGGCAGGATACACAAGAACAGTAGTTTGATGTAAGAACATGGTGTGATAGGCAGATGTAGTATGTACCAAAAATAGGAAGGCATGTCATATTCACATGTATAATGTGTAAGCTAAGGAGATGTAATTTAACAAATTAGGAGCATTGATGAGGGATACACAAGATAAGTGCCTTATCATAAGATATAGTATGTACCAAAAACAGGAAAGCGTGTCATATTCACATGTATCATGTGTAAGCTAAGCAGATGCAGTTTACACTAATTAGGAGCAATACGAGCTAGACACCATATGCAACATGCAACCAGATATCACACTACCAAGTTAGAGAAAGCACCTTGGATGGTGGAGTATGGGAGCGGAGACTTGGACCTTGTAATGCACTATCAGTACAAGGAGAATCGGTACAGATGCTCCATTTACGTTGCTGCAGAGGACCACCATCATCGCCTTCCTTACTCTTTTCCTTCCTCTTTCTTGATTTTGCCTTGTCAAGTCAAACCCACAAGAAAAAGGAATAAAATTTGCTCTTCAGAACTCATTGATGCATGATACTGACGAACACTACTTTCATGTAAGACGAACACTACATATCACACTGCCAAGTAAGAGAAAGCACCTGCGATGGTGGTGTGGGGGAATTGCGGTGATCAACTAGAGAGATACGTTGACTATCTTCATTTAGCCTTGTTGTTTCTTGAGAATCATGTGGGGAGGATGACACTACACTCTTTAAATGAGTATGGCGTCTCACAGAAACCCACCCGGGTGACTGTCTCATCACAAGTGATTGACGAGGGATACAAAAGAGCATTAGTTTGATGTACGAACATGGTTAATAGACATATGTAGTATGTATCAAAAACAAGAAGACATGTCATTATCAAAGGTATAATGTGTAAAGTAAGCAGATGCAATTTAACCAAATTGGAAGCAATACAAGCTAGACACCATATGCAATATGCAACCACATTTGACAGTGCGAAGTTAAAGCAAGCACCTGGGATGGTTGTGTGTGGCAATTGAGATCATCAACTGCAGAGCTAAGTTTACTGCCTCCAACTGCTGACACTGCACCCGTTAGAGCGCTGGAACGCTTAGTGCTTATCTTTGAATTACACTGGAGCGACTTCTGTCTTTTCTTTTCTGCATTCATCAACACTGTGTCAGAGTCTGAAATACCCATGCATAAAAAAACAATAGTGTGAGTATGGGTGAAGTGTGTGCACAATTAGTACAGTGTAAAGGTAGCAGATAGCAGGCCAGTGAGAAATAAATGACGGGAGACATATGATAGCTCTACAACATGCATGGCACACTAAATTACTACATGATTCTATGAAAATAATAGTCGACTGAAAGCAAATAGGTCAGTTCATTTTTTCTGCACCGTCCGATGTACAAAGAACGGGAAGATCGCCTTCATCTACCTCCAGCGAGTCAGTGTTGACGATCTTCCTCGAAACTCCAGCGACCATCGGCCCAGTATTCCTCCCCTACTTGCGCCCTCCCTTTGACCTCACCGCACCGCCGTGCTTGGCACCACCCCCCCGGCCATCCATTCAAGCCCCACCGACCCCCAGATCAGGCGCAAGCAGCTCCTGCGCCCCACACCCCTATGATAGACACCGATGCGCTGCTTCCCCGGGGAACAGGCGGACTAGGTGCTCCGCATGCCTAAGCGGGTGCTGCTTCTTTTAATTGCGGTCCGACTGACCTTGAATTGAAATCCAGGCGGGCTACTGACCTCTAGCAAAGGTGAGATAGTAAAAGGGAGGAAACCTTGTGCATTTAGTATCACAAAGACGATGCAGTAAGAAGCGCTCAACTAGTTTCTTTCGTGGGATGAATACGGTGTGAGCAGAGACGTAAGATTTGCATGAATAAGGGAAGAGGAGTACCTCTTTCTGCTGGCAGTGTTGTGTCCTCCTTCTGTTTTTCTGACGATCTTCTTGTTGTTCGCTGGAAACCAGAAGTTGTGGAGGACGGTGCAGCCTTGGATGAACCCATGGCCAAGTTGTTGAGTGTGGTGCGGTGGCCGTCTGTCGGTGGCAGGGAAGCAGATCCGAGGCGGCGAACGACGGCGTAGCGGGAACGGCTCCGGTGCGGTGGACGGTTGTGACAATGGAGCCGCAGCAGTGAGGCGCAAGACGGCGTGGTCGGAGTGGTTCTGGTACGGCGCACGTCGGCGTCGGCGTCGTGGAGGCAGCTCTGCCTCGGCTTCAGCTGCTAAGTCCTTGAGGGCGTTGCGGTTGCGGTTGCGTTGGACGACGATGTCGGGGTACCGGCTCCGGCGTCATGGAGGAGGGGGCGGTGGATTGGCCGCTATGGGGTGGAGGATGGAGGAGGCTGGGGTTTTGTGGCTGGTGGAGAGGGCATTTTCGCGCCCATGGAGTATGAATGGGGAAACGGAGGGAGGCAGGGAACTAAGGGGGAACAATGTTTCGGTTTGAGACGCGCTTGTTTGAAATTTGGGGAAAGTTACAAACTTTCCCCCCATCTAAAATTTCAGACATATTGCGGGTTGGGGGTAGGACAGTCATGTCAGGTGTCCCAAATGTGGGCGGGATAGATTTCGGCCGAGCACATGGGTAGGCGCCCACGGCGTATGAATGCTTCTCTGGCATCTTGGTGAAGTTACAAACCTACCCCGGTTTAGACCTTTGGACATCAGGCCGATAGGCTACACGGGCCAGAGTCAGGACAGTAATTTCCTACCACCAAAACATTAGTCTCGCGCGGTTTCGGGTGACCAGAGGCCTATTTGGCGCTTCGTTCAATATTTGGGAGCAGAAGCATTAGGCCTCCTTTGGTTTGTAGGATTTTTGTAGGAATTCTATAGGATAGGATTTGCAAAGGAAAAATTCCTTTGAAGCCCTTTGGTTTGTAGGAATGGATTCCTATTCCTATGTAGGATAGGAATCAATCCTTCACGTTTTGGAGGAAAAAAACATTAGCCTAGACTCAATGGAAAAAATCCTATCCTATGCACCAAATGACATCTCTTTCTCTATAGGAATTGACATGCATGTCATCTCACTTCCTATGATTTTCCTATTCATATAGAATTCCTATCCTATGAACCAAAGAAGGCCTTAACGTTTTCGGTTCTCTTGAATTGAACTTTCAGGATTTGTCAAACTTCACAAATCTTTACTCTTGAAAATCCTAAAGCTACGATTATTTTGGAATGGAGGGGGTACATTTGAATATACATTGTACACGAGTATATATTAAAAAATATGCAACTTACCTCAGTTCATGCATGGTTCCAGATATAATCTCCTTGGTTGCAAAAAAACTTAGATATGCGTATGAATATATATAGCATGTTCAAACTCACAACAAAGATTGATGCCCCCTTTTACATCTGATTTACAAATGCCATTATCTCGGGTTCAAATAGATGAATGCACTTCCTATGAATTCGAATCTTCGAAACCCCCTTTATGTTGAATTCGACATGTATTCTATTTCGTAGCTAGCAATTTGGAATGTATCCATGCAAGTGACAAATGTATAAAGTGCTTCACACTAACAACATGGAGTGCACTAATTAATGTTTATATATGAATTGCGAAAGCATCCATTGCCTGTATTTCAAACCGCTCTCACTCTATGGATCGATAATATGAAATAAACACATGCACATGCTATAATTCAATTGCAATTGAAGAAAGAGCCTACTCCTGGTACTATATATTAGTGATAGGGGTGTGTACAAAGTACACGTGAATACCATGCATTGTGAGTGTGTGTGTGTATATTATCGACGAACTAGCCCCCAAGCTTGTATAACATACTAAGGGCCTAGGGTTACAAATCATATATAGTCGGCTTATCACTAGTGGGGATAGAGTCCTCCGCGACTCTGGTAGCTTCGTGTTGTACGCCGAGTCCTCCACATGGGTCTTCGTATAACACGTCTCGGTCCAACCTATATGTGGCACAGGATGGAACCGACCCATGAGTCTTCATGTTGACCCACCACAACTAGAAATGATGTGCCCACCACACCACACACGCAATCGGCCACTAAGAAAATAAGCATATACAATAGTACAACGGTATCTAGCTCACGACACGTCTCCATGTTTTGTTGATGACACTGACGGACTTTGCATTTGATGCGTGCTCCGTATTTTGTTGACGACACTTACGATCATTGTATTTGAAGCGAAAGCACAGTATGGTCACTGGACTTCAGAATAAGCTCATCACGGTGACCACATACATTTTGTCGTGCTAACCAACATGTGGTTGGATGGTTAGAGGACAGTGGTTTCTCGAGCCCACCAAGGTTAAAGTCCCGGTGCTCGCATTTATCTTGTGTTAATTTCAGTATTTTTTGGTGACGTACGTTCATTGGGAGGAGACGTTCCACTCGACTACGAGGCACCTATGGTGACTTCATAAAATCTCAAGATCATATATGCTGGCCCACTCTCTCGAAGGTGCTCATAGGGGTAGGGTTCGCATGTGTGCGCTTATAGCGGTGAGTGCTTGCGCGTATATATGAGCCCTTGCGTCTGTATTTTGTTAAACAAATACATATCATGATTATACGGTCACTGGCTCACCCGTACAACTCTATATTTTGTTGATGACACAATCAATTGACCAGTCAAATGTTCCACGCGGCGCAACTAGTGTTGCACCATCGGGGCGCGTAACCATGGGGCCCACCTGTCAGCCCGTATATGAAAGAAAGAAATGGTAGTTTGAGTCTGTACTGTGTTAATAAAATAGGAGTACATTTTAGGGTGATCATACGGTCACTGGCTCACCATACAACTCCGTAATTTGTTGATAAGACGATCAATTAACGAGTCAAATGGTCCACATTCAGCAGCGCACATTACCATAGGGCCCACCCGTCAGCGCGTATATGAAGGACAGAAATGGTAATAAATTAGTGGTCGGTGGGTATTCGAAGTCGTGAGACCTC
>NC_041386.1:43831837-43863897 GCF_002162155.2 Triticum dicoccoides
GTTTCGGGGAGGGCGGGCCAGCCGCGGGCGGCAGAGGCTAGCAGTTCGGCTGGTGGTGGCTGGCGGCTCAGGGGGGGTGGAGTTTGATGATAAACTGGAGGCCCTTGATTTCGTATCCAACGGCTGGAAAATCTAATGATCAGAGATGAAAAAGTCAGTCGACTAACGTGTAGCCTCACCCCGCACGTACACATGCACGCATGCAAGACACGCACGCATGTAGGCATGCAACACTGACACGTACACACTCATGCATGCTGGTGTGCAACACTGAAATGTACACATGCACTCACGAACATGCGCACGTACGCACCCATGCATGCAACACTGAAACGTACCCTTGCACGCACGCAGCACTCGCACACCTGCATGCACACATCACACGACGCAAGACACACGTTCAACCTATACGTGCATGCACCCTTTGTTAAGGACATGGATTGTTACGGGTATTAATCAATCTTATCTGTGATAAGCAGAACATTGATGTTTGAAGCTGTCTTTATGAATCACAATGTATCAAACGGGCTATCAACATAGTAGGCTTATCTACATGAAAAAGATGACATCGCACTCAATGAACAATCATCGGTTTATGAAATGCCCGCTTCTGACCGCCCTGGCCCACCAAAGGTTCCTCTACTGTGCGCTGCCTGCGTTGGGTCACTGGCATGCATGCCATGCACCCAAAGAGCCCACATGTCAGTGGAAGAACGGCGTGGTGTCCTAGGTCAGAGTCGAGGGCGCCACTCGCGGCACGCCTGGCTGAACACACCTCCGTGCCACATTCAAACGCCTCCATGAAACCCGCCCGTGTGGAAGCCGAGAAACCCACTCTGGACACACGCCCGTTCATGACCGGGCCGCTCCCCTATCTTCTCCACCATTTTGTCCACTCTTACAATGGCTTACGAAGAGTAGTTATTCCGCATCCAAGCCGGCTGGGTAGCCCGCTGGATACGAGCTATGCAGCTCACTGATACACCTCCCTCCCCCCGCCCGACGGAGCCAGTTGCCGCCCCAAGCCGTGGAATTTTGCCATGTGTTGTTTTCATGGACTAGCAAGATGCCCGTGCATTGCACGGAACATCAAGATGCATTTTTTACAAACTCCCGCATGCATGCAAGGGATAATTAATGTCCTCCTTTGCTAGTACCACGAGGCAAACACCATTAATATTGCATCGATTAGTGTTAGTGGCCTTGTATATCTGCAAATTGTAATTTTGATAGTGCCCCCTTGTATATAAAAATGGAGGGAGAAAGATGAGAGATAAGGTGAGGAGGACTGGGGCGTGGTGGTGACTGGTGGTCGGACTAGGCAGAGGCATGGGGATGGACGGCGCATTATGTCTAGGTTTGTATCTCTCTCACACACACCCATGTAGGTGGGGGACGTGCACGAAGAGAAGAGGTGCATGCACGGCGCACGTACTCCCGTCTCTTTACTAACCACACCCGCGCGGGTACACGGTGGAGCTCATTTCTGTATGAAAAAGGCAGCCCACGTGGTAATTTGGCACGTGTACTGGTTGTCCACTTGGTGGAGGGAGGATCGTCTACCACGGGTGAACAAACAAATTGCGACTTGACGCGTTATGTTAAATTAAAAAAAGAGGCAAACCATGTGGGGCCTACCTTAGAGGCAAGGCTCTATACACTGGAGTACTTTTGATGTGTCCTATCAACTCGCAGAACGAGGAGAAGCTTGGTTAGTACGCCGTCTCCCCCGCCCACGGGCGCGGTGGCTTGCAGGATGAGGTGAAGCTTGCTTACTAGTACACCTTACGCCCGCTCCCTCGCCCACACGCGCGGTGGCTTGCAGCACGAGGAGAAAATTTTACTACTCCCTCTGTTTACTCCTCGTCCCTACTATGTACTTTGGTTAGTACTCCCTCCATTTACTTATACATGGACACTATAAAAAAATACATTTTGCATCTATACAAGGCCACAAATAGTAATCGAGACAAAAGTTACTACTCCCTCCTTTCCAGTTTATGGCTCAATTTCAAAATCTCTCCAACCAAGGTAGACGGTGAGTGGTCGAATTAATTTCGTATTTTGCACAAGTAATTAGTACGCTCGTTTTTCTCAAGAAGTTATGTTTACCGAGGCATTAATTAGAACGAATGCATGAATGACCACTAAATTTCCATGAACTTGTACATGCATTGGTTAGTTTCCTCTTGACACTGCTTGCGTCGGGTGATCTAACGCACCTCGAAATCCAACATGTAATGGTACTACTACTAGTATATGGCCCTGTTTGGATATTCTAACACAATTAGAGTTAGATTATTTTCTAACCCACTCTAACCCAAATAAGCACCTCTCCACCGGGATAGTTGGGTTAGATGGAACTAACCCACTCTAACCCTCCCTGTTTGGATACTTTTGGGTTATTTGAGTCTCCAACTAACCCAAACTAGCTCTAACCCCATGATCCAAACAGGGCCATAGTAGAATTGAGACTTATCAAACAGAAAAACGAATGTTTTTTAGATGAGCCCTATAAACCCTAGTGGGTACATACTCCGTAAAAACATATTTTTCCAAAACTAAGTCGCTCCCTTTCATGAATTCTGTAGTATACTCCTCCGTCGACGCTCCCTTTCATGAATTCTGTACTTCCTGTCGCCGACATGTGGGACATATTGCAACTGGGTCGACATGTCAAGCACCAAATAACAATGCAGAACAACAGGGGGATGAACCCCACTCGTACCGGCCCAGTAGTAGTAATGAGCAATGAGACGTCAAATCACAATGCCGCACTTTCCCAGACGGACAAAGCAACCATTATTCCACACTTTGGTTCGCCATCATCTCAAACCATGTACTAGTATTGCTTCTGCCTCAAGAGGGACACACACATCGCCTTGGTACATCATGACACGTGGGACCGCATGACAGGCCATGCTCCCCAGCCGATCGCTCGGTAAAATCACCTCATTTTTACTATACTTCCTCCGTATCGGTTTACTACATGGCATGCACGTCGTTCTAGGTTGAGAATTTAACTGGCTATATATGTGATGAACAATACTATAGTCTTTTAAAAAATGTATACTTTTGTACAGTAGTACTATCGATGGATTGCACCATGGAGCAAAAATTGAAATTAAAAAAAGGTGGTACATATAGAGAGCGCTCGTCGCCAAATTATTCATATAGTACTATTAAAAAGGCTAGTCACAATAATGGTGTCCAGCACAACCCACCCCTCAAATAAAACTAAGAGGGTGCTTGGATACGTTTTAGTCCCATGACTAAAAGTAGTGGGACTAAAACATGCTAGCCTCACCCATGCTTGGATCCAAATACTAAAAAGGCTAAAATCAAGTTAATGAGCATTTATTATCCTCCAAACCCTCCAATCCAGAACTCGCATGTGTTAAAGGAGAGGAGTTAAATGAGTAGAGAGAGGACTAATCCACATTTTAGTAGGGGTACCCCTGACCAAATTTTTTTAGTCTAAAGACTAGTTTTAGCCCCTCTTTAGTCAGGGGTGCTTGGAACTTTAGCCTCTTAAAGAGACTATTTTTAGTCAGACTAAAATAAGTCCCTTGGATCCAAGAACCCTCTAAGCATCCTGGAATTCTTTGACAAAACTAAGCACCCTGAAATTCTTTGACAACTAAACTGCCGGCTATATGATGTTGGCCATATATATTTTACGTATATAATGTGAAGAAACGAGTGGTAGTACTATACCAACTAAAAGATGAAATGTAAGAAATACTAGTATGTGCGTACTGAAGAGTTAAAGTAACGAGAAGAAACATAACATAGTTCTACTGGGGGCTCAGCACAACACACCCCTCAAATTAAATTAAGCACACCTGAAATTAAACTTTGCAACTATTCTGGTAGACACTGCATTAGAACCACCATGAGCAACGACACTGCCACCTTACTCGGAGTCACTACAAAAAAATACACTTCCGTGATGATACGTGTTTGTCACAGTAGGTCGCTTTTTTGTCATGCATGTACATCCATGACAAATTTATGACAAAATCAAGATAGTCATACCCGTGCTGTCGTAGAAGTGTTCCATGACATTACCAAAATTATCATCACGGAAGTGTCCACTTCCATGACGATAAATCGCGCATCACAGAAGTGCTTTCGTCAAGGGTGACCGACACGTGGCATCCACCGTAACGGAACGCTGTTAAGCTATCGGGTCGGGTTTTGGATCCGATAACCCGTTAACAACCCCGACCAATGGGGATTTTCCATGTGTAAAATCATCATTGGCTGGAGGGAACACGTGTCGGCTCATCGTTGGGACAGATGTCAACCACTCATTGGACGGAAGGCGCCTATGATACGTCGACATGTGGCACAGCCCAACAGAGGCCCATTCCTGTGAAAAGGCTGGCCCATTTGACTTGGTCAAAAAGTGGCGGCCGGCCCATGGAAAGCCTATTAACGGCCTGTTCGCATATAGCCCATTTACAGCCCGCTAACCCAAGGCCCGTTACGCCCTATCCGAATTAGGCCCAGTAGCGTCATCTGTGCCATCCAATACGATTCTAGCCCATTTTCACTTCTGGCCCATGTATGGCCCATGACGTCTTTCGGCCCATATGAGGCCCTATGTAACTCTTGGCCTATTAACGGCCCGTGGTGAAACTGGCCCATAATGAACAGTGTATCACTTTACACCCATTAACGGCCCGTGGTGAAATTGGCCCATAATGAACAGTGTATCACTTTATACCCATTAACGACCCGTTATTCCGTTTGGCCGTTTCCAGCCCATGTTATCTTTCGGCCTTCTCAGAGCCCATTTATTCTTGGGCTCATTTCCAGCATTCGTTTACTTACGGCCCGTTACTGTCATTTTCTGCTTGTGGGCCAAATTCAGCCCGTGGTTACAATCGGCCCATTTGTGGTCCGTTAATACGTTGGGCCGTTTTCATAGCGTCATCAAATACGGCCTATTAACGATGGCCCATTACGGTTGGCCCATGAACGGACGATTCCAACTCTAGCCCGTTTACGGCCATAATGCAGCCTGTTATTGGCCCATGTTTGGCCAATCGATCATACGGCCCGTATAAGGCCCATTGATGATACGACCCGTAGAAGGCCCATTGTTTCTACGGCCCGTAGAAGGCCTACTGTTTCTACAGCCCGTAGAAGGCCCACTGTTTCTACGGCCCGTAGGAGGCCCAGTCTCACTACAGTAAATATTAGTCCATGGTTATTGTGGCCTAGTTTTAAAAAATAGGTTATTGCAGCCACTAGTTAACCACGGAAAAAGAACTGCAATGACTACAAGCAAACAAATAAACAAGACAACAAGGAAATAAATAAGCAAGCAACTAACGCTAGGCTATCACGGCTATTACACATATTACATCCACTGGGCATCAAAGTTCGCCACCAGTGCAAATATAGGGAACAAAGCAGCATATCATATACACTGGCCGTCAAAATTGGCCACCAGTGCAAATAAACGCGGCAGAAAAACAAGAGCATAACTGAAACAACTTCAGAAGAGCTCAAGAAACGTTATCCTGGGTATCCACCATGCTGGCAATAAGCTTAGCAAGCTGATTAGCTTTGTCCTGTTTGGCACTAAAATCCTCCAATGCTTGCTGTTGCACCAGAAAGTATGCATCTGAATGCTCCAGGGACTTCCGCAGTCCTTCCACTTCTTGTCGCAGCACAGCTGATCGATGTCTTTCAGCTTGTAGTTGAGACTCAAGAAACCGAACTGATTCAGACAGTGAGTTTGAATAGCTTGTGCAAGCGGTAGTGGCCAGTAACTCCAACACTAAACCAAGACAGGATGTGTCACTATCCTGAACCTTATCTGCATTACTTCCTTTACCGTTGCTTAATAAGGCACTCTTCCCCAATATTCTGTCAGCATTCTAAAAGAAGAAACAAGCAGACACATAACAAGTTTAGCATGTACGAGTATATGAAACTCATTTCGGCGAACCAATTCATTAGTAAGGTGGACAGGATTAAACTACCAAGTCTTCTATTGCCAAGTACTAGTACATAATAAAAGCATCAAACAAACATATATCTATGTCCTATGGTAGCAATGGAATCTTAAATTAGAACAGTTGTTCTTCAGGTTTAGGCACTTGTTCTACATGAACAGAGTATAGTAAGACGCAAGAATATAATACTTAAAAATAGAAAATGATCTCATAGACCTTACCACATTCTTGGTTCGGGACCAGTACAGAACAAGGCGTTCCCAGTCATCGTCCAGTAAATGTGTCTCAGGAGAACGTAAGGGAATTTGATGAGTTTCTTTGCCGGTGAAGTACGTTTTCTTTAGGTAATTCCGATACTGCCACCAAGCATTCTTGAAGATAGCAGAGGTATTAGCACAGGTTACCTCATCCTGAGTTTCCAAATCGGTCCTTCTCTATAGAGAAAAATGGGAAAATTTGCTCTATTATAACCATCATGGAGGTAGGATGTATGGGACGAAGCAAAGTAATTGCCATGAATAACATTACTTACACATAACTCCTGGACAAACACCTGCAACTGGCATTTTCCTTCATCTTCAGTATAATATTTCCAAGATGGGAAGATACGCACATACGATTTAACAACATAAAATGCGATAGATGCTAAACTACGAATAGCTGGTTGTGCTTCCTCCACAGGAATAGGCGTACTAACTAGTGGAGTTCGGGTTCGCCGTGATAGTACTGGCCCTATGGGCATTGGAGCTGCCTTACTAACTGATCTTGTTTGGGAGCTTTGTGGTGGAGATGGTGCTGTGTCAACAGGAACTGGGTTACTATCGGCTGGGGTAGGGGTTAGATTGGGTGAAGCTGGTTCTCTGTCTATTGTAGTAGGGGTACAATCTGCGAGAGTTTGGGTTATGTGTGGTAGGGCTGGTTCTTGTGCATGTACAACCGGGGTGCTATCTCCACCAAGAGGTAGCACCGTTTTATTTGAAGACCGTGTTTTTAGTCCGCTAGATACTGGCATCACCCGCTCCAATTCAAATGGCTGATAAACAAGAAACATAGTTGAGTGTACAGACATTGTATGAGAGACAGATGCAATAGATAGTGTGGAAAAAAGAGGGCATGAAATAGTTGACATGTATATTGTTTAACTAAAACGGATAGCATGACATAATTTCACATATATGATGTCTATCTAAACTAGATAGCATAGCATAACATAATTCAAAGATATGATGAATAACTAAACATGATCGCATGACATAATTCACCTACATGTTATCTAAGTAATCAGGATCGCATCATTTAATTCACATATGTGATTTATATGCTAAACAGAGGGCATTCGATATGATGTCTGAACTAAGAACATGGTGTTGAATATTGTGTATATGATGTCTAAACTATGTAATGCAAGACACCGTATGCATGATATGAGCAGTATAACCGTGCCAAGTTAGAGCATACACCTCAGTGGGGGAATAGGACTGGTCATCTGTCTCTGAATCCATCTTTGAGGAGCTATCGGGACCCAACAAGAGATCTGCTTCGACAGGTAGCACTGTCTTCTCTGAAGGCCTTGTTTTCACTCTAGATTTTTCCATCTCCCACCCAAATGGCTGATTCACAGGAAGAGTAGTTTAATGTACAAACATTGTCGACAAATGGAAATGTAATGAAGAAAAGGATGGGCAAGATATCATTCAAATATATGATGCCTGGTTAAACAGGATGGCATTGGACATTTCACATATATTATGGCTGGCTAAAAGACACGAGACTGCATAATTCCCATATATGATATAAAAACTAAACAGGTGGCATCACAGAACATGTCTAAACTAAGCAGATGACATATATGATGTTAAAAGTAGGCACTGCAAGGAAACATATGCATGATATGACTAACATCATCATGCCAAGGTAGAGCAAACACCTTGGGGGGTAAATAGGAGTGGTCAGCGGTGTCCGAATCCGCCTCAGAACAGATATCTTCCTCTGGATTAAAATCTGGAGAGGGGTGGGGAGGGTTTGCCATTGAACCCACCATGGAGTGATGTCTGCATGACATTGTATTGCCGCGCAAAACTCTTCTCTTTTTCTCTACATGTTCAGCATGACTGTGTACAATATCTGACATGCATACGAAAAAAGTATGGTGAGATTATGTAAGGAGAGCGTGTAGAAATTTAGAGTGATGGTAACAACCAGTGGATCGATGTTTTTCCGTTGAACCAAAATAGCCCTAATGGATCGACGCGAATGTATAGTAATAAGTGATGCAACAAGTGTACAACCTCTTTGCCGTAGTCGTGTCGACCTCAGCATCATTGGGTTGGTCGCTGAAGCAGTTGAGGCAGAGGTGGCTGTCGGAGGTGTGGAGGAAGATCTGAGGAATCTGTAGACGGCGTCTAGGGCACTGCTCTGTTGTGACAGATCGTTATGTCGTTGGAGCAGCTCCGGTGAGCTGTAAGACGCCAAGGCTGAAGCAGCACAAGACAGACATTGTCAATCTCAAGTGGGATTCTAATAGCATCTCCAATAGATGATGTAAAATGGATGTAAAATTAACATCACCAAAAACCACCTGACTACAACAGATGAGGTAAAAACTGTTGACTCTGAACTTAACTGTCGAAACTGAAGTTTACTATGGAATCTGAATGCTACTGTCGAAATTGAACGCAATGGTAGCAGAGAGGCACTTGACATGTAGTTTAGGGAGGGCCTGCAGTTCATCTTCAACCTGCACCCCCCCTGAGCCGCCAACCACCACCGGCCGAACCGCCGGCCCCAGCGCCGCCTCGCCGCCCCAAAACAACTTGCCACCGCCGCCCCGGCCAGCCCTCTAGGCCCCCCGCCCCCACCCTGAACCCTAAGATAGATAGTGGGGTACCTCTCCGACGAGCCCCCGTCCCCGCTGCGGGTGGTTCTTCCTTAACTCCGGCGAGGCCCCCAACCCCTGAAAATTGACTGACCCAAAAGTCAATTCAGTCGACTGAAGTGTGGCTTAATTGGAGCAGAGCAACAACACGAGCGAGGGGGAGAGCAGCAGCAGCAGTTGGGCGAGCGAGCGATCGAGCAAGAGCCGGAGCAGCAGAAGCAGATCCGGCTGGTATGGCTGCCGCCGCCGAAGGGGCCTCACACTAGGGGAGAGCCGCCGTGGAGATGTCGCCCGCAGCGCCGGCTTCAAGGTAGCCGCTCCATGGGGGTGCGGGATGGAGCACCGTCGGCGCCGGGAGGTCGAGTTAAGGAGAAGATGCAATGTGATGAGTGTACAACCTCTTTGGTGGCGCCGAGTAGGCCTCGGCTTCGTCTGAGGAGTCAGTGAGGATGCTGCGGTTCCGGTGGAGCAGGTTAAGGCGGCGGTGTGGGGATGGAGCAGCTGTGATAGATGAGGCGATCGTCGGAGCAGCTCCTTGGAGGTGGAGGACGGGGCGGCTGAACCGGCGGGACGGCGATATGGACGACGAATCCTCATCCGGGGAGGTGGACGAGGGACGTCGAGCTGTTGCGCTGGACGACATCGTCGGGGAAGAGGCTCCGGCTGGGCAGCGGTGACGTGGCGGACGGAGGAGGGTGGGGTTTCACGGCTCGAGCGGAGAGGTTATGGCGGCCTGGGATTTCGAATGGCGAAAAGGGGGTGATGGGAGGGGGTGAAGCATGACTTAGGAATGTGCTTGTCCAAAATGTAGGGTGTGTTACAAAAGTACCCCCCACCGATCTGAACTAGCGGCCCTTTCGGCTCAGGATTAGAAGGGGGATTTCGCGTGTCGGGATTTGGTAGCTGGAGGGAGTTTTCGTGCGCGTTGTAATTTCGGGATAGCAAGGCACGGGTTGTGAAGGCGCCAGTTTTGGGAGCACGATATCTGAATTTTCGGGATATAACAAGACGCGGGTTGAATTTTAGGGACAAGCCTAACGTGTAGTAATATTGTACTTGTACGTACCAAATCAATTCACACTTCCCTCAACCAAAAAGAAAACAAAAAAAAATAAAACTATTCACACCACACAAAGAGAGAGTCTTGCCCCGTTTTACTATACAAATGCTATTCAAAGCTACTCCCTCCTTCCATCTATATAGGGCCTAATGCGTTTTTCGATGCTAACTTTGACCAAATATTAGAGCAATGATATATGACATGCAACTTACACAAAGCACACCATTAAATTCGTCTGTGAAAGGTTCTTTCAATGATATAATTTTCACATTGTGCATGTCATGTACTATTAATCTTGTCAATAGTGAAAGGCGGTCTTAAAAATCTCATTACGCCCTATATAGATGGAAGGAGGGAGTATGAATCCATGTTATGTCCGATTAAATTTTTTTGCTTGCTGTATAATGCATGTAACCTACTCATACAAACATTTTAGTGCATTCCAAATGTCTATACTACCACTGCAATTCGAACTAAATATGAATTCGTTTCTCTATTTCAATAAGAATCTACAATCATGATTGTTGCCAACTTCAACCATCATAGTTTCCTTGCTATCCGCCAGATATAAATCAGACATCCTATAATGCAGGATGGCAGGCACACCATCATCAACAACTCCGTTTTTTATAAGAGTAGAGATAAAACATATTAAATGTAGTATACCATGTTCATAACCACACCATGTGTATCACCGTTATATATATTCACACATCCGTCGGTTTGAAACACTATGATAAATTCTTCAAATATCCAAATTCGCTTTTTATAATGAAGTATATATGATCTCTATTCGTCTTTTACACCCACACAACCCTCTTATCTTTGTAGCTAGCGCTAACTTTCTCTTGTGCATGCACACGCCCTCATCCCTCTCACCCTCCCTCAACATTCTCTAGCTCCATCGCACAAATTCGTCTTTTCACTTTAGGTCATTCACCCACGGTGTGTGTAGGCACCCCAGCTCCTTGTTTACGACACACATCGATCGATATGCCTCTCTAGCCAGGTGTGCCTAGCACAAACACAAGCTTCCCCTCTTCTCTTGTCACCGTCCATGCCTCACTCCCACCACTCTTTTCATCGTTCTCGTACTCGCACACTCCTCCCCCTCGATATAGTATGCCTCTCGTACCACCTCCTACATGCATCCCTCTCTCTCTATCCTTCTCCTCGTGCCTCATTTGCTTCTAACACACATGCATGTATACCAATCGATCTCCCAACATATACCTAGATCGACTTTAACTACCCCCCCATCGATCGACGTACCTCACAAGTTATGTCTCTCCTTTATCTTACAAAGGGCGATTGATCTTCCTATGTAGTTACGTCTTCTTACCACAGCCACATCGTCCCCCTCATCATTCGTGCATGCCTCCTGACCCGTCTCTCACACGCACGTGCACAGACAACAAGCAGCCATCTCCTCTCTTATTAATATTGCGGGCGTGCCCTCCGTTTGTCTAGCAAGCCTATCCCACCATTTGTTAGAAGCAACTCCACTACCTCGCCCTCCAACACTCTAGCTCTGTCTCTCTCCTAACCTTATTCATCTCCTGCACATATGCATGGATGCCGATCGATCTCCCTTAATACATGAGGCAGATCGATCTCCTTAATACATGAGGTAGGCCTCTCTCCTCCTCCACACATATACCAGCCATTGTACCTCTATAGTTAATTGGGCCTCCCTCTTCCCCCACCACACACTGATAGTCGAGCATTGCAGGTAGGTATCCATGCCACAAAGACAAACTACACATGTCCCATCTCACGTTCCAGTAGGCCAGCCACTCTATATCTTTGACGTGGGCACACACAAATTTGATGGCACTCTTTATCGATCGCGCGCGCGCACACACACACGCATCATCCCTCTGTTCAATTCTATGGACACCTCAAGCCGATGATACCTCCACTCTCTTCTCATGGATCGCCCCCTCTATATATATGTTATATCTAGGACTCTATTTCACACACATTGCATATGTTAAATTTTTTGATTGACCCCCCACAAAAAAAACTCTCAGGAACCCACACACTATATCTCTCTAGGTTTGTATCTCTCTCACACAACCCCACGTAGGTGGTGTACGTATACAAGAAGAGAATAGGTGCACCGTGCACGTACTCACGCTTCGTGCCCAGCCACACCTGCGCGGGTACACGGTGGAGCTCATTTCTCCGTAGAAGCTGAATTTGTTTTTTGAAACATCAAGTGGCCAGAGACTCGAAAACTTATTTGCCCATTAGTGACTTGTCAGGGCGGTGGATTTTAGTTTGTACGATAATGCTGCATCCACCTAAAGTAACGAAAGTTCTTACATAAACTTCCTAGTAATTCCCTCTTCGTAGGTGCAACATTACTCCTAACATTTGTAATATCAGTTTGAAACTTGTAATATTGCTGTGTCCTATTCCTCACTCTGTCCATTTAAAAACCGAACCGAAAAACCGTACCGAAAATAAACCGAACTGAACCAATTTTATGGTTTTTATGGTTTCTGGTTTCGGTATGGTATGAACTTTTCATACCGATTTGAACTTGGTTTTTATGCTATATATCGGAAAACCGAACGGTTAACCGAATAAACTGAAGTAAAAAATAAATTTATATTTCTTGAGATGAACAACCATACAAGTTATCATTTTTCTTGTACATGAGTCAAATGCACTACTAAGCACGTAATTTTTTCTTGTAACATAGTCTTTTTTCTATTTTTAAAATGCTAAGCACGTCCATAACCATCAACAGATGAATCAATGCATGCATATATACTTATATATATAGTCATATACTATTTGTGTAGAATAGTATGTGTTTTGAGTCATAAATTTGCTAATTATTATTACATCATTGCCAAATTCGCGTCAACTTTAGTTTTTATGGTATATACCAAAACCATACCGAAATAATTTGGTATATACCGAACAGAACCGTATTTTAATTTCATACCATATCACCAAAGTATTAATATCGTACAAACTGAAAAACCGTATAAATCGAACCATGTAAACCGAATAAACCGAACGCACAGGGTGACCTATTCCTGCGTTTTCAAAATCCTGCGAATCAAACAGGTCCTGAGTTGGTGATGATGTTGTGCCTCCCATCTTTCACCAATAGCCGTTGGATCTAGATCTGACGCATACAAACCAAGCTTCTCCATTTTTGCAAAAAGATGCCCGCACTTGTTCCCTATTTACAAACAACTCCTTGTCTCTCACAATCAGCCTCATCTCCTCCCCACCACATCTAGGAGTAGAAGGCCATGGAAAAATCTGGCGCTATGGCCGCTGCCGGAGCCGTCCACCCCCAATCTTGGTGTTCCGTGCAATGCACGGGCATCTGCGCACGGGAAATTATGTCGAACAGGGCTAGTTGTAAGCAGGCTAGCTCTACAGCCATGATGATAGTGACTGAAGACGGTGAGGCTGACTATGGTATGCCGAACACGGCGCCTATACTCAGGTGTCATCTCCGGCGCAGGGTCTTGTCACTTCACTGTGAGGAGCAACACATAATTATTTGACCAATGGATAGTACAATGCTAGTACTCCTACTACTACATTGGTAGTACTACTACTAGTACTAGTAGCACCACCGTCTGGATTTAGGAGTACTACCACGTCCATCTGGATTTTAGTATTTGACTAGCAATATCTAGTAATGCATGTCACCAAAAATGTACTACTCCCTCTGTAAATAAATACATGGTGTTTTATTCCTATCGGCGAGAGAACTTAATGTCTTTTTGCTACACCTAACTAGAGTACTAATAGGATTACATGCAATGAACTAAACACTGCATGCCATGTTTGGTAGTCTCAAGTCATTGAAAGCATGCACGGCCCACATCTCTCATTTTTTGATATGTCACGAAATAAGAAACAAGGAGGGAGGTAATGCACCATGCCTAAGTATTTTGGGATTATTTGGTTTTCGTAAGGTGACTTACACAACATTTTTGTTTACATGCATTAACATTTAATAGTTAAATCAAAGGTCAAAACTTGGCGCAAAATGCAAAGGGGACCAATAAACCAGTAAACATCAAACTTCTCTCGTTTGGCCCCAACTAGAGGTCCGGTGAGATGACTATACTGCACCGACACGGAGGGGGACGCAGCTTTATTGACTTACGACAACTGCCTTTGGGTGAATGACACGTGGCCCCAGGGGGTGGCTGGCCCACCTATCATATAGCCAAAGGTAGGTGTAGTAGAGGGCCGAGGAGTAGTATGAAATCCTACGCACCTACGCACGCTAACCAAGGGCTGAGTGATCACTCGAATCGCAAGATCAGTTGACTAGAAGCTACGCTAGACCCATGGAGGCAATGAGCGCGAGCATCA
This sequence comes from Triticum dicoccoides, assembly GCF_002162155.2. Taxonomy (NCBI): domain Eukaryota; kingdom Viridiplantae; phylum Streptophyta; class Magnoliopsida; order Poales; family Poaceae; genus Triticum; species Triticum dicoccoides. The sequence goes on from NC_041386.1 coordinate 43,846,104, forward strand.
GCCGGCTGTGCCAGTTGGTCCACGATGCCGGCCTGCGGCCCGGCACCGAGGAACGTCTCCAGGTAGTATTGCTTGAGGCCGCCAGGGTGAGGGGCCGCTTGGACGACAACTTCGTCTCCTTGTTCGACGAGGTCCTCGTCAGTTTCCTCGACAAGTTCACCGTCGTCAAGAAGCTTGCGGACGACTTCGACGTAAGCCTCCAGCCGACGCGCCCAGGCTCTGCGATGCCCTCCACCCTCAACGGCCACTATGGTAACAACCTCTTCGATGCACTGGTGGCCCTACGACTGCCCGCCGTCGCGCCGGAGGATGTCCACCTCGAGGTCGCGCTCGCCGCGCAGCGCCTGGCGCAGCAAGACACCATCGACATAATCACCCACGTCTACGCGCAAATCGTCCACAAGGACTACTACATGCAAGAGGAGGACAATAGGACGCTGGCCTTCTTGGAGCGCAGGGCAACCTTGGACGGCACTATTCAGAAGCACGTTGAGCTCGCCGCCAACGCCGCTGCTCCTCACACGTCGGTTGGTGACCCGACGCACTAGGGCGTGAGGATGTCGTTGAACATTGATGTATCCGTATGTATTTTTATCTTTCCGTCAAATCCATGTACTAGTATATGATACTACAGTAATTATCTTGTCGGATGGCTGAGAAAACAGGAGGGAGAAGAGATGGCTGTAGTGCGGACTCCAAGAAAATTGGTGTCGGATGGGACTCGTGTGGGTGGCGTGTGCCGTACTGCTAGATGTGAATGCTACTGAGTTATGGCCCATGCCAGCCCACTATATCAAGGTACGTAGAACAAATTTCCTGCAGTCCGTGCTCAGCCCTCCTCTATCTCTCTTCTCAGCCAGCGAGCGGACGCGCGGAGCCCATCGTCTTTTTGCTCACATGCGGCCGCACATGTCAGTGAAAACGCAAGAGGACCCACTGAACCTGCACATCTTTCACCTCGATGTGCTGGTGATGAAAAACAAATCCAATAAAGATCTTCGGTGGCCGCTTTTGGAGTTACTCAAGAGTAGTAAGATTCTATTTACAGTTTAACCCAAGATGCACATCTCGTGGCTTCAATTACCACTCTATTTTCTTTCATGACATGACCTGGATGCTGGATGTCCCACGTGTCGGCAAAAGGAGGAAGAACCCGACCAAATGTTTGGTTCTTCTATGAGATGAGATTAGTGCACTTGTTGATACTCCTACTAGAATAGAGGCTAGACATGAGACTAGATGCGAGGAAGCAACGTCTACTTCTTTACACTCGAAGAAGAAAGAAGCACGCAAGATCGAGCCTCCGCAGATCAACAATGATTGCATCGAGAAGGCACTAATCCAACTTGCAGGAGTAGTAAAATGTATTCTTGTGGTTCTTGTTTTCTTTGGTCTTGCTTTTCTATTCAAAATTATCGTTGGAGTTCGTGCAAAACGGAGGTCTGTTTGGGGTCGTGCGTTGGAGTTGGACTTACAAGTGGGACCGCAGTTAAGGAAACCGACTATCGGCAAACCCCCATCTCGCCCGCCGCGCGATGGCTAAAGTTAGGCTTGTTATAGTGGGAGTAACTTAGCAAGTAACATAGCGCATTTTAAGACAAGTTTTCTTATGTGGCATATAGTTAATGAGGAGAGAAATGTTTGGAGTAACATAATATGTTACTATAACATAACGCAAACCAAAGCAAAATGAGTCTATAATGTAATAAATGCAATCATCTATGATACTACTTGTATGTTACTTTGCACTATGAAGGTAGTAACAAAGACTAGTGTCATATGCATGACACTAGTCTAAGTTACTCCCCACTATAACCAGCCTTAGAGAAACGGCGAGGTTGAAGAGATTGCTCTAGCACGGACTCCAAGAAATAGTATGGTGTCAGATGGATGTCGTGGTGGTGGCGTGTGCCGTACTCCTGGACGTGAATGCTTGTTCTGGCCCATGCCACCCTACTACTCCTACTACTTACTCCTACTAGTATATAGTATACTAGTATTGAGGATTCGAGGTGCTGGTTACGTACAACGAACACATTAACATATGGCTACAGTAAAAACACTCGCCCGACGAGCGAATCATGTGAAGCTAGTACAAATTTAGAGAAGCGACTCGAAAGCCATTCATAAATTTAGTAAGTTTATCACAGGCATATCATTTTATTACATACAACAGGTCATCAACCCACATCGACAATGAGGATACATTATAAATACTAAAGTTTTCACCACACAACAAATAACAAGCCATGAAATGAACTTCAACTCAACCATTCCATGGCGTTGGAAACGCTTGCTTTGAACCACAACTGATTCTCTGGGACGGGCCATATGTTGTCGATCTGGAGACCAATGCAGGACTGATCATCCAGGCTGAAGCGGCCTACTATATCAGTACGAGGGTAGGGAACCACCCAAATGTCCGAGGTATAGACACAGTTGCTTCTCATAAATGTGTCAGCAGCAGTTGGATCGCCTTTCACCATCATTGGATAGTTTTGTCCAAGGAAGAGTGAGTTTTCTCCAAGACTATCAATTCTGTGCCAGGGAGAAGGAGTTGGCGCTAGCACACTAGTATCCATCCCGAATACCATGCAACGGGTGTTGGAATAGGTCCGGAGAGTGCAACCATGGGAGACACTTGCTTCCTTACCAGTAACATCATAAGTGGGTTGTATACACATAAGAAGAGGTGATCCATCGGAATTAGTTGCCAGGCGCCACAGAGTATATCGGCGCTGCTCGTCCTCATGCTCATGATCATCACCATCGTCATCTCCCCCTTGGTTATAATTTTTTTCAAGTATAGGTGGTGGGATGTTCACAGGACCTTGGAAACACAAGAAGAAGGTTAATTAGTAAAGGGAAACTTGCTAACCCGCATGCATGTGGATGAAACAATTATAATTATGGTGGAAGACAAACGTATCGAAACTACTAGGATTCCATGCAAAAACAGTGCCACGAGTGGTGGCAGCAAACACAAGGCCCTCGTATTGAATTGCATCATAGTACTCATCCGTGTACAGAAACTGATTTTTGAGCAATATCCATCGAGTCGAACCACGAAGGATGGCAACAAGCTTGTCGAAGATAGCAACAACTTGATAGTTGTTGTAATTCCAAGAGCGGTTGGGAACTCGACAAATTGCTATCTTCCGTAGAAGACAATCACCATGATCATATTTGAACGTGCGTACATTACCGGTGTGCTCAACCTCTGGGCAGTGTGCTGAGATTTTTGGAAGTGGAACCCGGTGACGAGTGTACACATTCACAAGTTCCCACTCGCAGTTGGACCCAATGTAAACAACCCAATCTCCATTTGTGCCCGCCCAAGCCTTGACCTCGAGCAATGGCATCTTAACATCATACGTATCATTATCAAGCGGCATCAACTAGCACAGGGCGAGGCCTCCGTCGTGCCGGCGCCAGTCATCAGGGTCACGGCAAGGAAGATAGGGGAGATCAAACCGCTCCTTGACTCTTGGGTTCTTTGTAATGATGTTATTAGTTGAGTCGAGAATGGGCTTGAACGAACCTGCCATGCTAGCCGAGGTGATGACGTCGCACCGATCAATGAGTTCCTCCACCACGTCATCTTTTAGATCGGGGCAAGAATAACGGGGTCGTTTCTGGCCTGTTCCCTCCATGGAAAAGAGGATCAAACAATGGCAGAAGAAAGGGTGAAGGGCTGAAGGAAAATGGAGGAGGGAGAGGAAGAGCATGCGACATCAGTTCCAAATCGAGAGGGAAAGGCGAAGAGTCGGTGGACGGTTGCGAGTTTGCCACGGTTCACGAAGAGGCGCCCTGGCCTACACGTCCGTTCGGAAATACTGGGCTGTGCGGGACACTCTGGCATGTCTAGACAGCCTTTTCTTTTATGTTTACCACAGACCAGCCCAATAGTTTTTTTTTTCTGAAAATGGCTAGCCCAGTTCTTTTGTGATTTGTCAAGTAAGTCACTTTATCAGGCCTGCTAGGCTGCAAATCTTTCAAGACGAGGAGAGCTTCATTCGGCTGGCCGAGAAAATGGCCTATCAGTAATGAGAAATGGGATTTACATTTTTAAAACACATCAAACCAGCAATTGTTTTCAAATATCTTTTTTTCATTTCGAGATTTTAAATTGCATTGATTTTTATGCATGGACAATTTATTGGATTTTATATTGATATACATTTATTTTTAAAATCAGTCTGAATGTGACTTGAAATTTCGGGATTAAAAACAGTTCAGACAGCACCGACATATGCAAAATTTCGTATAATTTTTTAACCGTGGCCACAATATGGGCTGTAATGCTAACATAAAGAATATGGGATCCAAAAAAACCCGTAAGAATTAGAAAATGAGCTATAAATTATTTGAAATAATGGCAGATGGGCTGTATGCTGTTTTCCATAGATTTGAGGCTTTCCACAGATGGCCTGTATACTGTTGGATGTCCATCCAACGGTTATCGTGGTTCTTCAATCTCTGCTCTTCCTGCTCCAGCCGCTCAAACAAGCGCTGGTGGGACTTCATGCTCCCTCCTCCCCGCGGCCGGCTGTGCTGCCGCGCAGGCCTCACCGCCCCACCATACCCCCATCGCTGGCCTAGCCATCCCTCTACTCACCCTCACCTGCTGTTATTCTCCGGCGACGGCAGACGAACCAGTAAACCCTCATATAGTCGTACTCCCCTCCGCGTGGGAAACAAAAACAATGGCCGAGTCTTCCCTGCCTCCGTGTCGCTCCCTTCCTAGGCCTCGCCGTCGTCCACCGCCCTGGAGCTCTCAGCGTGGCGTGGTCAGCGTGGTTAACGACCGACATGCATCTGAAGTGGACTGTACGTGGAGAGGCTGACAGCTGGGTCCATGGCCGCACGTAAGGAAATGCCTCCTTATTACGCACAAAATAATGATTTTCTCCACCTGACATCCGGGACCCATCGAAATGGCCTCTGTATTTCGCGAAAAAAACGTTACCGCCGCTGACATCTCAGACCCACCAGCTATATCTTCGCACGCAAGGAAGTGCCTCCTTATTACGCACAAAAAAATGAATACTCCCCCTGCTAGCTGGGACCCAGTATAGTGGGCCTACTAAGTTGACGGGGACGAAGGGCTTTGTCAACTTAGTCAACATGCACAATTCTAGCTCGACTGACCGTACGATGTCTATCCAACGGCCGTAGTGCTTCTTCAACCTCTGGTCTTCTTGCTCCAGCCGCCCAAAGCAGCACCGGTCATGCCGCCTGCTCCTGCCTCCCGTGGCCGGCTGTGCTGCCGCGGAGGCCTCACCGCCCCCATACTATTCCCACCACTGGCCAGCCCATCCCTCCACTCCACTCACCCACACCCCCTGTTATTCTGCGGTGACGGCAGCGCAGTCGAACCAGTGAACCCTCGTACTCCTCTCCGCGTGGGCATCCACTGCCGCTTCTTCCCCGGCTCTGCGTCGTCCCCTTCCTAGGCCTTGCCATCGTCCACCGCCGTGGTGCTGTCGGCGTGGCGTGGTCAATGTGGTCAACGACCAAATTCCATCAGAAGAATACTGTACGTGGAGAGGTTGACAGCTGGGTCCACGGCAGCCGCAAGGAAGCGCCTCCTTATTACGCGGAAAATAAGTATTCCTCCACCTCACAGCAGGGACCCATCGGACGCCCACTAGTATATCGCGAAAAAATGTTCGCCCCTGACTGCTGGGACCCACCTGAGGGCCACCGTATTTCGCAAAAAAACGTTCCCCCTGCTGTCAGCTCGGACCCACCGGAAGTGCCTCCTTATTACGCATAAAAAATGAATACCGCCTGCTAGCTGGGACCCACCTTAGTGGCAGGCTGACTTGTGGGCCTACTAAGTTGACGGGGACGGAGGGCTTTGTCAACTTAGTCAATATGCACGATTCTAGCTCCAGTGACCGTACAATGTCCATGCAACGGCCGTAGTGCTTCTTCAACCTCTGGTCTTCTTGCTCCAGCCGCCCAAACCAGCGCCGGTCGTGCCTCGTGCTCCTGCCTCCCGTGGCCAACTATGATGCGGCGGAGGACTCACCGCCCCCTACTACTCCCACCGCTGGCCAGGCCATCCCTCTACTCACCCACAGCCCCTGTTATTCTGTGGCGACGGCAGCCTCACACCGCAGCGAACCAGTGAACCCTCGTACTCCTCTACGCGTGGGCATCCACTGCCGCGTCTTCCCCGGCTCCGCATCGTCCCCTTCCTGGCCTCACCGTCATCCACCGCCCTGGTGCTCTCGGCGCGGCGTGGTCAACGTGGTCAAGGAACGGCTTCCATCGGACGTGGACTGTATGTGGAGAGGCTGACAGCTGGGTCCACGGCCGCAGCAAGGAAGTGCCTCCTTATTACGTGCAAACAATTATTCCTCCACCTGACAGTGGGGACCCACAGGACGGCCACCAGTATTTTGCGAAAAAAATCTTTTCCCCCTGACTGCTGGGACCCACCGGACAGGCCACCATATTTCGCGAAAAAAACATCCCCCCGCTGTCAGCTCGGACCCACCGGAAGTGCCTCCTTATTACGCACAAAAAAATGAATACTCCCCCGGCTAGCTGGGACCCACCTTGCTAGGAGGCTGACTTGTGGGCCTACTAAGTTGACGGGGACGAAGGGCTTTGTCAACTTAGTCAATATGAACGATTCTAGCTCCAGTGACCGGTACGATGTCCATCCAACGGCCGTATTGCTTCTTCAACCTCTGGTCTTCTTGCTCTAGCCGCCCAAAGCAGCGCCGGTCGTGCCGCATGCTCCTGCCTCCCATGGCCGGCTGTGCTGCCGTAGAGGCCTCACCGCACCCTACTATTCCCACCGCTGGCCAGGCCCTGCGGCGACGGCAGCCTCACACCGCAGCCGAACCAGTGAACCCTCGTAGTCCTCTCCGTGTGGGCTTCCACTGCCGCGTCGTCTCCTTCCTAGGCCTCGCCGTCGTCCACCGCCGTGGTGCTCTCGCGCGGCGTGGTTAACATGGTCAAGGAACGACTTCCATCGGAAGAGTACTGTACGTGGAGAGGCTGACAGCTGGGTCCACGGCCACAACCTAGTTTTTTTGTGATTTTCCAAGTAAGTCGCTTTGTCAGGCCTGTTGGGCTGCAAATCTTTCAAGACGAGGAGATCATTTCATTCGGCTGGCCGAGAAAATGGCCCATCAATAATGAGAAATGGGTTGTACATTTTTAAAACACATCAAACTGGCAATTAGTTTCAAATATCTTTTTTTTTCATTTCAAGATTTTAAATTACATTAATTTTTATGCATGGACAATTTGTTGGATTTTATATCGATATACATTTATTTTTAAAATCAGTTTGAATGTGAGTCGAAATTTCGGGATTAAAAACAGTTCGGACCGCACCGAAATATGCAAAATTTTGTATAATTTTTTAACCGTTGCCACAATATGGGCTGTAATGCTAACAAAAAGAATATGGGCTCCAAAAAAACCTTAAGAATTAGAAAATGGGCTGTTAATTATTAGAAATAATGGCAGATGGGCTGTATGCTGTTTTCCACAGATTTGAGACTTTCCTAAAAAAAAGGTTGACGCACAAGCACTGACTGTTGGATGTCCATCCAACCACCGTCGTGCTTCTTCAATCTCTGCTCTTCCTGCTCTAGCCGCTCAAACAAGCGCTGGAGGGACTGCCTGCTCCCTCCTCCTCCCGGCGGGCTGTGCTGCCGCGCAGGCCTCACCGCCTGACCGTACTCCCATCGCTGGCCTAGCCATCCTTCTACTCACACACATCTACTATTATTCTTTGGCGACGGCAGACGAACCAATAAACCCTCGTACAGTCGTACTCCCCTCCGCGTGGGAAACAACTGCCGAGTCTTCCCTGCCTCCGTGTCGTCCCCTTCCTAGGCCTCGCCGTCGTCCACCGCTCTGGCGCTCTCGGTGCGGCATGGTCAACGTGGTCAAGGAACGACTTTCGTCGGATGTGGACTGTACGTGGAGAGGCTAACAGCTGGGTCCACGGTCGCAGCAAGGAAGTGCCTCCTTATTACGCGGAAAATAATGATTCCTCCACCTGACAGCTGGGACCCAACGGACGGGACACTGTATTTCGTGAAAAAAAAAACGTTTCCCCTTGACTGCTGGGACCCACCAGCTACATCTTCGCACGCAAGGAAGTGCGTCCGGGCAAAAAAAACCGATTCTCCCCTGACTGCTGGGACCCACCAGCTAAATCTTCGCAGGCAAGGAAGTGCCTGACAGTCGGGACCCACCTGGTCGAAGCGTACGTAGCGTTGTCACTCTGGTTGTGAACGTGTACGTACATACTGGTTGATGTAGGGGCATGCACGTGTCGTAGTAGAGGCGCACACGTAGCATATACACATACGTACAAAGGCCAGGGTGCAAGAAAGAAAATACGGCCACGCATGTGTACATATGGGCGGGGTCTCGAACGCCTACTCGCGCATACGTACCGCAACGACTTGTGTACATGGCTGGGTCGGAACGGAGAAACAACATCGTCGTTGTGTTCATGGGGAGGCAACGGAATGCGTGTTGTTCATGGGGAGGCAACGGAATGCGTCGTGTTCATGGGGAGGCAACGGAATGCGTCGTGTTCATCGGGAGGCAACGAAACGCGTGAGAGCCAACCGGCTGGGTCAGAACAGAATGCATGGTCTTGTTCATCGGGAGGGCTTGGATGGAACAAGCGATGGAAACGAGGCCTGGCGTACCGCACAACGGAGGAAACGGTCCTCCTACATTCAGAACGGGGTCCAGTTGATCGGGAGGGGTCTGGCGTACTGCAAAACGGAGGAAACGGACCTCCTACGGTCAAAACAGGGGTCCTGTTGATTGGGAGGGGTGTGGCGTACCGCAAAACGAACGAAACGGACTTGTGTTGGAGCGCTACAGTCGAAACGGGGGTCCTGTTCATCGGGAGGGGTGTGGCGTACTGCAAAACGGGACTCCACGGGATACTATTCATCTCCACCGTCGACCCCCTCCAGCCTCCACGAGCTACTGTTCATCCACCGTCGACCTCCTCCAGCCTCCACCTGCGACTGTTCATCCACGGGCTCCTGTTCATCCAGCCTCCACCGCGCGCTACTCCACCGGCTACTGTTCAACCTGCCCTCTCCACGGGCTCTTGTTCAACCACCCCTCCACGGGCTACTGTTCATCCTACCCTCCACCATCTACTGTTCATCCTGCCCTCCACGGGGTGGTCCTATTCATCCAGCCCTCCACAGGGTCCTGTTCATCCAGCCCCAACCGGCTCGATCGATCGGGGTCCTATTCATCCAGAGGCAACACCACGGGGTCCTGTTCATCCACCCCCACCGGGAACTGTTCATCCAACCCCCCCCACAACGCTCACTGTTCATCCAGAGGCAGCATCGATCGACTTCAGTTAGCAGCAGTAGCGAAGGAATCGCTCGATCGGGTTCAGTTAACAGCCATCGATCGATTACTTGGGTTCAGTAACATGTAGCCTGCAGTGCAATCACTCGGGTTTAGTTAGAGCCCAACGCCTCGCTCGGGTTCAGTTAGAGCCAACGCCTCGCACACACGCGCGTACGTGTACGAGAGAAATGCGCATCGCTCAGCCCTCGACCTCCCACCGTAACCGGGAACTCCCCAAAATTTTCCTCCCCCTCGCTTCTACCACGGTTTTTCTATCATGGATGGCCCAAGGAATGTCATGCAGCTGCGTCTCCGGCCCGCCCAGGATGAAAAGCCCATTTTCTGTCATGATTTTTTGTCATAGAAGTAGGAGCCCACCACATCTATGATGATACCGGGTTTTGTCACAATTATCGTCATAGAAGTGTCATATGTATGATAGAAAAAAATTCGTTCGGCCCAAAATGTCACGAATGTGTCTTTTTTTTGTAGTGAGTCCTCATCCACGTCCTCGACTTCGTCCTTGTCCCTCTTCCTCTTGGGAGATACTTCTTTGCTTGAACCGCACACTTGGCTGTTGCTCTTCATCCAACCCTTGAAGATATTGAAGCAAAGGTAGCCATCCATTGCAGCATAGTGGATGTGGTCTATATCTAGTACATTCCGCTGCCATGCATGACGATGAAACATGTAATGAGGTTTCTCCAGTTTACCATACGAAGGATGAACCATGGCTCCTGCCAGAGTCAGCATTGAAGGCTGACGAGAGGACACCAGCTGATTCTTCTGGAGGTCAAAGGTGTTGCCTACAATGAGGCCTATTCGATGCAGGACTTCTTTGTCGTTACCAAAGTCTACAGTAACGAATTTCACTGTTTTGTCCTTGAGGAAGTTCTTAAAATCTTGGCACTCAACGTCGGCATGGCATATGTGGTAGACCAAGCAAACGTTATGTATGCAAACCTGGATCATGGCGGGCTTCTTCCTCTCTTCATCCTTTAGATCCTTCTCTTGTCCCAGGACTGTGGTGTACTCAACATCTAGCCCAGTGACCCACTCATCATCTGAGTTTTCGAACATGCGGCTGAAGCAAGAAAGGCATCCTTTCACCGTCGCGGAAGAACGGGTGTAGATGACGTCGAACTCATCGCCGGTGATGGTTCTAACCTTGTACTCACCGCCGATCGTGGATATTTGGGACGCCATGGATTTGGGAGGAGGGTTAGGATTAGTGGAACTGCCGTAATGTGAATGGATGGGACGACTAGGAGCAAACCGCCGTAGTATTGAAGGACGTGTGGGGACGAGTAGGAGCGAACTACCAGCGTGCGAATGGCAGGGTAGTGGCTTTCCATTCTCCCATGATACGGGCTCCCGAGAGCCCTTGGATCTGAGATCGAACGGTTGCATGGCGTGATTCTAGACCTATGGGTGAATATCTTATCCTGGAGGGTTATTCTGCAAATTTTCAGCAACTTAGCATGCGACCGTTTGATCTTAGATCCAAGGGCTGCCAGCAGCCCGTATCATGGTCGCGCCTACCACGACTGTCACGTCGCTCGCGCGGTCGCGCCCTTGGAGACTTAACACGGTGCGTTAGGCTATCTGATGTTGGCATGTCATACATAGTCATCACTTAGTCACTCATACTACAACAAGGTTGTCTATAAGTGTATTTTTTTACTCCTCTCTATCTCTTTCTTCGTACTCAAGGAAGAAATGGCGCTAAGCGCGTGTATTTATTGCATTTGCCAAGGAGTGACCTCTTCCAATGAAATGGTGTTGCTAAGTTTGCTTCATTTAATTAGCTATAGACTCAAAATTGTCTTTTCACCTAGGTACACACGCTTAGCACCGTTTCTTCCTTGGGTCACCAAACTAGTCTCTCTCTTCTTGATTAACTTGCCACATCAGACTTTATGCTTATGTGGCAAGCTTAAGCACGTGTAGGAGCAAGTAAAAGTAAGTACAATAGTGCGCTTTACATGACATTTTTGCATATGTGGAGGAAAGAGAGGCAAGGAAAAAGTGGAGAAGTGGGCTCTCATGCAAGAGCCAGCCTCTACTACATGGTGGAGCATTGGGAGAGGCACTTGTATGGAGGTGGTCAGGAATCTGGGAGACTCACGCCGGTCGTAGCGCCGTAGTTAAAATGATAATGGCAAGTCAAATCACGGGGCCCCACCTGTCCAGCAGTAACTCGCTGTCAAATCACACAGACTTACGTTTGCAGCAGCCTACTCCCTCGTCTTCTCGCGTCTCTGTCGAACCGACTAGGCGGAACTGCCCCGCCGCCTACCGCGCAGGAAAAGCCCCGCCCTCGACTTTTAAATACAACTACATCCGCTTAAGAATCCAATGATATACTTTTTGTGACATAGTAACTCATATTTAGTTAGTCAAATGGATGACCTAGAACTACATGCAGGCCCTATAAACCAAGACGCCTAAAAATAAAAAACCGAGACGGAGAGGGTAGTTCAGCACGTATATTTTTAGATCAATATAGTCGGGATTCACCAAGGAGCAAAACCAAGTGGTAGGCTGCTCCTGTCGTGTTGGCGTAGCAACTCAAGCAGGGTCAGTCCACACACAAAATGGCGACACACTTAACATGACCCCTTTGGCCAACATGTGGCTCATCCACCATCTTGTTCCATGTGCGATGCACCGAATTACAGTTCGGAGCAGCGGTTGGAATTGGAGGCACCCCGGTTGTAGCGCCGCAGTAGTAGAAAATGAGCGACGAGGGGTCAAATCACAAAGCCCCACCTTTCCCGCATTAAGCTGGACGGACGAAGCAACCATCATTTCACTCTAGGGTGCAAGAGCATAAAGAAAAGAGGAAACAATGATGCATGCGGCAGCTACCTAGGGTACCCTAGGGTAGGGGTCTCCACTACAAATCCTTTTTTTTGAAAGCGCCTCCACTACAAATCGGCCTCTCCCTCGTCCTCTTGAAGAAAACCGATGATGAGTGCGGCGGTAGGGTTTGTAGGAGTACTACGGCGTGCGGGGCCACGTCGTAGTAAACGGGTTCGAGCCGACGCCTTAAATATGTGTGGGCCGCTTGGTTTTACAGGAACGAGGCAGCATTTTGGTTTCGGGGACCAGTGGAGATATAATACGTACAAAAAATTGTGGACGTAGGTTCGACCGAAAGGCAATGATGCATGGGCCCTGCATTTTGATATACCCGGGGCCGCGTGAAATTTGCTACTCTACTCAAAACTAGTAAGGTACACATCTATTTAACGCATGAGATTTCGAAACCAAATTATGAATAAACACACACTATAGGATGTAAAGCTTTGATTCATATATGCATGATGTAGATGTTCGTTTAGTTCTTATAGTTCATCTCATTCAAAATCAATAAGTTCTATAAAAATGTTAAGATTCATGGAGTTGTGCATTGTACTCCCTCTGTTCCAAAATAGATGACCCAACTTTGCACTAACTTTGTACAAAGTTAGTGCAAAGTTGGGTCATCTATTTTGGAACGGAGGGAGTAAATCATAAAGTGAAAAACAAATAATGGCAATTCATTTAGAAAAATAATAATCAATTATGATACAGAAGATTCTAGAACAAAGGAGAAGTGCTTGTGTTTTGAGGTTTGTGCATTATGCTTAAGTTCAACCATGGAGTCTTCTAAATTGTACATGTGGCAGATCTAGTGGAATGTTGATGATATCCAACGTCCAGTAGTGCTCGGATTTGCCTATCTCTGCACTGTCGGGTTAGCTTCATCCAGCGACCATCTTTCAAAGTTATTGGCACACTATATAGTTCTTGTGCCATAGTTGCATGTTTTGGAAAAAAGCTACTAGTGGGTTGTACTATCTATTTAGGAATAGAAGATGTATACATGGAAGTTGTAGGGAAAGAGATGACATGGAGCATCTCAATTCCTATGAGTAGGGATTGGAAAAGAGATGTCATTTGGTTCACATCATAGGAACTTCTCTATTGAATATAGAGATGACATGTTTCTCAATTCTTATGAGTAAGGATTAGAAAAGAGATGTAATTTGGTTCATATCATAGGAACTTTTCTATTGAATATACACTAATGTTTATTTTCCTTTGAAATTAAGGGAGTATAGGAATCCATTCATATGAACCAAGTGGCTCTAAAGCTATAGAAATGATATCATGTTTATTTCCTTTGAAATGTGGAGTATATGAATCTATTCCTATGAACCAATTGGCTCTAAAGGAATAAATCCTATAAAAATCATATCATATAGAGTTCCTATGATATTCCTTGACACTAAAGGATGCTTGAAATTGCTGCGGGTGATACGATGGTCTTTCTTTGTAGACTCCTCACCCAACTTTATAGTTACCTCTGGAAGATGAATGAAATGATATATACATGGTATTCTACATGTGCAATTTGGTACACAAAAACTCGGTAAAAGTTTGCGAGGTTCGAATTTTCAATAAAGCTATATGCACTGCATTTCAGAACGGAGGGAGCATACGGCAGTTGCTAACACTCACGTGGAAGATTTGTGTGTAGGAGGAGTGGCTGTTCTGTTAAATGACATGGCAAAACTGACACTGTCGGATGCCGATCTAACGGTCCTTATGGCGTTCGTCAGGAAAAGGCTTGTGGCAAACGTTTGTTGGATAATGATTTACGAACACATGCATTACATTGATACGTGCCCCCTCTCTCTCACGCACACGCACCCTCACGAGTCACGACTCTCCCGAGTCCTCTCGCAGACTCGCACGTCGCACCCACCGTCTATCTGCAGGTAGACGTCACACACATATGTGCTCTTCACACACTACCCTCAGAACTTCTAAAAAACAAAAGACGGCGCACACATTTTATTTTAGCTCACACGTCACACACTTGTACTATTACTCTTGCGGCGAACATTCTTTGGGCATAGTCTATTGTACTCTCACGAAGAGAAGCGGTGCACGCACACACTAGTTCTCTCACACCCACTCGTGGGTACACGTAGGAGCGCATTTTTTTGAAGCTGGTACAACAAAATCACTCCACTATATATAAAAGCAGGAGCCTTAGCGCTTGCTTTACTAGGGTTCCTCTCGTTCACTCTCTCATGCTCTCCAGATCTAAGCAACACATAGGTGGCCACACTCTCTCTCAGCTCACGGCTGGTCACAAATCCGGCCGAACAACCTCGACCGAGGCAGGGGTGTAGGTGCATCGTTCACGCTGTCGTCGGCGGCGAGGGAGGAGACCAATGGCTGCCCGCGCGTCCCGATCGGCGACCGTGCCGTTCTCTCCAAGAGAGCGCTGACTCGGGAGGGCCTCCGACCCCTTCTTCCTCCCTGCGGTATTGTGGCCAAGATGCGGCCTCCGGACGCCGTCTTTGCGACATGTCGATGACCCTCAGGTATATATTCCTTCGAAACTTGCCTTGCTCTACTGCCCCAGCTCCCTTCGTGTGGATCCTTTTCTACTTCCGTCCGCCGTTTCAAAGCCACCTAGACTTCTACTAAGGCACGTGCTTTGCACGTATGTTCTGTATGATAGATACTCATATACCTTCTTTTTAGAGAGAGAAATGGGTACTCGTATCTTGAGTAGATATCATAGTGTGTTTGTTTGCATGATCTAAGGACTATTCTGAAATAAGAAGCAAATCACTTGCACAAATCAAACTGAGTCCCAAGTAAGAATTTGATTACAAGATAAAAGTTGTAGTTTTATTATATGCTGTTTCCTGGGTTCCACTGATGTATAGTTCCAGAGTTGTTTGACAGTTTACATGCATGTTTATGGACTATTTTGTGCAACTAAATAAGTCATTTAGGTCTGACAGACACTCATGTCCTATATTAGCTTGAGGTATAGCTTATGTATGGCTGAAATAAAATATTACACTTTTTCTGCGAATAATAAAAATATTACATTTCTCGATGAAGCAGAATAAAACTTTAGCTAGCATCAGCCATGCAATGTTATGTTATGTGAACAGTGTAAACTTTGCAGTATAGCGGCATCTAAAAAATCCATTTTTACAGTAATCTAAAAAAATAAGTTAGTAGAAGAGTGTTTATTTCCCAGGTAACAATGGGGAACCAAAATGTGCTAGCTATTTGCCAACTTGTCGTACTTGCATGTGAGGAGGTGGCAACAGTTTCTAGACATTTCTTAACTTCAGTAGGTGCAATCCAAATTCAACGGGGACTTCTTTATTTGTTTACTTGGAGAGCAGAGTCGGCCATGTGCACAAGGAGCGGGAGCGAATCCGGCAGCTCTTAGCCGTTAGATCATGTCATCCTTTGTTTGATGGACGACAGTGATATGCATGAGAGGGGAAATGAACGGTGGATTTTGAGCCAATGCTTGTTTGGGCGGGAGAACTGAAGATGGAGCGGTAAATCCAATTTCAAAACTGCCGCATTATAGTAGTAGTAGATTAGAAGTAAAGCTATTTCATACAGTCGACTCAAAGCGTTGGTTCAAACAGGGAAGAAAGTGGGAAAGCTGTAGCATGAATCTAGGACTTGGTTCTAAGAGGAAATGGGGGAAAGTAGTAATATCTGTCACTGTTTAGATAACTGTATATCTTATTTGTGCAAACAGGGATGTCTGTCTCCATATCGTTTCGGGATGTCTGTCTCCATATCGTTTCTATCCGTGCAATCAAAAGCACACACCTCAGTTTTAGTACAACTGCGCAAAATGAGATGACTATCCCTCGCTGCCATCGTCTAACCTCCCGTCTTCAAGGTATCCCTACATTGGTAGTAACTAAGGTAGAATGACCAACGCAATCTAAAAGAAGCTGATTCGTACGTTTTACTTCCTAATTGCAGTGCAGGGACGAGCGAAAACAACTGCATCCTAGTCCGAAATGCACTTTCTACCAGTTCATCCATGGACCAAGGACTAGCTGGCACGGCTGCACGACGGTTTTTTGGACAGGTGCGCGGACAAGAGGCATTGTGGTCTGCTTATTTCTGCAAATAGCGGTGCTTAAATTTAGTGGAATGCACAAGCATTTCAGCTGGTCAGTACACTGCATGGTTCAGTTCAGCATTCCAGCTGATACCACAATTATAATTGGTTATTCTGGAATGAGAGAACCGAACCCTGAATGGTGGCAACAAGAAAAAACCAGAGTGAACTCCAGGAAATTTAAGCCTGCCGGGAGGCCCTTTGCTCAGAGAGAAGCCTTGCTTGTTTTTTCCTGATTTGTAAACCTTCTCACAACTTTGTCTTTTACTGTGAACTAGTATATGTTTGTTATGTTCTATGAATCATTGAGATGTATAAAATTGCTTAACTTATGCTTTTCAAGTTTTTTATGAAGATGAGTTTAATGTGAGTGTTCCACATGAGCGCTGGAGTAGCGTGTGAACATTTGGAATTTATTACATTGTGGCCTCAATTAACTGCATGAACCACTGTAACAAGATACATAATTGCTTATATGTCAGACAGCAGATTGTTGATTGTTAGCTGGTTGATAGCCTAGTGTTGAAGCGAGCTGAGCCAATGTGTCGTGTATTGCACAACTGCTTACGAGTGGGGTAGCACCAACAGTGTTTACAAGTACTTATGTATACGTTGGCGCACGATTCTCGAACGAGTGCTCTATTTCATCAAAACACACACTACTCGTATGATAAACCATGACAACTTATGTCTTACCATGCCATATTCATGAAAAAACTAGTGAGGACGCATCTATTTCGGCAACAATTATGATGGTTCTCACATGATTCACGGGCACACAAAAGTAGCAGCAGTTCCCATAGACGGATTCAAATAGAGTACTAGCCCCAGAGGGGTCGATAACAGGCAAGGTTCGAATAATTAGACACAATCCAAACTACTATTAAATACTACCCGGGGCAACTATTTCATGCCTCGATCTAATTTGGGCTGGACACAAGACGGACCTTGCCATGAACATCATCGAGGACGTCCCGCAGCAGCTCAATCCTGTGAACCTTCATGAAGACAACCTTGTGGCCTTGCCACTGATAAACTTGTTTGTGGAGGCATGCCACGTCATCTTCCTGCGTAAGCTTGAAAAGAATAGTATTCCTCACAAACGAAGGAGTAGCTTTGAAATTCTTGTGCTTCAGTACACCCTGGACAACACGCCTGACAACAGTGAGGCTGGAATACAACTCTTCATTGGTATAACCACAAATGGCTTCCAGGATCCAACAGCCTAAGAACTCTGTTTTCCGAGTGCGTATATTCAGGTCGTCTGCCTCATAGCGAGTGACATGTACAACCACACAATCCTTGTCTGCATCAGGGCTCTAATTGAAACAGAAACAAATTCTGAATTACTTTTCAGTATAAGAAACACAAGTTATTTAAACCACTACGTATACCATGGCATCGAAGCTAATAAAATTTTGCATTATTAATCACCACATACTTCCTTTTCTAAAAAAAATCACCACATAC
>NC_041386.1:43864138-44012066 GCF_002162155.2 Triticum dicoccoides
AAACGGGGCGTTGACCATCTCAGTATCTGGGGTCGCCTCGGTGGTTGCCTCCATCTTCTTGGAGCTCTCTGTGTCGTGGGGATCAGCCTCCCGCGTCTGCTCCAATATCGGCAGATCTTTGCCTGGTTCTCCTTGGTCCATCATGAAACTGACGAATACTAGGAGTCCACTGAAAGGAAAACACAATCGCAATGACAATGAAACAAAAAAGAGAGTGAGGATCGGTTACTGCTTTGCAAAAGTTCTTTTTTTCCTCTGAACGAAAATATACCAACATCACAGATCCGCTTACCTTCCTTCGTTCGGAGAGAAGAACAGTGGCAGATGCAAGTGTTGCCTTTCTTGAAGACGGTGAGGGAGAAGGGGATTCAACGAAGAGTGAAATGATGGTTGCTTCGTCCGTCAAACTTAGACTGCGGGGAGGTGGGGTTTTGTGATACGACAGCTCGTTACTGCCGCGCTACGACCGGGGTGACTCTCCGCCTGCATACTGCCCTCTAATTTGGTGGATGGCATTTGGGCCCGCGCGCTGCATGGCCCGCATGTCAGTGAACAAAAGTATAACGACATTCAGTAGAGGGAGACGTTTCAATGACCTAGGAGGAGCCAGAAGCGGTAGAGTGTCTCCACTGTACTAGTAGTAATTGTTTTTCTGGGTAGCTGTAGAGTGTCTCCACTATACTAGTAGTAATTGTTTCTCGGGTCCCAAGACAAAACAGCCCATCCACACTAGTAAATATTAAAATCAATTCAAAAACCTGGGTGCTCTTCTTCCTCCTCGTTCCCACCCACCTCACGTCAGCTCGCTCCACTCGTACCCCCAAATTCCTCACCTCACTCCTACAGAAAACCCCAGCTCCCCTTCTTCCTCACTCCTACAGAAAACCCCCAGCTCCCCTTCTTCTTCGCTCGCACTACAACTAGGCTCGTCATTCGTTACTCTGCTCAAATCCGTGAGCGCGACGCGACGCCCTCGAGGAAAATGGAGTCGGCTGACCCCAGCGCCAAGAAGATGAGGCTCCCGCCAGCGGCGACACCTGTTGTAGATCCCGCACCCGGCCGCGCGGGGAGAAGCGGCAACACTGCCCCCACCGGATCCCAGGAACCCGTAGAATCTCGGGTGGACCGCATCAGCGATCTCCCGGACGCCATCCTTGGGGAGATCATCTCGCTTCTCCCCACCAAGGATTGCTGCCGCACCCAAGTCCTCTCAATTTGGTGGCGCCCTCTATGTCGCGCCGTTCTCCTTAATCTCGACTGTCATAAGCTATCTCTCTTCAATGATTTTGAAATCCCCAGAGCCATCATCTCCTCCCACCAGGGCTCCATTCAAAGCCTCTGCATCCTGTCATGCTACCTGAGCAAGCATACCATGCCCTGCACGGTGGATGCCTGGCTAGAATTCCCTGATTCACAGAACTACAGCTGCTTGAGTTCTACTATTCCCCTGGAAATCACATACCACATACCGAACACCATGAACTTGTGCCCTCAGCATCGATGTCCATCTCGGGGTTTTCGTCCTCTCTCCACACCACCACCTTTGCGCAGTGCTACCTACCAGACAATCTGGTACTAAACCTTTGACTCCCATTTCTCAAGAAACTTTCACTTGTGCGGGTTCATATATCGGAGGCCTCATTGCACAGCATCATCCACTCTAGTTGCGCTGCGCTGGAGTGCTTGGTGCTTGTTTTCACAGTTAGAATCGGTTGTCTCCAAATAAAGTCGCCTAACCTTTTAAGAATTGGAATTTCTTTTGACGGAATGCAGCTCATCATCCAAGATGCCCCTTCACTTCAAAGGTTGATCCTTGATTCTAGTTATTCACCGTTGCAAATAACCGTCCTCTCTGCGCCTAAACTGGAGACCTTGGGTGTAATACATGATCTCTGTGCTCATTTCAATATGGTGTTTGGCTCCATAGTTCTTCAGGTAGTTTATATTATCATCTACACTTGTAACCATAAGCTGCATTTTAAATTTCTGCGCATAATTTATATATCATCTTGGAGTACACATTTTGTACTAATATTATGTTCTATGCTCAATGAAGAGTTTCTCCATGGATGGCCTATCAATGGTGCTGGATTCTGTCAAGATCTTATATATCCAAATGAATAGTTTTGATCTGAACAAGATTATTGGCTTGCTGCAATGCTTTCCATGTCTGGAGAATTTGTATATAAAGGTGATAATTTCACGCACATTGGAAGCCCGCATATAGTGTACTAGAATTAACCGTTGAGCTGTTGCTCTTTCGACACTCTTCTTTTAGACCTTAACTGTTTTCAATCTTCCTGTCTATTTAGGCAACAGGACGGGGTAAGAAAGTTATAACCAATCGGTGGATTCGTAAGCATCGGGATTTTCTCACTTCTCATGAGATTCGATTGAAGACAATAATGCTAGAACGATATGTAGCCAACCGTGCAAACACAAGATTTGTCACATTCTTCCTGCTGAATGCGAGGTTACTATTATCCATCAGGCTTAAGTTTATCAGCAGCATGGTTTTGACGGATGGGTATGTTGAAGAGCAAAAAAAGGATTTTTAGGTGGGCAAAAGAGCTTCTGAACGTGCCGGGCTTCTATTTACAACATATTGTGGTCATAATCCAGTAAATTTTACGACCCAGGATGTTCATTCTATGGACCTGACCGATCCATTTGACTGTGACTGCCGAAAACAGTGCTGGAGTTAGATGTTGTTGCCCTTTTCAATCTGGTTTTTTTGTAAACCTGATGAACAATTAACCTTCGTGCTTTTGTACAGTTTGTAAGCTGGAGTTAGATGTTCCTGCCCTTTTCAACTCGGATGTGACTGTCATATTTTCTTTGAAACAAGGCAAATGGCTTGCCATTCATTTAATTTAGAGTGAAATATTGTAACAAATCCAAACCAAGGGAAATAACATCACTCTCGCCGGGTGCTTGAGCTCACTGTGCATTACAGAAGCCAAGTGATTAGCCCCCACCAGCACCCACAAACTTATTTTGAACTAGCACATCAAATGGGCTGTAAATTTTCATAGGAAAGGTTGCATGACCATGACAGATTTGGATTCTGACATTTGGGACCCGCGAGGAAATAGCCTATCCAAGGTGGTGTCGACTTACTAGCCAGTCAACAAACGATTCTGCCTACCAGCCGTTGGATTGACATCCAACATATGTCGTGTATCTTCTTCTCTTGTCTTCTTATTCCTCCAATCACCCAAACCAAACCACCCCGTCGGCTCTGCCTGCTCCCGCCTCCCATGGCTGGCTGCGCCTCCGCCGCCCTACCCTCCCTCCCTCTATTCCCCCACACGTCCCGTTATTCTCCGGCGACGTCAGCCCCAACACGCACCTGCGCCCGAACCAGTCAATCCTCGTACTCCCCTCCGCCTGCGACTGGACCGGCGCATCTTCAACGGCTCATGTTCATTCCGTCTGAGGCCTCGCCGTCGTCCTTCGGCTTGCGGCCTTGGTTCGCTCGCCGTGCGCGGTGCGCCGCCCTCTTGCATTGTCAACATCATCAACAACCGAGAGGAACAAGGAGATGACTGTACATGGAGAGGATGACATTAGGGACCCACCAGCGTCATGGCAGTACACAAGCAAGTGCCTCTATAGTACAAGCCCAAAAATATGGTTCCTCCTAATGGTTGGACATCTGGGCTCACGCCATTGTCAACGTAGTCAATAAATGAGAGAATTACACTACGAGCGGCTGACACCAGGGACACAGCAAGTCGCGCAGTTTTTTTGAGGAACAAGCAGTTGTTATTTATACTAGTTTTAGCGACCGATCAGGGTAACAACGGGGCTGTGCGGGGGCTGTGGCCCGTCTAGCCAGGGTTTTATTTATGTTTACCACATCATGAGCCCAGTTGTGTTTTTTTCTTGCTGAAAATGGCTAGCCCAGTTCTATTTTTTAAGAAATACCCAAACAAGGCCTACTTGCTTTATCGGCCCTGCTGGGCTGCAAATCTTTCAAGACGAGGAGAGTTTCATTCGGTTTGCCCAGAAATGGGCTGTACATTTTTAAAACACATCAAACCGGGAATTAGTTTCAATTTTTTTTCATTACAAGATCTTAAATTCCATTTATTTTTATGCGTGGACAATTATTTGGATTTTATATTTATATAAATTATTTTTCAAAATATTTTGAATGTGAATCGATATTTCTGGATTAAAAATAGTTGAGCGCACCAAAATATGCAAAATTTTGTATACTTTTTAACCGTGGCCACAATATGGGGTGTGATGCTAACAAAGAGAAGATGGGCTCCAAAAAAATTCTTAAGAATTAGCAAATGGGCTGTACATTATTAGAAATAATGGCAGATGGGCTGTATGCTATTTTCCACAGATTTGAGGCTGACTTATGCGCCTACTACAGGTTGACGCGTATGCTTTCACAAAAAAAAGGTTGACGCACACGCAACGCCCTGTCAACTTAGTCAACACACAAGAGCAGTGACTGTTGGATGTCCATCCAACGGCTGTCGTGCTTCTTGAATCTCTGCTCTTCATGCTGAAGCCGCTCAAACAAGCGCCGATGGGACTGCCAGCTCCCTCCTCCCGCGGCCGGCTATGCTGCCGCGCAGGCCTCATGGCCCCACCGTACTCCCATTGCTGGCCTAGCCATCCCTCTACTCACCCACACATGTTGTTATTCTCCAGCGACGGCAGACGAACCAGTAAACCCTCGTACTCCTTCGTGTGGGAAACAACTGCCGAGTATTCCCTGGCTCTGTGTCGTTCCCTTCCTAGGCCTCGCCATCGTCCACCGCCCTGGTGCTCTCGGTGTGGTCTGGTCAACGTGGTCAATGAACGACATCCATCGGAAGTGGACTGTACGTGGAGAGGCTGATAGATGGGTCCACAGCCGCACGCAAGGAAATGCCTCCTTATTACGTGCAAAATAATGATTCCTCCACCTAACAGCTAGGACCCACAGGAAGGGCCTCTGTATTTCGCGAAAAAAACGTTCCCCCCACTGACAGGTCGGACCCACCAGCTATATCTCCGCACGCAAGGAAGTGCCTCCTTATTATGCAAAAAAAAAATGAATACCCCCTGCTAGCTGGGACCCACCATATTGTTGGGCTGACTTGTGGGCCTACTAAGTTGACAGGGACGGAGAGCTTTGTCAACTTAGTCAATACTCCAGTGACCGTATGATGTCCATCCAATGGCTATAGTGCTTCTTCAACCTCTGGACTTCTTGCTCCAGCCGCCCAAAGCAGCGCCAGTTGTGCTGCCTGCTCCTGCCTCCCGTGGCCGGCTGTGCTACCGCGGAGGCCTCACCGCCCCCATACTACTCCCACCACTGGCCAGGCCATCCCTCCACTCACCCACACCCCCTGTTATTCTACGGCGACGACAGCCTCACACCGCAGTCGAACCAGTGAACGCTCGTACTCCTCTCCGCGTGGGCATCCACTGCCGCGTCTTGCACGGCTCCGCGTCGTCCCCTTCCTAGGCCTCACCGTCGTCCACCGCCGTGGCGCTCTCGGCGCGGCATGGTCAATGTGGTCAACGACCGACTTCCATCGGAAGAGTACTGTACGTGGAGAAGCTGACAGCTGGGTCCACGGCAGCCGCAAGGAAGTGCCTCCTTATTACGCGGAAATTAATTATTCCTCCACCTGACAGCGAGGACCCACCGGACGGGCCACCAGTATTTTGCAAAAAAAATCATTTCCCCCTGACTGTTGGGACCCACCGGAAGTGCCTCCTTATTACGCATAAAAACTGAATACTTCCCCGGCTAGCTAGGACCCACCTTGCTGGGAGGCTGACTTGTGGGCCTACTAAGTTGACGGGGATGAAGGGCTTTGTCAACTTAGTCAATATGAACGATTCTAGCTCCAGTGACCGTACGATGTCCATCCAACGGCCGTAGTGCTTCTTCAACCTCTGGTCTTCTTGCTCCAGCCGCCCAAAGCAGCACCGGTCATGCCGCATGCTCCTGCCTCCCGTGGCCGGCTGTGCTGCCGCAGAGGCCTCGCCGCCCCCTACTATTCCCACCGCTGGCCAGGCCCTGCGGCGACGGCAGCCTCACACCGCAGCCGAACCAGTGAACCCTCGTAGTTCTCTCCGCGCGGGCTTCCACTGTCGCGTCGTCCCCTTCCTAGGCCTCGCCATCGTCCACCGCCGTGGTGCTCTCCACGCAGCGTGGTCAACGTGGTCAAGGAACGACTTCCATCGGAAGAGTACTGTACGTGGAGAGGCTGACAGCTGGGTCCATGGCCACAGCCCAGTTTTTTTGTGATTTGCCAAGTAAGTCGCTTTGTCAGGCCTGTTGGGCTGCAAATCTTTCAAGACGGGGAGAGCTTTCATTCGGCTGGCCGAGAAAATGGCCCATCAGTAATGAGAAATGGGTTGTACATTTTTAAAACACATCAAACCGGCAATTAGTTTCAAATATCTTTTTTTTCATTTCAAGATTTTAAATTACATTAATTTTTATGCGTGGAGAATTTGTTGGATTTTATATTGATATACATTTATTTTTAAAATTAGTTTGAATGTGAGTCAAAATTTCGGGATTAAAAACAGTTCAGACCGCACCGAAATATGCAAAATTTCGTATAATTTTTTAACCGTTGCCACAATATGGGCTCTAATGCTAACAAAAGGAATATGGGCTCCAAAAAAACCTTAAGAATTAGCAAATGGGCTGTAAATTATTAGAAATAATGGCAGATGGGTTGTATGTTGTTTTCCACAGATTTGAGGCTTTTTCCTAAAAAAAGGTTGATGCACAAGCACTGACTGTTGGATGTCCATCCAACGGCCATCGTGCTTCTTCAATCTCTGCTCTTCCTGCTCCAGCCGCTCAAACAAGCGCTGGCGGGACTGCCTGCTCCCTCCTCCTCGCGTCCGGCTATGCTGCCGCGCAGGCCTCACCGCCCCACCGTACTCCCAGCGCTGGCCTAGCCATCCCTCTACTCACCCACACCTGCTGTTATTCTCCAGCGACGGCAGACAAACTAGTAAACCCTCGTACAGTCGTACTCCCCTCCGCATGGAAAACAACTGCCGAGTCTTCCCTGCCTCCGTGTCGTCCCCTTCCTAGGCCTCGCCATCGTCCATCGCCCTAGTGCTCTCGTCGCGGCCTGGTTAGCGTGGTCAACTATCGAAATGCATCTGAAGTGGACTTTACGTGGAGAGGCCGACAGCTGGGTCCACGGCCGCACGCAAGGAAATGCCTCCTTATTATGCGCAAAATAATGATTCCTCCACCTGACATCAGGGACCCACCGAAAGGGCCTCTGTATTTCACGAAAAAACGTTACCGCTGCTGACAGCTCGGACCCACCAGCTATATCTTCGCACGCAAGGAAGTGCCTCCTTATTACGCACAAAAAATGAATACTCCCCCTGTTAGCTGGGATCCAGTATAGTGGCAGGCTGACTTGTGGGCCTACTAAGTTGACGGGGACGGAGGGCTTTGTCAACTTAGTCAATATGCACGATTCTAGCTCCAGTGATCGTACGATGTCCATCCAACAGTCGTAGTGCTTCTTCAACCTCTGGTCTTTTTGCTCCAGCCACCCAAACTAGCACCGGTTGTGCCTCGTGCTCCTGCCTCCCGTGGCCGGCTGCGATGCGGTAGAGGCCTCACCGCCCCCTACTACTCCCACCGCTGGCCAGGCCATCCCTCTACTCACCCACACCCCCTGTTATTCTACGGCGACGGCAGCCTCACACCGCAGCGAACCAGTGAACCCTCGTACCCCTCTACGCGTGGGCATCCACTACCGCGTCTTCCACGACTCCGCGTTGTCCCCTTCCTAGGCCTCACCGTCGTCCACCGCCCTGGTGCTCTCGGCGCGGCGTGGTCAGCATGGTCAAGGAACGGCTTCCATCAGACGTGGACTGTACGTGGAGAGGCTGACAGCTGGGTCCACGGCCGCAGCAAGGAAGTGCCTCCTTATTACGTGCAAAATAATTATTCCTCCACCTGACAGCGGGACCCACCAGACGGGCCACCGTATTTCGCCCCCCTGACTGCTGGGACCCACCAGCTACACCTTCGCACGCAAGGAAGTGCCTGACAGTCGGGACCCACCTGGTCGAAGCCTACATAGCGTTGTCATTCTGGTCGCGAACATCTACGTACATATATACTGGTCGATGTAGAGGCGTGCACATGTCATAGTAGAGGCGGCCAGGTTGCAAGAAAGAAAATACGGCCACGTATGTGTACATACGGGCGGGGTCTCGAACGCCTACCCGCGCATACGTATGGCCAGGGCTCGTGTACATGGCTGGGTCGGAACAGAGAAACAGCGTCGTCGTCGTGTTCATGGGGAGGCAACGAAATGTGTCATGTTCATGGGGAAGCAACGGAATGCATCGTGTTCATCGGGAGGCCTTGGACGGAACAGGCGATGGAAACGAGGCCTGGCGTATCGCAGAACGGAGGAAACGGCCTTGTGTTCGACCGGCCACATTCGAAACGGGATCCTGTTGATCGGGAGGGGTCTGGCGTACCGCAAAACGAAGAAAATAGACCTCCTACGATCGAAACGGGGGTCCTGTTCATCGGGAGGGGTGTGGCATACCGCAAAACGGACGAAACGGAGTTGTGTTGGAGCGCTACGGTCGAAATGGGGGTCCTATTCGTTGGGAGGGGTGTGGCGTAGCGCAAAATGGGACTCCACGAGATACTGTTCATCTCCACCGTCGACCCCCTCCAGCCTCCACGAGCTACTGTTCATCCACCGTTGACCTCCTCCAGCCTCCACCTGCGACTGTTCATCCACGGGCTCCTGTTCATCCAGCCTCCACCGCGCGCTACTCCACCGGCTACTGTTCAACCTGCCCTCTCCACGGGCTCTTGTTCAACCACCCCTCCATGGGCAACTGTTCATCCTGCCCTCCACCATCTACTGTTCATCCTGCCCTCCACGGGGTGGTCCTGTTCATCCAGCCCTCCACGGGGTCCTGTTCATCCAGCCCCAACCGGCTCGATCGATTGGGGTCTTGTTCATCCAGAGGCAACACCACGGGGTCCTGTTCATCCACCCCCACCAGGAACTGTTCATCCAAACCCCCCGGCAACACTCACTGTTCATCCAGAGGTAGCATCGATCGGCTTCAGTTAGCAGCAGTAGCAAAGGAATCGCTCGATCGGGTTCAGTTAACAGCCATCGATCGATCGCTCGGGTTTAGTAACGCGTAGCCTACAGTGCAATCGCTTGGGTTCAGTTAGAGCCCAATGCCTCGCTCGGGTTCAGTTAGAGCCAATGCCTCGCACACACGCGCGGACATGTACGAGAGAAACGCGCATCGCTCGGCCCCCGACCTCCCACCGTAACCGGGAACTCCCCAAAATTTTCCTCGCCCTCGCTTCTACCACGGTTTTTCCGTCATGGACGGCCCAAAGAATGTCATGCAGCTGCGTCTCCGGCCCGCCTAGGATGAAAAGCCCATTTTCTGTCATGATTTTTTGTCATAGAAGTAGGAGCCCACCATATCTATGGTGATACCGGGTTTTGTCACAATTATCGTCATAGAAGTGTCATATGTATGACAGAAAAAAAATTCGTTCGGCCCAAAATGTCATGGATGTGTCTTTTTTTTGGTAGTGCGTGTTGTTGCAGTTGTAGATGTAGTTTAGATTCGCTATCCTCCCCTGATCCTGGATTCACAGTGGACCATACCAGATGATAGGCTTGTAATTCTAATGAATAACTCTCTTATGGATCAACAAGATCCAAGCCTGAATCACAACTATCACTGATGTTGCATGAACTACTAGCTTCATCTGTGCGTCCATAACCTAGGTTACATCGATAGTGTTGTCAGCAATGGCGCAATTGATTCTACACCGTCCTAACAAATGACCTAACAAAGGAGGGGGGTTTGTATGCTGCTTACCAGCTTCGGGGGGAAGGGGCGCCATGGCTGAAATCAGGATGGCCGGATGGAGTCCAAGAAGAAGGGGAGAAGCAGCTGGTGCTGCCAGAGAGTGATGTTGCCACCATCGCCGCTTGCGTAGATCTGATTCACTCCGCCTCCGGAGCTAAGAACAAAGGAAGGGCTTATCCTAGAGCTAGGGGTGAGCAAGTAAATGGGGGTCAGGATAGATTTTGGGCCATCCCACCTCCGCCAATTTCCTTCTTCTACCATCCCTGCCCCTAATTCCCCATGCACCGTGTCCTATGTTGTGTCCTACTTTTGCGCCCAACTCATCCTACCTCACTGGATTCACTGATTCGAGCATTCCCAGCAAGCCAGGCTCTGGGTGCTTTAAGTTTCATGTTGTTGCAAGCAAGGCCTCCCTGTACGCAACCAAACATGCTTCTTTCTTCACGTCCATTACTATTTGGACCTTCCTAGATATGGTTTTTCTGCGAAACAAAAAAACAAGAACTCGCATTGAGCACAAAATTAATAGGTTAGTCCAAAAAATAATATAAACAATATGAAAGCATATTAAAGTGATAATATTATAGCATCAAATAATAAAGAGATATAGATACGTTTGAGACGTATCAGCATCCCGTGTTGGGAAACATAGTAGAAAAAAACTGCCTTACAAACACCAAGAACAATATGAAGATGCATAAACGGTTTGGATGACGATTGTTACTAACTGCAGATGTAACATCCCAAAATTCTAAATTTTGGAATGTTTTAATAAATAGATAGATTGATTGTTTGTTTGATTGTTGTGTGATTGATTGAGTGAAATTCGAAACTTTTTGAAAGTTAAATGAGAGGGAATAAAAGGACTTTCCCAAACTTTCATCTTTGCTTTCTGATCTCCATGAATTCAAATCCTTTTCACCACAAAACCCCGGAGAGAAGATGACATGACTTCTTCCTTTTATTTAAATGACAAGGGGTGTTGAAAATATTTGAATTTCATTTGAAAATATATCCAGTTCTAAAACTTTAAGCAACTCAATGATTTTCATGAGAGAAGATAAAATGACTTCTTCAAAACATATGAAATATGAGTTGGGAGTTTCAAAGAAACTCAAATTTAAAATCCATTTGAAATTATTATTTTTCAATTTGGGTTATTTGAGTTTTATTCAAATTATTTTCCAAAAACAAAATACATGGAAAATAGGGTAACCTGACTCCCTACAATAGAAAATTGGAGAAAAATTAATTTGAAATCATTTTGGTATTTTTAAAATGATTTTTATTGGATTTTATTAGACCAATAGAACTCTTTGAATTATCTGAATTTGTGTGGATTTTATTTGGCATTATAAAAATGTCCACGTTGTAGTCAATCTTTTTCTGAAAATTTTGATATATTATATGCCTATATAATATTTTTTTAGTTATTTCATTTTTATTATTTTAATATTCCGGAAAATGTTTAAAAAAAACTTTCCCCGACTGGGCCGGCCCAGCCCAGCCTGCTCCGCGTCGCCCCTGACCTTCGGACGAACTCCGGCTCCCGCACGCAAACCGCCGCCGCCATGGACGCCGTACCGCCTCCGGCCTCCCGCCGCCGCCTTCCCCGCCTATATAAGCCGAGGCCCCGGCCCCTCTCTCTCTTTTCCCCCGCATCGCGCCGTCACCGCGGTCTCTCCTTGCCTTGTTCGCCGCCGCATCGCTGCTCGTGCCGTCCGCAGCCGCGCCTCCTCCCGCCGCACTCCGCCGGCGCCCGCGCTTCGCCGTTGTTGCCGCTGCACGCCGAGACCGCCGCCGTCTTCGCCGCCCGCAGCCGCCGGAGTTCGCCGTCGCCACTGCCCTGCCTCGCCGGAGAAAACCGCCACTGCCGCCGGTTCATTTCACACGACCCGATAAAAAACCGAGAAAACCCACCGGTTTTTCTATATAGTACGGTTTTTCTTTTAGGGCGTTTTTTTAGGTTTTGTTAAATAGCGAGCGTTCACCCGTTTAGATCTGCAGCGAACGGTTTTCGTCGTATATGTTTCTGTAGCGAACGTTCGTTCGATAGGATTTTTCTTTTTCCTTTTAATTTCGGCCAGGGACCTATCTGTGATGATTTTATTTACAAATGAGCCCCTGGTTTTCAAACGATCATTACTTTTTACTCGATTGTCCAAATCCAACGAAACCAACGCCCACGTATTTGTTATGATCCCCTCTAGCCAGTAATCCAACTCAATCATGTTTTTGAAAATTTTAAAATTTTGAATTAGAACAAATTTGTATTCAAACTTCGTTTGATCGTAACTTGAGTTTCGTAGCTCCGTTTGAGTTGATTCTTTTTGCAAAGTAAAGGTCTTGACCTAAACTTTCTGATAAGGCCAAATTCACATAATTTTGGTACTGTTAGAAATTGTTTTTTGTTTCAAGATTTATTTGCTTGGTTTTGATGTTTTCCTAATTGTCTTCTTCGTTCTTTGTGATCTTTTGAGTGATTGCTGATGTGTGGTTCTATTTTGCTTGCTTAGGATAGATTGACCAGAGTGTAACGAGTAGAGCTATCAAGAGTTATGAGTGCGAATCATCTTCATCAACATTGCAGGCAAGTTCACACTTTGATCATATTCCTTTCATACCCAGTTTTTATGCATTAGTTTCAACCTCAAACATTGCATGAGTAGGATTGATAACATGTGGGTATTGGGAAGTAGTTGATGAGGTAGGAACCTATTGCCGTGCATTCAAACCTTGGGAGTTACTATTACGTTTCTTATATTGCTATGCTATGCTCGTAGACGTGGATTGGGTTTGAGAGTATTCATGACAGATGTGAGATTGTTAATTAATTGTTTACTTAAGGTGGCAACTTTAACACACATCTGGGTGGATTGAGGCACCTGGGTATTCCAGCGATTGCCTGTTTAGGCACCTGGGTATTCCAGCGATTGCCTGTTTTTTTATGGACCGCCACCCAGGCTCAAAGGGATCATGAGATTATTCATACTAGAAACTTCCGTGTGCAGCCACAAGCTATTATGGGCTCTAGCATAGTTGATTAAGTCGTGTGAACTCTTACAGTGGTAGACTAGCAGATGTAGGGGTAGTAGGTGGTACGGTGTACTCATCGTAAGGTGCAAACGCTTCTTAAAGACTATGTCTCGGTCATCCGTTTCTCAAACACAATGTAGTGCGAGAAATACAACAGAGGAGATAGAGTCTTGTGGGGAAAAGTGCGCAAACCTCTGTAGAGTGTATAAACTAATCATGATTAGCCACGTCCCTGGTTATGGACGTCTTGAGTATCTAGTATTTGGATTATCATGTGAACCTCATCATGTGACTTTAATTAATTTTGTTGGGTCTTAATGATGATGTTTAATTGGGATTGAGAGGGTGTCTACACCCTCAATGTTTAACAACCACCATGATAGTTAAATAAAATTTATTCCTTTGCAGTAGGGAAAATTGGCTTTTCACAAAAACCATTATAACCATAGAGCCTTTCCACCAGCCAAATATGCATGTAGTGATAGCCTTTATTCATCATTATCCTCTGGTGTGAATTTACCAGTACATTCAATGTACTGACCCTTTGTGGCTGCAATGTCTCATGTTGCAAGATTATCTTACGACGAGTAAGTGATATGTTAGGGTTATGATTTTCTACACTCAACTTTGCCGTTGGTGTTGATGGGAATCCACAACCTTGTTACTTCCGCTATTTGGATTGAGGTAATAGTATTTTATGTTAGTTTATACATGTGATTTACCTCTGTTATAAATCCTCAAGTACTATGTGTGTCAGCATACGATCCAGGGATGACACTTAAGCACAGAGACTTGATTCATTCGGGTCGGGTCGCTACAAGATGGTATCAGAGCACATGTTGACTGTAGGACGTGACCATAGAAATTGGCAAGCCCATAGGAAGGATTTTCTCTAAAACCTTCTTTTCCAAAAAGACCTTTTTACTTCTCTTCTCTTTTGAGCTTATTCAAATATCCCCTTTTAGTGAGACCATACCCCCTTTTCCCTTTTGACCACACGAGGATTCGACTAATGCGACCACTCCAAGAAGTACAAGATATCGGACAACCGAGACCATTCAGAATGAAGAGGATTTTACCATACTTTATGATAATGGAAACTACAACCGTTGAAGACTCTAAAGACTATGAGAATTGGAGGCCCCGAAGAATTTCCAGATTTGTGTGACCTAGGAAGGCTACCCTTATGGAACTTGGCAGACTATGGAAGTTGTCAATACCCGAGATCGAGGTGTATCGGAGAAAGACCAGAGCATGGAGAGTTAAAAACTCAAAGTTCTCTCAAGGAAAACCGTAAGGCAGGAGATATCAACTATGGAAGATATCTCCTGGCAATGACAAGGGCAGAAAAACGGTTATCCGTGATGTCATCGCCCACTGATGCTATTGTCACCATGCTGAGTTAAGGATGCATTTCTTCAGAATGGATTTGATGGAAGAAGGCTGATGGAGCATCTATCAGCAAGATGAAGTTTTAACCTTAGCTGGTGTATCGCCAGGATCTGGAGTGTTACATCAAGAAGTTAAGATGGATCTGCAGGAAGCAGTATTTGATAAGGAAGCATTTCGTGAAGAAGTCAGGACATAGAAGTTGAAAGCAGCCAAGCTAGAAGAGTAAAACCTTGAGATACGGAAGATTTGTCAGGAACTGAAGGACAGTAGGACCATGATTCATGCCAAGGATGTTGAAACCTAGAAGTTAGGAATGCAGCTCCAGAATACTAAAGGACGTCTCAAGAGACCTCGCATCAACAGAGTTGATCTGGCAAAAGAACTTGAGAAAGACAAGCATGATCGAAAGAAGCCATTGGAGGCATGAAAAAGGCTTGCAAAGTTTGGAGATGTTGAAGATTTATGGACCTTTAGAAGACCAAACCCCTGCCATATACCTACATTAGATGCGACGATTGTGAGCTGTCATCTGTTTGGTGTTTTTCGACAGCTATAATAAAATCTGTCTTTTCAAAACCATTGTTTGTATTGTGTGCATCCCTCTCCCTCTCTCTTATCTTACCCCAAACCCACATGGACCCAATAGAGGATGAATGGAGATGAGCTTGTATTTTCTAGACAGATGAGTCAGTTGGAGACAGACCAATGGATTCAGAACATGGAGGATCACATGAAGAATAACCCTATAGTCGGAAAGGATATGACCCAGCATGCTCTTCAGTGCTTTGAAAGAGGTGCTGCTACTTGGTGGAGGATGTACCAAACCATCAATGGATGGCAAGGAGTAACCACTTGGAAAGAATTTAAGTTGACTCTGCCAAAGTCTCAGCTTGTGTCCCAGAAGTTGAAGCCTTATGGAAAGGATATAAAGAAACCTTGTGCATGCAAGATTTGTGGAGAAATAGGACACACCCATAAGAACACAAGAAGGAATGCCCTAATTGTGAAGGAAGTCACCCAGTTGAAGAATTCCCAACTAGGCAGATTACTTGTTTCTTGTGTGAAGGAACTACCCACTATCCTGCTCAGTGCCACATTTACCCCATGGTACAACGAACCATCTAGCAGAAGAAAGAAGTAATGAAAGGAGCCCTCATGGAAATTTTAGAAGAAACTTTGATGAAGGAAGAGGTGGAGGACACACCTAAAGAAGACCCGAGTAAACCCTGCACTAAGTCTTGCTATTCGTGTGGAGAAGAAGGACACATCTCCCAAAATTGTTTGAATGGGGATCTAGTAGAATTCCCGACAGAGGAAGTAGAATATGACCCACAGGAAATAGAAGGCCTGATTGGAATGGAAAAGTCCAGGAAGAGAAACCGATTGGAGCCCAGGAGGGATTTGAGTCATATCACCTATTACAGGTGCCAGGAGTCGGGGCACTACTTCAACAGTTGCCCAAAAAGGAAACTTCGACACTTGTCAGAAGTAATATGTTTTAGTTGTAATGGAGTAGGGCACTTTGCCAAAGAATGCCCCAAGGAGTAGGAAACTTGTGCTAGATAGTTAAGTTTGCAACAAAAGAAATGGAGTAGTAGAAGTGAGAACATTTTATTTCATATTGAGGTGTTGAGTTGAGACATGTAATGGAAAAGCGAGAGATTGTAATCATTTGAGAATGAATAAAGTTAGCATCATTGGTACTGATATGGATTTTATGAGTTGTACTCTATGAAGAAGAATTTTGGCCATTTTGAGGATATGAGAAATATGGTCTATGGAATATTTGTGCATTTTAAGGGTGGTAGTACCCTGTAAGAACCGTTGACCCCTGGAAAAGATAAGGATACTCCACTGAGTGGATTTCGGAGAAAATGAATACGAGTTTTGTCTCGATATGTGTGATACCCTAAGAGTGTGTGGGATGAAGTTAGAGACTGTCAGTTGTTTGGACCAAATGTGATCAAGGAATCAGAAGAGAATGTTAAGTTTATTCGAGATAGACTGAAGGTAGCTCATTCCAGGCAGAAGAGTTATGCAGACTCAAAAACGCAAGGAGGTAGTCTATGAAATTGGAGACACAGCATGCCTTCGTGTGTCCCTTCTGCGAGGAGTTAAGCGATTTGGAGTTAAGGAAAAGTTAGCCCCAAGATTTGTAGGACCATACCGAGTTTTGAAGTGTATGGGAGAAGTGGCCAACAAGTTGGAGTCACCCGAAGGACTGTCAGGAGTTCATGATGTGTTTCATGTTTCCCAGTGGAAGAAGTGCCATGCAGAGATGGCCAATATTACCCTGTGAGAACACTTGACCTTGGAAAGGATAATGATGTTCCACGAAGTTGAATATGGACTTCATAATAATAAGTTTTTATCTTAGTATGTGGGATATCCCACAAGGATGAAGAGATAAATTACTATTGGATATAAAGGAGGTATGATGTTGGAAATATGGATCAAGGGAAATTCCATGACGAGTCTGAGTAATCACGTCATAGTTTGGTGCAAATAGAAGGAAAGGAGACAGTACAATTGGATGGATTTAAGTGTGCTATGAAGTTGGATGTTGGATTAAAGATTAGTTGCCTCGATGATGAGTTCAAGGTTTGCAAGTGATGAGATGAGACATAACCCACAGGCCCCAGGACCTGCTAAGAAGCAATCACACTCTTGCTAAAGGAAAAAACCCTGGAAGAAGTTACGATTATCGGCAGACGATTTTGTAGGAGTTTACGCAAAACCTGAGAGTTGTGAAGGAATGATAGATGTTTGTTTGGCTTGCAGAATCAATGGAATTATCCGAACTTGGTTGTCGACAAGAGAAATTCTGCAATGCTTGTGAGGATGACCGAGTGTTAGAATGCGAGATTCGCTAAACCGTATACAGGGCAATGATTTGGGTGCGGGATGGATTGATCACCATACCGACTTACTCTTATTATTCGCCTTGCTATATGGGATGGTAAATCTGAGTGACTTACCTATAGTAGAGAGACAACGGTATTAAACCTTGTTTAAACCTTAGAATGGTATAGCAATTTTCCCTGGTACAAGGCAGCTTTTGCCAACCGTAGGTTATATGGTGAGGTTCAACCAGACCCATTTCCTGCAGGAGAAACCATAATTGGATGACCGCCATCAGATATCGATAGTTGTTTAGTATTGACGCTAGACCCGTCAGCTAAGAAGACCCAGTCTCCGGACAACCTTACCAAGAAAAAAGACAAAATAATTGTGGTAAAGGTTATGCCACTACTGGAAGAGCCCAGATAATGAATTATCCTGAAGATTTGAGAAGACCGGCCCCGTCAAGAATAAGGATGGAGTATATGAGTATTGATGGGACCGTAACCATGTTTCTAAGGGTGGTAGCACCCCAGACCCCTCGTGATGATCGATGGATTTGAGAAGACCCCCAAACCTAACCTATTTCTTTCTAGCCTCTCCGAATCTCGAGGACGAGATTCATTATAAGGGTGGTAGGTTTATAACATCCTCAAATTCTAAATTTTGGAATGTTATAATAAATAGATAGATTGATTGTTTGTTTGATTGTTGTGTGATTTATTGAGTGAAATTCGAAACTTTTTGAAAGTTAAATGAGAGGGAATAAAAGGACTTTCCCAAACTTTCATCTTTGCTTTCTAATATCCATGAATTCAAATCCTTTTCACCACAAAACCTTGGAGAGAAGATGACATGACTTCTTCCTTTTATTTAAATGACAAGGGGTGTTGAAAACATTTGAATTTCATTTGAAAATATTTCCAGTTCTGAAACTTTAAGAAACTCAATGATTTTCATGAGAGAAGATAAAATGACTTCTTCAAAACATATGAAATATGAGTTGGGAGTTTCAAAGAAACTCAAATTTAAAATCCATTTGAAATTATTATTTTTCAATTTGGGTTATTTGAGTTTTATTGAAATTATTTTTCTCCAAAAACAAAATACGTGGAAAATAGGGTAACCTGACTCCCTACAATAGAAAATTGGAGAAAAATTAATTTGAAATCATTTTGGTATTTTTAAAATGATTTTTTATTGGATTTTATTAGACTAGTAGCACTCTTTGAATTATCTGAATTTGTGTGGATTTTATTTGGCATTATAAAAATGTCCACGTTGTAGACAATCCTTTTCTGAAAATTTTGATATATTATATGCCTATATAATATATTTTTAGTTATTTCATTTTTATGATTTTAATTATCTGGAAAATGTTTTAAAAAAACTTTCCCCGACTGGGCCGGCCCAGCCCAGCGCCAGGCCAGGCCAGCCCGCTCCGTGTCGCCCCCGACCTCCGGACGAACTCCGGCTCCCGTACGCCAACCGCCACCGCCATGGACGCCGTACCGCCTCCGACCTCCTTTGCCCTCTTCCCCAAGCATCGCCGCCACCTTCCCCGCCTATATAAGCCGAGGCCCCGACCCCCCTCTCTCTTTCCCCGCATCGCGCCGTCGCCGCGGCCTCTCCTTGCCACGTTTGCCGCCACATCGCTGCTCGTGCCGCCCGCAGCCGCGCCTCCTCCCGCCGCACTCTGCCGGCACCCGCGTCTCGCCGTTGTTGCCGCTGCACGCCGAGATCGCCGTCGTCTTCGCCGCCCGCATCCGCGCCCGGAGCCACCGGAGTTCGCCGTCGCCACTGCCCCACCTCGCCGGAGAAACCCGCCACCGCCGCCGGTTCATCTCACCCGACCCAGTAAAAAACCGAGAAAACCCGCCGGTTTTCTATATAGTATGGTTTTTCTTTTAGGGCGGTTTATTTTTTAGGTTTTGTTAAATAGCGAGCGTTCACCCGTTTAGATCTGTAGTGAACGGTTTTCGTCATATATGTTTCTGTAGCGAACGTTCGTTCGATAGGATTTTTGTTTTTCCTTTTAATTTTGGCCAGGGACCTATCTATGATGATTTTATTTACAGACCAGCCCCTGGTTTTCAAACGATCATTACTTTTTACTCGCTTGTCCATATCCAACGAAACCAACGCCGGCGTCTTAGTTATGATCCCCTCTATCTAGTAATCCAACTCAATCATGTTTTTGAAAATTTTAAAATTTTGAATTAGAACAAATTTGTATTCAAACTTCGTTTGATCGTAACTTGAGTTTCGTAGCTCCGTTTGAGTTGATTCTTTTTGCAAAGTAAAGCTCTTGACCTAAACTTTCTGATAAGGCCAAATTCACATAATTTTGGTACTGTTAGAAATTTTTTTGTGTTGCAAGAGTTATTTCCTTGGTTTTGATGTTTTCCAAATTGTCTTCTTCGTTCTTTCCGGTCTTTTGAGTGATTGCTTATGTGTGGTTTTATTGCTTGCTTATGATAGATTGACTGGAGTGTAACGAGTAGATCTATCAAGAGCTATGAGTGTGAATCATCTTCATCAGGCAAGTTCACACTTTGATCATATTCCTTTCATACCCAGTTTTTATGCATTAGTTTCAACCTCAAACATTGCATGAGTAGGATTGATAACATGTGGGTATTGGGAAGTAGTTGATGAGGTAGGAACCTATTGCCCTACATTCAAACCTTCGGAGTTACTATTACGTTGCTTATATTGCTATGCTATGCTCGTAGACGTGGATTGGGTTTGAGAGTATTCATGACAGATGTGAGATTGTTAATTAATGGTTTACTTAAGGTGGCAACTTTAACACACATCTAAGTGGATTGAGACACCTGGGTATTCCAGCGATTGCCTGTTTAGGCACCTGGGTATTCCAGCGATTGCTTGTTTTTTTATGGACCACCACCCAGGCTCAAAGGGATCATGAGATTATTCATACTAGAAACTTCCGTGTGCAGCCACAAGCTATTATGGGCTCTAGCATAGTTGATTAAGTCGTGTGAACTCTTACAGTGGTAGACTAGCAGATGTAGGGGTAGTAGGTGGTACGGTCTACCCATCGTAAGGTGCAAACGCTTCTAAAAGACTATGTCTCGGTCATCCGTTTCTCAAACACAATGCAGTGTGAGAAATCCAATGGAGGAGATCGAGTCTTGTGCGGAAAAGTGCGCAAACCTCTGCAGAGTGTATAAACTAATCATGATTAGCCGTGTCCCCGGTTATGGACGTCTTGAGTATCTAGTACTTGGATTATCATGTGAATCTCATCATGTGACTTTAATTAATTTTGTTGGGTCTTAATGATGATGTTTAATTGGGATTGAGAGGGTGTCTACGCTCTCAATGTTTAACAACCACCATGATAGTTAAATAAAATTTATTCCTTTGCAGTAGGGAAGAATTGGCTTTTCGCAAACACCATTATAACCATAGAGCCTTTCCACCAGCCAAATATGCATGTAGTGATAGCCTTTATTCATCATTATCCTCTGGTGTGAATTTGCCAGTACATTCAATGTACTGACCCTTTGTGGCTGCAACGTCTCATGTTGCAGGATTATCTTACGACGAGTAAGTGATACGTTAGAGTTACGATTTTCTACACTCAACTTTGCCGTTGGTGTTGATGGGAATCCACAACCTTGTTACTTCCGCTATTTGGATTGAGGTAATAGTATTTTACGTTACTTTATACATGTGATTTACCTCTGTTATAAATCCTCGAGTACTGTGTGTGTCAGCATACCGATCCAGGGATGACACTTAAGCACAGAGACTTGATCCATTCGGGTCGGGTCGCTACAGCAGAATGTGCAACGGAAGTAGACGAGCCGGTGTAGATCGTACTTGTAGCCCCTCAAACTATTGATGACGATCATGCAAACTGTCCTTGAATTATCTCTCCAACGGATGATCGAAAGCCCGACACCTCTACTTGGTTGCAAGCGTATGATTTTCACGATCCTGTAGCACTTCGCCGTCAAGAGCTAATCATCGCCAAATAATTAGAGGGAGGTGATTAGAACCACACTAGGCTTCTCATTGTGAGGATTAGAGGAACCAATTCTAGCTCTAATTAGATCAACTAGGATCAACTAGAACTAGAACTAGATGAATTAGAGGAGGCTCTAAAACTTGTATGTAGAAAAGGGACAATACCTTAGGTATATATTGAAGGAAATATGCCCTAGAGGAAATAATAAAGTTGTTATTTATATTTCCTTATATCATGATAAATGTTTATTATTCATGCTAGAATTTTATTAACCGGAAACTTAGTACATGTGTGAATACATAGACAAACAGAGTGTCCCTAGTATGCCTCTACTAGACTAGCTCGTTAATCAAAGATGGTTAAGTTTCCTAGCCATAGACATGTGTTGTCATTTGATGAACGGGATCACATCATTAGAGAATGATGTGATGGACATGACCCATCCATTAGCTTAGCATAATGATCATTTAGTTTATTGCTATTGCTTTCTTCATGACTTATACATGTTCCTATGACTATGAGATTATGCAACTCCCGAATACCGGAGGAACACTTAGTGTGCTATCAAACATCACAACATAATTGGGTGATTATAAAGATGCTCTACAGGTGTCTCTGATGGTGTTTGTTGAGTTGGCATATATCGAGATTAGGAATTGTCACTCCGATTGTCGGAGAGGTATCTCTGGGCCCTCTCGATAATGCACATCACTATAAGCCTTGCAAGCAATGTGACTAATGAGTTAGTTGCGGGATGATGCATTACAGAACGAGTAAAGAGACTTGCCGGTAACAAGATTGAACTAGGTATGCTGATACCGACGATCGAATCTCGGGCAAGTAACATACCGATGACAAAGGGAACAACGTATGTTGTTATGTGGTTTGACCAATAAAGATCTTCGTAGAATATGTAGGAGCCAATATGAGCATCCAGGTTCCTCTATTGTTTATTGACCGGAGATGTGTCTCGATCATGTCTACATAGTTCTCGAACCCGTAGGGTCCGCACGCTTAACGTTCGCTGACGATTTGTATTATGAGCTATGTGATTTGATGACCGAAGTTTGTTTGGAGTCCCGGATGAGATCACGGACATGATGAGGAGTCTCGAAATGGTCGAGACGTAAAGATCGATATATTGGAAGGCTATATTCGGACATCAGAAAGGTTCTGAGTGGTTCGGGTATTTTTCGGAGTACCGGAGAGTTACCGGAATTCATCGGGGGAAGTAGTGGGCCTTAATGGGCCATACGGGAAAGG
This sequence comes from Triticum dicoccoides, assembly GCF_002162155.2. Taxonomy (NCBI): domain Eukaryota; kingdom Viridiplantae; phylum Streptophyta; class Magnoliopsida; order Poales; family Poaceae; genus Triticum; species Triticum dicoccoides. Next base: position 43,886,547 of record NC_041386.1, read on the forward strand.
AGAGACGAGCTCAAGGGGTGTCCACGCCCCCCCATGGCAAGTCCGAATTGGACTAGGGAGGGGGCGGCGCCCCCCTCTCTTTCCTTCTCCCTCTCCCACTCGTTCCCTCCCCCTCTTGAAAAAGGAAGGGGACTCTAACTAGGAATCCTAGTTGGACCCCCTATAGGCGCGCCCCTCCTAGGCCGGCCTCCTCTTCCCCCTGCCTTTTTATACATGGGCAAGGGGGCACCCCAAAGACACACAAGTTGATTTCTTAGCCGTGTGGGGTGCCCCCTCCACATTTTTCCACCTCGGTCATATTGTCGTAGTGCTTAGGCGAAGCCCTGCATCAGTAACTTCGTCATCACCGTCACTACGCCATCATGCTGACGAAACTCTCCCTCGGCCTCAACTGGATCTAGAGTTGGAGGGATGTCATCGAGCTGAACGTGTGCAGATCGCGGAGGTGCCGTGCATTCGGTACTTGATCGGTTGGATCGCGAAGGCGTTCGACTACATCAACCGCCTTACTAAACGCTCCCGCTTTCGGTCTACGAGGGTACGTGGACACACTCTCCCCCGCTCATTGCTATGCATCTCCTAGATGGATCTTGCGTGATCATAGGTAATTTTTTGAAATACTGCGTTCCCCACTAGTGGCATCTGAGCTAGGTCTATGCGTAGATGTTATATGCACGAGTGGAACATAAAGAGTTGTGGTCGATAATAGTCATACTGCTTACCAGCATGTCATACTTTGATTTAGCGGTATTGTTGGATGAAGCGGCCTAGACCGACATTACATGACTGCGTTCATGAGACTGGTTCTACCGCCGTGCTTCGCACACAGGTGGCTAGTGGGTGTCTATTTCTCCAACTTTAGTTGAATCGAGTGTGACTACGCCCGGTCCTTGTTCAAGGTTAAAACAACACACTTGACGAAAAATCATTGTGGTTTTGATGTGTAGGTAAGAACGGTTCTTGCTAAGCCTGTAGCAGCCGCGTATAACTTGCAACAACAAAGTAGAGGACGTCTAACTTGTGTTTGCAGGGCTTGTTGTGATGTGATATGGTCAAGACGTGATGATATATAATTTGTTGTATGAGATGATCATGTTTTGTAACAGTTATCGGCAACTGGCAGGAGCCATATGGTTGTCGCTTTATTGTATGAAATGCAATCGCCATGTAATTGCTTTACTTTATCACTAAGCGATAGCGATAGTCGTAGAAGCAATAGTTGGCAAGACGACAACGATGCTTTGATGGAAATCAAGGTGTCAAGCCGGTGACGATGGTGATTATGACGGTGCTTTGGAGATGGACATCAAAGGCACAGGATGATGATGGCCATATCATATCATTTATTTGATTACATGTGATGTTTATCTTATATGCATCTTATTTTGCTTAGTACGTCGGTAGCATTATAAGATGATTTATCTCTAAATTTCAAGGTATAAGTGTTCTCCCCGAGTATGCACCGTTGCTACTGTAGGATCGAAAGTATGTCTAGAGGGGGGGGGTGATTAGACTACTTGACCAAATAAAAATCTAGCCTTTTCCCAATTTTAGTTCTAGGCAGATTTTAGCAACTAAGCACAAGTCAAGCAATCAACCTACACATGCAATTCTAAGAGTATAGCAGCGGAAAGTAAAACAATTGCATATGAAGGTAAAGGGAGGAGTTTGGAGTGTGCAAACGCAATTGGAGGCACGAAGATTTTTGGCATGGTTCCGATAGGTGGTGCTATCGTACATCCACGTTAATGGAGACTTCAACCCATGAAGGGTAATGGTTGCGCGAGTCCACGTAGGGCTCCACCCACGAAGGGTCCACGAAGAAGCAACCTTGTCTATCCCACCATGGCTGTCGCCCACGAAGGACTTGCCTCACTCGGGTAGATCTTCACGAAGTAGGCGATCTCCTTGCCCTTACAAACTTCTTGGTTCAACTCCACAATCTTGATGGAGGCTCCCAAGTGACAGCTAACCAATCTAGGAGACACCACTCTCCAAGAGGTAACAAATGGTGTGTTGATGATGTACTCCTTGCTCTTGTGCTGCAAATGATAGTCTCCCCAACACTCAACTCTCTCTCATAGGATTTGGATTTGCTGGAAAGATGATTTGAGTGGAAAGAAACTTGGGGAAGGCTAGAGACAAGATTTATGTGGTTGGAGTGGAATATCTTGACCTCAACACAAGTGTAGGTGGTTCTCTCTCAGAAAATGTATGTTGGAAGTGTAGGCATATTCTGATGGCTCTCTCCTTGAATGAAGAGTGGGTGGAGGGGTATAAATAGCCTCCACACAAAATCTAACCGTTACACACAAATCACCAAACTCGGCGGGACCGAATCATACAACTCGGTCAGACCGATTAGTTCAAAATGTGACCGTTAGGGTTTTCAGTGGGACCAATATAATCAACTCAGTGGGACCGATGTGCTAGGGTTAGGGTATAACGTAATCTCGGTGGGACCGATTACACAAACTCGATGAGACCGATTTTGGTAATGGACTAACACAGAGTTGGTCAGGCAAACTCGGTGGGACCGATTCGCTCATCTCGGTTGGACCGAAACATTACGAAAGGGAAACAGAGAGTTTGCATTGCAATCTTGGTGGGACCGATCGCTCATCTCGGTTGGACCTAAACGTTAGGAAGGGAAACAGAGAGATTACAATCCCATCTCGGTGAGACCGAGATCCCTATTGGTGAGACCGCAAAGACTAGGGTTTCTGGCAATGGCTATGTCAACTGAACTCGGTGGCGCCGGATAGAAAGTTTCAGTGGGGCCGAGTTTGACTTTTGGTTTGGGACATATGTGGATGTGAGAAAGTAGTTGAGGGCTTTTGGAGCATATCAGTAAGCACTTTAAGCAAGTAAGCCATTAGGCAACACCTCATCCCCTCTTAATAGTATTGGCTTTTCCTATGGACTCAATGTGATGTTGGATCACTTAAAATGAAAAGATGTAGAGTCCTGAGCCTTGAGCTTGAGCCAATTCTTTGTCCATCGAATTTTGAGGGATCCACTTTTCTCATCCATGCCATGCCAATCATTGAGCTTTCCTGAAATGTTTATCTTGAAATAGCATTAGCTCAATGAACTATATGTTCTTAGGAATTACCAAAAGCACCCAGGGATAGTTGCACTTTCAATCTCCCCCTTTTTGGTAATTGATGACAACATATAGATCAAAGCTTCGAAAAAGATAAATAAGATTAAAAAAAACATCGTCGCTTTGAGAAGTATGTGATAAGCAAGAGCTCCCGCTAAATTTGTGCATTATTTAAAATTTGCTTTTGAATGCAAATGCACAATTGATTAGGATCATGGGTTACTCTTTCATGTCACATACATCTTGGTGGAGCGCTCAAAATGATAGAGATTAAAAGCATGTACTCATCACCAAGCTAGTGAATGATCATATAAGGATATAAGAGATGATATTATCCAACAAGCATTAAGGGTAGCATATGATCAAAGACATGATCAACAAGTATCTCACAAGGACATAGAGTATCTCACACAAGCACTCAATAAAGAAGTTCAACCACAATAGCAAGAGAGATAAAAAGAACAACACTCTCTCTCGAAGCCTATGATCTATACATTTTTCTCCCCCTTTGGCAACAAGTTACCAAAAAGTTCAAATATGCATAGTGCTAAACGACTCTTAGGCTTGATCTTCAGGAGGTGGTGTAGAGAGAACTCCAAGGACGAAGGCTTCCGATGAAGTAGTTGGAGCTGATGGAGTGGGTGCTGGAGGTGGCACTGGAGCTGTGGCTGCTAGTGCTGACACTAAAGCTCGAGTATCTGTCACGGGCACTGTAGCAGACCTTGGACCTCGTGGCATACACTTAAAAGTATCAGTGGTAGACTTGCCCTTCTTCTCCTCTGCTTCCTCCTGTAGCTGCTCAACTGCAGTTTGGATCTCAGTTACCTTGACATCCAGATCATAGAACTTCTGCTCAACGATCCTCTCCAAACTCTCATGGTTTTGAGTCAGGGTGGCCAAGCCCTTCTCAATCCTCAAGGTGGATTGGATCAAATATCCAAGTTGATCTTGTTTGGATTTCAAGAACACTTGAGATGCCTCTTCAACAGTTGGCATCTTTGCAGCTTTCTCTGCCCTTGCCTTCTTTCTCTTCTCATGTGCTTGAGCTGAAGATGGTTCATTTTCATCCATCACCACAGTGTTGTCTTCAAATTCAGGTATATGGGTAGGTGCTCCTTATCCAAAAGATATGTGCATGTGCCCGTCTTTGAGTTGATGAGCTCCTGAATTTGTGGGCATACCCACAGCTTCTCTTCTGGCCAGCAGTAGTCCTCTTGATTGTTTCAACAATCAAACTCATGACCTTGAACTTCTGTGGGACATCAAACATGTGCAGCAAGTTTATAGCATGTCCTCTGATCATCTTGTGATCACCTGACTTGGGTAGCAGTGTGTGCCTTAGAATCCAGTTTATGCTAGGCAGACCAGACAACAAGTAGTGGACAGATCCAAACTTATGTGTATCCAAAGCAGCATATGTGATCTCTTTGTACATGTTGGCCATTGTGTTGTGGTCTTTCTTCTTCTCAGCATAAATATCCAAGTCATCCTCACTTCCTTTTGGGGCATTGATCAACTGAGCCCATTCATCAACAGAACATTGGTACCTGGTACCCTCAGACATCCAAACTATCCTTCCATCTGGATAGAAGTGGGCAGTGGAGTAAAACTGCATGATCAGCTCATCGTTCCACTTGGTGAGCTTCTGGGCCACAAAGGTATCAACTCCACATGCCTTGAAGCTGTCATATACACCTGGATAGTGATCTTCATTCTCCTAGATGTATTCCCAATCAACCCATTTCATGTCACACACAATGGGCTTCTTGTCAAGAAACACTGTCTCATAAAAATCTTGTTGTTCCTTGGTGTGAAACCTGTAGTCCACAACAGTTCTGCTCCTAACAGCATATGGATCAGATTGTCTCCATAACCTCAGTCCTGCATCCTTCCTGATTTTCATGTTTTCTGCCATAGGGTGAGCATCATTATGGTTAGGGATCTTGGGTTTCAGCTTCCTTAACACTTGCGTTTCATCTTCTTCAGCAGCTTCAGGCACTGGGGCCTTGTTCTTTTCCTCAACAGGAATGTTTCTAGTGCTTCTCTTGGGTTTAGGCTTCTGAGCTGGAGTAGTAGCCCTGGGAGCAACTTTGGGCTTAGATGGAGCAGCCCCTGATCTGATTGCATCTCCCATGAGCTTTTGAGCTTTGGGTGCTGGTGCAGCATCCTCTTCCTCTTCATCATCATCTCTCATAATTGATGATCTGCCAAGCAATCTGGCTGTGGTCTTCTTGACCATTTCCTTCCTTTTCTTGCCTTCTCCAACTGCCTCTTCAGATGGCTTGGAGGTTTGAGTAGTTGAGGCTCTAACCTTTAAGGTTGACACCCTCTTGGCAGGGGCCTTCTTGTGCAAGCCAGGCTTAGTTGATGCAACTGTGCCATACTCTTTCTTCAGCACCTTTTTCCTTGAAGTGGCCTCATCCTCAATAGCCACATAATCTTCATCCTCTGAATCAGAAGTTCTCTTCTTCCTTGTCTTGGTAGCTGCCTTTGGCAAGTTACTTGGTGTGCTCCTGCTGCCATCATCAGAAGAACTGGAGGGACTAGTGCCCTCACTCATCCGCACCTGCTGTTCAGACTTGTTCTGGCTATCACTTTGGTCAGACATCATGCAGGCAAAGTGTCAGCAGACCCTGTGAATAGATTATAGAGAGGTAGAGTAGATGAGCACTAGAAAGTACAGGAGTTTTGAAAAATAATTGAATCAAAAACTTAGTTTTAGTTCCTCACAGCAAGCATTTCGGATCTACCGATTTGTAAACTCAATGATACCGAAGCAGTTTTTGGAACCTAAACTAGTGAACTCGGTCAGACTGAGTCACAGTTCGGTGGAACCGAGACTGCTAGGGTTTCACAGAGAATTGAACTCAGTCACACCAATTTGCAATTTTCAATCAGACCGAAAACGCATGTGCAATGGCCTAAGCCAAATCGGTGAGACCGATTTCTACAACTCGGTCGGTCCGAGATGAATTTGGCGGAGACCTAACCCTAAATTTTCAAATCAAAACTAATCTACGGGACATTTTTGCTGGACATGATGATTTCATTCATGGCAAGAATCATGGCAAAGCAATGTGCTAAGAATCAGAGTTATGGATTAGCACAAATATCAAGTTTGTACCCTAGTTCGGCGGGGAACTTGCTACGGCGGCAACGGCGGGGCAGATTGCCGTTGACGGCGGCGGAGACCAGCGGTGGGAGGTCGCTGGCAACGAGAGGATGATCCGGAGACCCGAAGAGGCAGAGTAGGTTATGTGGAGGCGAAGAGGTTTTAGAAATTTTTCCAAAATTTGAGCCGTCGGTATATATAACCTGACCCTGTCGGTGTGACCAAGTGGAACAACTCGGTGGCACCGAGATGCAAAACTACAAACAGTCACTGCAACTCGGTGTGACTGAAAGGTTCTAATCGGTTGTATCGAGATTGAAAACCTAGATCAACTAAGTGATCTCGGTAAGACCGAAAAGGATGAATCGGTCAGACCGAAATACACAAAGAGGTTTTGGAAGTTTAAGTCTATGACGAATCGGGAACTCCGAGTGCTCCTCACACAGAGTGGTTCGAATCTGACTTGTTCAAACTTTGTGATGTAACATGAATAGAGTTTGAGACGAGAAAAACATAGATAGCTAGAGGGAGTTCTTAGGCATTCTTGTCCATCCATTTGGCAAAAGAGAAAAGGCTAAACAATCAAAGCAACAAATGGATGTCCTCGAATGAGTAAAATATGCAACCAACATGCTCACACAATAAGATGGCAAAAGAAATATGTGACAAAGCATGCACAAACACTCTAGCATATATCAAGCAATTGGCGATGACTAGGTCATCTATATATGAGTATATTGACTTAGGAGTCAAATGATAACATTTGACCATAGGTCATACTCATCGTTTAAGCACAAGTGGGGTTACCACTTTTACATAAAGCATTGTTGTGTTCACACCATTAGAGTTGCTTTAACTCAATTGATTAGAGTAAATCAACCCCTAGATGTGATATCCCCCATAAGAGGGATCAACTAACCTTGGATTTTGTCGATGATGACTTCATGTAGGTGTTGAAGATGTGGATGCTCAATGTTGATGCAGATCATTCGGAGCAATCCTTTGGAGTGATTTGCACTTTCAATACCTACATGGGTTAGACCCACAAGGAACAAATAAGGATATCCATAGACATGGAGTGATTTGTACACAAGATGATGTCCATGGAAGCATTAGGTTACCTTGTCCCTTGTCTTACCAACAAGAGGGTTTGTGACTCCTTGAACTAGTGCAAGATATGTAAGTTGTTTGCACTTGTCCTCGCCAAAATGATATGAGTGAAGTATGTTGGCGGATTCACCCTCAAGAACTCTCTAGTGCTTCTTCTTCGGGATCCACACCATCTTGATGGGAATCCTTGGAGTTGCAGTCATACTTGATGATGTGGAACTTGATGTAGTCTCGGGAACCCACTTGACCAAGACTTTGGGAGCTTCTTCAAATGCATCAATCTCCTCTTGAAGCTTGTCCTTGCCTTTTAGCTTGTGGTCTTGTGGTGGAAGATCATCTTGAGATTGTGTTCCTTTGAAAGAAGTAGGATCATACTTCTCTTGTTGAGGAACAAACTTCGTCTTGTGGTATTGATCTTCTTCCCACTCAACTCCATTGGCATTGAACTTTCATTCAAAACCAACACCTTGATTCTTCCGGTGTCTTCCTTGCTTGCGTACAGTTTCCTCAAATTGCTTACTTCCGGAAAGGCTCTTGTAAACACCTTTCTCTATAATTCCCTTTAATAAGCTATTTTCTTGCTCAAGTGTAACTTCGCTAAGAGAATCATTAGTGGAATCAAGAGAGCTACTAGAAACAACAACATTGGATTTAGCATGGTTGTTGTTACTACTAGATGAAGAATCTTTCTTGTTCTTGTTGCTAGATTTAACTTGTGGCATGTAAGTAGACAAGAGTAAACACTTGGCAATGTAAGAAGAACTTTTCTTGCAAAGATCATCATTGATTGCCTTTAAAAACTCATGTTCTTGCTCAAGGTTGAGCTTTTCAAAGCGTAGTTTTTCACGAGTCTTTAAAAGTTCTCGATGATCTTCCAAGGTAGTTTCATGAGCTAACTTAAGAGTGTTTAGTTCTTTAGTTAGACGCTCAATCTCCTTCTTATCATCGTCATTCGTTTTATCCTAATTATAATGATTAATAGCAAGCTCATCATAGTTTTCATAACTAGATTTGTCAACAAGTAAATCATCATCTCCTAGCAAATCATCTTCATCACTATTGAAATCAACATACTCGGGTTGTGTTACCTTTGGACCTTTAGCCATGAAGAATCTTACAATTCCTTCATTTGGTGAGTCAAATATGTCGTAGGAGTTGGTTGTCACAAGTGCTAGTCCGGTAACACCTTCATCTCGAGTATATTCAGAGTCGGAGTGATAACTTCTTTCAGAGTGATTGTCGGAGTCGGAACCGGATACCCATTCACCAACATGAGCTTGATGTCTTCTTTTTGTGTAGTTCCTTGATGACTTGTCCTTCCTTTCCGAGTCCTTACTTCTCCGAGAGGGTCTTCGTTCATAATGATCACCTCTACTCCTTCTCTCTCTTGATGGTGATTCTTCTCTTCTACTTCTTCTTTTGTAGGGAGAATCTTCTCTTCTTTTGTAGGGAGCCGTACACTCATTGGAATTGTGTCCGAGTATTCCACAATTGTAGCAATTATGCTCACGACTATAAGATCTTTTGTCATTGTAGGATCTTGACTTGGGAACTTCTTTCCTTGCTTCTACTCTTGTAGAACTTGTTGAAGTTCTTCACCATTAGACTTAATTCTTCATTGAAGGTTTGCTTCTCACTTGATGATGTGGGAGCATCACACGAGGCTTTGTAAGCACCACTTGACTTGTTGTGAAGCTCTTTGTGGGAGTCCTAGATTAGGGGGTCTCCGGACAGCCGGACTATATCCATTGGCCGGACTGTTAGACTATGAAGATACAAGATTCAAGACTTCATCTCGTGTCCGGATGGGACTCTACTTGGCGTGGAAGGCAAGCTAGGCAATACACATATGTATATATCCTCCTTTGTAACTGACCTTGTGTAACCCTAGCCCCTCCGGTGTCTATATAAACCGGAGGGTTTAGTCCGTAAGACAACATACAATCATACCATAGGCTAGCTTCTAGGGTTTAGCCTCTCAGATCTCGTGGCAGATGTACTCTTGTACTACCCATATCACCAGTATTAATCAAGCAGGACGTAGGGTTTTACCTCCATCAAGAGGGCCCGAACCTGGGTAAAACATTGTGTCCCCTACCTCTTGTTACCATCCACCTTAGACGCACAGTTCGGGACCCCCTACCCGAGATCCGCCGGTTTTGACACTGACATTGGTGCTTTCATTGAGAGTTCCTCTGTGTCGTCACCGTTAGGCTTGATGGCTCCTACTATCATCGATAGCGATACAGTCCAGGGTGAGACTTTTCTGCCCGGACAGATCTTCGTGTTCGGCGGCTTTTCACTGCGGGCCAATTCGCTTGGCCATCTGGAGCAGATTGAAAGTTACGCCCCTGGCTACCAGGTCAGGTTTGGAAGCTTAAACTACATGGCCGATATCCGTGGAGACTTGATCTTTGGCGGATTCGAGCCTCTGCCTTGTGCGTCACGCGGTCACGATGAGTACGATTTAGCTCTACCATCGGACAGTGTTCAGGAGATCGCACAGGCAGCCGCTCCGACCCTGAATTCGGAGCTAGTTGCGCCGTCCATGGACGGGTGATGGACCCCGCCACGGAGGGCTTACCCTCAGCGGCGATCGAGCCAAGCATCGACCTTACCTTGCACGAGAGTCGTGTTGTTAAACTGTCGGATCCTTCTCCGGCCACGGACTCCGAACCGCCTGCGCCCGTTCCTATCGAATCCGATTGGGCGCCGATCATGGAGTTTACCTCCGCGGATATTTTTCAGCACTCGCCCTTTGGCGACATACTGAACTCATTAAGGTCTATCTCCTTGTTAGGAGGATCCTGGACAGACTATGTCCGGCAGGACTGGGATGCGGACGACGAAGAAATTCGCGGCCCACCCACCACCCACTTAGTAGCCACTGTCGACGACTTAACCGACATGCTCGAGTTCGACTCCGAAGACATCGATGGTATGGACGACGATGCGGGAGACGAAGAGGAACCACTGCCCATAGGGCACTGGACAACCACCTCATCATACGCTATATACATGGTGGATACACCCAAAGAAGGCAATGTCGACGAGATAGCGGAGGATGACCCCTCCAAAAAGCAACCCATGCGCCGACGTCAATGACGCCGCTCTAAGTCCCGCCAAAGCAAAAGTGGTGATACCGGCACAGGAGATAATAACACTCCGGATAGTGCGGAAGACAACAACAATCCCATCCAGCAAGATTTAGAGCAGGAGGATGGAGGAGCCAGCCCTCCCGAGAGAGCGGCAGATGGAGAGGCGGAGGATGATAATTACATGCCCCCCTATGAAGACGAGGCAAGCCTCGGCGACGACAAATTCACCGTGCCAGAGGATCTCGTTGAGCAAGAGCGCTTCAAACGTCGGCTTATAGCCACGGCAAATAGCCTTAAGAAAAAGCAGCAACAGCTTCAAGCTGATCTAGATCTGGTAGCTGACAGATGGAGTAAAGTCCTCACGACCGAGGGATATAAATTCGAGCGCCACTCCAAGAGTTACCCAAAATGCAGGTTGCTACCCCGACTGCAGGAAGAAGCGTATGACGCGGTTAATTGGCCACCTCGTGGCCGCGACAGAGAGGCATTCCAGCCAAAAACTCAGCCTGCACCCCGACGCCATTCAAATAAAAAGGCACGAGGAGATACGCCATACCTATGAGACATATTGGAGGACAAAGCAAAGCATGCAAGATCGATCTACGGATCACGAGGGCGCGCCACCATGCGAGACAATAAACGTCACGCCGGATACAGTAAAAGTAAATCCGGCCGGGCCGAACACAGCGGGCAAGACCCATTCGAGCTGCGTCGTGATATAGCCCAATACAGAGGCGCCGCACACCCCTTATGCTTCACAGACGAAGTAATGGATCATCAAATCCCAGAAGGTTTCAAACCTGTAAATATTGAATCATACGATGGCACAACAGATCCCACAGTATGGATCAAGGATTTCCTCCTCCACATCCACATGGCCCGCGGTGATGACTTACACGCCATCAAATACCTCCCAGTAAAGCTCAAGGGACCAGCGCGGCATTGGCTTAACAGCTTGCCAGCAGAGTCCATCAGCTGTTGGGAAGATCTGGAAGCCGCATTCCTCGACAACTTTCAGGGAACTTATGTGCGGCCACCAGATGCCGATGACTTGAGCCACATAATTCAACAGCCAGAAGAATCGTCCAGGCAATTCTGGACTCGGTTCCTAACAAAGAAAAATCAAATCGTCGACTGTCCGGATGCAGAGGCCCTAGCGGCTTTCAAACACAGCATCCGCGACGAATGGCTAGCCCGGCACCTTGGTCAGGAAAAGCCGAAATCTATGGCAGCCCTCACGACACTCATGACCCGCTTTTGTGCGGGAGAAGACAGCTGGCTAGCTCGTAGTAATAACATATCAAAGGACCACGGTACTTCGGATACCAAGGACGGCAATAGCAGGTCACGTCGCAACAAACTTAAGCGCCGCATTAACAGCAATAATACCGAGGATACGGCAGTCAATGCCGAATTCAAAGGCTCTAAACCCGGTCAGCGGAAAAAGCCATTCAAACAAAGTACGCCGGGTCCGTCCAGCTTGGACCGTATACTCGATCGCTCGTGTAAAATACACGGCACCCCAGAAAAGCCAGCCAATCACACCAACAGGGATTGTTGGGTGTTCAAGCAGGCCGGCAAGTTAATTGCCGAAAACAAGGACAAGGGGCCACATAGCGATGACGAGGAGGAGCCCCGACAGCCACACACCGAAGGACAGAAGAGGTTTCCCCCACAAGTGCGGACGGTGAACATGATATACGCAACCCACATCCCCAAGAGGGAGCGGAAGCGTGCACTCAGGGACGTATATGCGTTGGAACCAGTCGCCCCAAAGTTCAACCCATGGTCCTCCTATCCGATTGCTTTCGATCACAGGGACCATCCCACTAGTATCCGTCATGGCGGATTCACCGCACTGGTTCTGGACCCAATCATTGACGGATTTCACGTCACTCGAGTCCTTATGGATGGCGGTAGCAGCCTGAACCTGCTTTATCAGGACACAATGCGCAAAATGGGTATAGATCCCTCAAGGATCAAACCCACAAAAACGACCTTTAAAGGCGTCATTCCAGGCGTGGAGGCCCATTGCACAGGCTAAATTACACTGGAAGTGGTCTTCGGATCCCTGGATAACTTCCGAAGCGAAGAGTTAATCTTCGATATAGTCCTGTTCCGTAGTGGTTATCATGCACTGCTCGGGCGAACCGCATTCGCGAGATTCAATGCGATACCGTATTATGCATACCTCAAGCTCAAGATTCCAGGACCTCTCGGGGTTATTACAGTCAATGGAAACACAGAGCGCTCTCTCCGAACGGAGGAGCACACCGCGACCCTCGTAGCAGAAGCGCAAAGCAACCTCTCAAGGCAATCCACCAGTTCGGCGTTTCAAGACCCGGACACCTTCAAGCATGCTCGGAGCAATCGGCAACTAGACCGACTGGCACGATCTGAGCTTGCGTAGCAATGCGCCCCCCACCCTAGTCCCAGTCGAACAGCGAAACTCGTGCCACGCGTACCCACAATATGGTGTGAAAAGTCCGAACACTTTCACAAGTGTGGCACCCCGAACTTATAGCATTATATGAATCAACTCCGAATCATGTCTTTGGTTAAATGTTGGGTTTGCCCGGCTCCTATGTTTTGATACCTTACGTTCCGCTCTATCGGCTAAGGTAGCGCTAGGAGAACTATTGCGATTGTGCCCCGGTTCTGCTGGGCTAAAGCACCTCAGTAGAGAAAGCGAAAACTGACTATCGTGATAAGGCGAGAGACTGGTCGCTGTTCGGCGAGGTTTTCGAGTCCCTAAAGACTTATGCCGCTTAGAGCGAGGGGCCGGCCCTGTCCGGCTTAAAGGCGTGTATCGCGCCCCGAATTCGTCCTTCCGAATACCAGGGGCTTCACCGAAATTTAAAATTATAGAATTCTATGGCTAAGTGAGAGTGATAAAGCATTATTAGTCCGGTTGCCTTGTTCGTTGTGCTGAGAACCTCCCTCGAAGGACCCAAACATGGGAACAAGAGTGCTCAGGTTTATCCCGAACACCCCAGCACTCGTGGCATGGGGGCAGAAGCCGAGGACTAGCCATCTCTCAGGTTGGATAAACAGCCAAACAGAAGGTAATATTTTAAATTCACACAAGCTTTGCATAGCGCATATGAAACAAGTTTTCATCATATAGGATCACACGAGCAAGTTTACTCAAATATTACATCCTTTGAACATTCGTCCGCTACAAGACGGGCACCCTTTAGGACACCCTCATAAGAAATCTCAGGGGTGCGATGCTCCTTGCCCTGCGGTGGCCCTTCCTTGATCAGCTTGACAACGTCTAGCTTGGCCCACTACACCTTCACACAGGCGAAAGCCCGACGTGCACCTGCGATGCAGACGGACCGCTTGACGACCTCCAGCCGTGGGCAGGCATCCACAAGCCGCCTCACCAGGCCGAAGTAGCTATTCGGAAGGGCGTCGCCAGGCCACAGCCGGACTATAAGGCCCTTCATGGCCTGTTCGGCCGCCTTGTGCAGCTCGACCAACTGCTTTAGTTGGTTGCTCAGAGGCATCGGGTGTTCAGTCTCAGTATACTGAGACCAGAACAACTTCTCCGTTGAGCTTCCCTCCTTGGCCTGGTAAAACTGTGCGGCATCCGACACGCTGCGGGGCAAATATGCGAATGCTCCTGGAGAGCTCCGAATTCGGGTAAGTAATCGGTAATTTACTTTTACATGCTTGCTCTGCATATAGAATGCCTTACCCGCCGCTATCTTCTTCATTGCGTCAATCTCCTAGAGGGCCTTTTGGGCTTCGGCCTTGGCACTTTTTGCGCTCTCGAGGGCCGCGGCAAGCTCAGACTCTCGCGTCTTCGAGTCAAGCTCCAACGCCTCGTCTTCTTCACGAGAGCCTGGAGCTCTTGCTGCACCTCGGCCACCCGAACCTCTCGCTTTTCTCGCTCGATGCGCTCCTTGGCCGCTTTATCTTCGGCCTCGGACAACACTTGCTTTAGGGTCGCCACTTCGGTCGTGGCCCCTGGCAAATTCACGATGATCCTGTCATTTTGCAATCGCACTCTTTCTATACATATCCACAGACTAGGTACTACTTACCTTTGTTCTCCTCGAGCCGCCTCTTGGCAAGACCGAGCTCGTCCTGGGACCCTTTAAGGTCCTGCTTCAGTACGGCGACCTCCGCAGTCAGTAGCAAAGCTTGCATATGCATATTGACATACTCATATTAGACTCCTGCGATATTGTTTGATCCTCTGTTCGGCTTTTCTTTGTGAACACCGAACAGAGCATCACAGGCTACTGTCTATGCGGTAATATTTTCCTATATTTCAAACACTTACCTCAAAGCCTGTTAGAAGGCTGGCACAGGCTTCAGTCAATCCGCTCTTGGTGGACTGAGCCTTCTGGATCACCGCACTCATGATAGTGCGGTGCTCCTCGTCGATGGAAGCGCTGCGAAGCGCTTCCACAGATTGTCCGGCACCTCTGGATGGACAGAGGTCACCGGTACAAGTGTCTCGCCCCTCTTAGAAGGAGGCCACCTGCCCGAGCCTGGAACCACTAGAGGTTCCGGCACGGTGTTCGGCTGAGGGCCGAACTCGGAGCTCTCAGGGGCCTTGCCCCCTCGGCTCTCAGAGTCTGGGAGGCCGCCTTGAGGCGCCTCCGGGACTGTCTCCCCTCGACCCGGTGCCTCATGAGACAGCACCTCGGTGTCGTCTGTAGGATGAGGGGAGGTGGCGGTCGGGACTGGATCGCTATCCATGTCCGACGAGCCCAGGGAGCCGTCCGATGATACATCGATACGGGCTCGGGGCGGCCTGCATAATCATATTTCGGCGTCAGGTGAAGTAGTGCGGCAAAGGAATACTATGAGTTACTCTGGTATCCGAATACTTACGACTTCCCCAGGGGCTTGGCCCTGGGCAGCCACTCGTCTTCGCCGTCGGCGGCGGTGGTAGAGCTGTCCGGAAGGAGAGTCCTCCCCTTCTTGGACCCTTCGGCCTCCCCAGTTGGGGCGGCCTTCCTTTTCTTGTCTCCCCCGTCTAGAGGGGGAGCATCTTCTTCTGCCTCCTCGTCTTCGGGGGAGGATTGCATTGTAGAGTCCTCGAACGGTGAGTCCGATGACGCCTGGCGTCGGGAACTCTTTCGGGTTCCCTTGGCCTTCTTGGTCTTCTCCGGCACCGTATAAGGAGCCGGAGTTAGCAGCTTCGCCAGAAGAGCGCCTGCTGGGCCTTCGGGCAAAGAAGCTGGATAGTCGATCTGTCCGGCCGTCTGCTGCTAGTCCTGTCAAAGGTACGGGAGTTTAGATCCCGCATGGAGTCAATCTATGAAAAATAAGTATCCTGTAAGAGGTAAAGCAGCTTACTGCACTGGCTTGGCACTTCGCGCTGAATCCGCGATCCTCAGTAATGGGAGGGGGGACCTCGGCGCTCTTGAATAGCATCCTCCAGGCATCTTTGTGAGTTGTGTCGAAGAGCCTGTTGAGAGTTCAGTGCTGCGCCGGGTCGAACTCCCACAAGTTGAAGGCCCGTTGTTGGCACGGGAGGATCCGACGGTGGAGCATGACCTGGACTACGTTGACAAGTTTGAGCCTCTTGTTCACCATGTTTTGAATACATGTTTGGAGTCCGGTCAGTTCTCCCGAACTACCCCAGGACAGGCCCTTCTCTTGCCAGGAGGTAAGCCGTGTGGGGAAGCCAGATGGGAACTCGGGGGCCGCTACCCATGTAGGGTCACGCGGCTCGGTGATGTAGAACTACCCCGATTGCCACCCCTTTATGGTCTCCACGAAGGAGCCCTCGGGCCATGCGACGTTGGGCATCTTGCCCACCATGGCGCCTCCACACTCCGCCTGGCGGCCGCTCACTACCTTCGGCTTGACATTGAAAGTCTTCAGCCATAAGCCGAAGTGGGGCTTGATGCAGAGGAAAGCCTCGCACAGGACGATAAACGCCGAAATGTTGAGGATGAAGTTTGGGGCCAGATCATGGAAGTCCAGGCCGTAGTAGAACATGAGCCCCCGGACAAATGGGTGGAGAGGAAATCCCAGTCCACGGAGGAAATGGGTGAGGAACACTACCCTCTCATGGGGCTTGGGGGTGGGAATGAGCTGCCCCTCCTCTGGGAGCCGATGCGCGATGTCGTCAGGCAAGTATTCGACTTTCCTCAGCTTCTTGACGTGTCCCTCCGTGATGGAGGAGACCATCCACCTGCCTCCCACTCCGGACGTGGTTGGAGAAGGTCGAGGTGGGAAATGTGGACTTGGGTGTTGGAGCTTGAGTGCGTGAAAATGGATGAGCAAAGGAGGAAGAAGGCATGGATGAAAAGGTAAATCCTTATCCCTTTATATGGGCGGATGAAACTATGCGTCCCCACTAGCCTGGTAAAACTCGCTTATCCCCCAAGCGCCATAGTCAATGGCGTGGTTGGGTTACCCACACCTGTATTGATGAGAATCTCGTGATAAGGGGACACGATCTCTGCTTTGACAAGACGTATCAAAAAACTGCCTCGCGTTATGTGCGGGGCTAGTTAAAGGAAACGGTTCAAATAATCACCGGGCTGTGACATAATGTCGTGTTGCCAAAACAAGTCAGCAAATTGGATTTGTGGAAATATTATTCTCTCTACGGTGGTATGTGGAACTTATTTTGCAGCGTCGGACACTATCCTTATATTCAAATTCTACCGTGGTATATTCGGAGGAGGAACCCGCCTTGTAATGCCGAAGACAATACTGCGCGCCGGACTCATCGTCATTGAAAGCCTGGTTCAGGGGCTACTGTGGGAGTCCTGGACTAGGGGGTCTCCGGACAGCCGGACTATATCCATTGGCCGGACTGTTAGACTATGAAGATACAAGATTCAAGACTTCATCTCGTGTCCGGATGGGACTCTACTTGGCGTGGAAGGCAAGCTAGGCAATACGGATATGTATATCTCCTCCTTTGTAACCGACCTTGTGTAACCCTAGCCCCTCCGGTGTCTATATAAACCGGAGGGTTTAGTCCGTAAGACAACATACAATCATACCATCGGCTAGCTTCTACGGTTTAGCCTCTCTGATCTCGTGGTAGATCTACTCTTGTACTACCCATATCATCAATATTAATCAAGAAGGACGTAGGGTTTTACCTCCATCAAGAGGGCCCAAACCTGGGTAAAACATTGTGTCCCCTACCTCCTGTTACCATCCGCCTTAGACGCACAGTTCGAGACCCCCTACCCAAGATCCGCCGGTTTTGACACCGACACTCTTCCTTATCCTTGAGTGACATCTCATGAGCAACAATTCTTCCAATAACTTCCGTTGGCTTGAGATCTTTGTAATTGGGCATCATTTGGATCAATGTGCACACGGTATCATATTTTCCATCCAAGGCTCTTAGGATCTTCTTGATGATGAATCTATCGGTAATCTCTTCACTTCCTAAGCCGGCAATCTCATTTGTGATGAGAGCAAGCCTAGAGTACATTTCAGCGACGCCTTCACCATCCTTCATTTTGAACTTGTCAAGCTGACTTTGAAGCACATCTAATTTGGATTCCTTGACAGATTCGGTACCTTCGTGCATATCAATCAAAGTATCCCAAATTTCCTGTGCATTCTCAAGACGGCTGATTTTGTTGAATTCTTCGGGGCATAATCCGTTGAAGAGAATATCACAAGCTTGAGCATTGTATTGTAGCATCTTCAACTCTTCCGCGGTAGCTTCACGATTTCGTTCTCTCCCATCAAATAATTCACCTTGCAAGCCAATACTCAAAATAGCCCAAACGGCGGGGTTATGCCCAAGAATATGCATTTTCATCTTATGATTCCAACTAGCAAAATTTGTACCATCAAAGTTAGGACCTCTACGGTGGTAATTTCCCTCGCTAGACGCCATACTCTCCTAGGTTGTGAAACCAAGGCTATGACCACCAAAAGCTATGGAAATCAAAGCGAATGGAAACCAAAGCTCTGATACCACTTGTAGGATCGAAAGTATGTCTAGAGGGGGGGGGTGATTAGACTACTTGACCAAATAAAAATCTAGCCTTTTCCCAATTTTAGTTCTAGGCAGATTTTAGCAACTAAGCACAAGTCAAGCAATCAACCTACACATGCAATTCTAAGAGTATAGCAGCGGAAAGTAAAACAATTGCATATGAAGGTAAAGGGAGGAGTTTGGAGTGTGCAAACACAATTGGAGACACGGAGATTTTTGGCGTGGTTCCGATAGGTGGTGCTATCATACATCCACGTTGATGGAGACTTCAACCCACGAAGGGTAACGGTTGCGCGAGTCCACGGAGGGCTCCACCCGCGAAGGGTCCACGAAGAAGCAACCTTGTCTATCCCACCATGGTCGTCGCCCATGAAGGACTTGCCTCACTCGGGTAGATCTTCACGAAGTAGGCGATCTCCTTGGCCTTACAAACTCCTTGGTTCAACTCCATAATCTTGACGGAGGCTCCCAAGTGACACCTAACCAATCTAGGAGACACCACTCTCCAAGAGGTAGCAATTTGTGTGTTAATGATGAACTCCTTGCTCTTGTGCTTCAAATGATAGTCTCCCCAACACTCAACTCTCTCTCAGAGGATTTGGATTTGGTGGAAAGATGATTTGAGTGGAAAGCAACTTGGGGAAGGCTAGAGATCAAGATTTATGTGGTTGGAGTGGAATATCTTGACCTCAACACAAGTGTAGGTGGTTCTCTCTCAGAAAATGTATGTTGGAAGTGTAGGCATATTCTGATGGCTCTCTCCTTGAATGAAGAGTGGGTGGAGGGGTATAAATAGCCTCCACACAAAATCTATCCGTTACACACAAATCACCAAACTCGGTGGGACCGAATCATACAACTCGGTCAGACCGATTTAGTTCAAAATGTGACCGTTAGGGTTTTCGGTGGGACTGATATAATCGATTCGGTGGGACCGATGTGCTAGGGTTAGGGTATAACGTAATCGTGATACCGATTACACAAACTCGGTGAGACCGATTTTGGTAATGGACTAACCAAGAGTTGGTCAGGCAAACTCGGTGGGACCGATTCGCTGATCTCGGTTGGACCGAAACGTTATGAAAGGGAAACAGAGAGTTTGCATTGCAATCTCGGTGGGACCGATCGCTCATCATGGTTGGACCGAAACGTTACAAAGGGAAACAGAGAGATTACAATCCCCTCTCGGTGAGACCGAGATCCCTATTGGTGAGACCGAAAAGACTAGGGTTTCTGGCAGTGGCTATGTCAACTAAACTCGATGGCGCCGTATAGAAAGTTTTGGTGGGGCCGAGTTTGACTTTCGGTTTGGGACATATGTTGATGTGAGAAAGTAGTTGAGGGATTTTGGAGCATATCACTAAGCACGTTGAGTAAGTAAGCCATTAGGCAACACCTCATCCCCTCTTAATAGTATTGGCTTTTCCTATGGACTCAATGTGATCTTGGATCACTTAAAATGAAAAGATGTAGAGTCCTGAGCCTTGAGCTTGAGCCAATTCTTTGTCCTTAGAATTTTGAGGGATCCACTTTTCTTATCCATGCCATGACAATCATTGAGCTTTCCTGAAATGTTTATCTTGAAATAGCAATAGCTCAATGAACTATATGTTATTAGGAATTACCAAAACCACCCAAGGATAGTTGCACTATCAGCTACAGTTCGTCATGCTAAGACACCACGTGATGATCGGGTGTGATAAGCTCTACGTTTACATACAACGGGTGCAAGCCAGTTTTGTACACGCAGAATACTCGGGTTAAACTTGACAAGCCTAGCATATGCAGATATGGCCTCGGAACACAGGGACCGCAAGGTCGAGCATGAATCATATAGTAGATATGATCAACATAGTGATGTTCACCATTGAAAACTACTCCATCTCACGTGATGATCGGACATGGTTTAGTTGATATGGTTCATGTGATCATTTAGATGAGTAGAGGGATGTCTATCTAAGTGGGAGTTCTTAAGTAATATGATTAATTGAACTTAAATTTATCATGAACTTAGTCCTGATAGTATTTGCATATCTATGTTGTAGATCAATTGCTTGTGTATAGAGCTTCGTTGTTTTATTTTTGATATGTTCCTTGAGAAAAACTATGCTGAAATATGATAGTAGCAATGATGCGGACTAGATCCGTGATCTAAGGATTATCCTCATTGCTGCATAGAAGAATTATGTCCTTGATGCACCGCTAGGTGATGGACCTATTGCAGGAGCAGATGCAGACGTTATGAACGTTTGGCAAGCTCGGTATGATGACTACTTGATAGTTTAGTGCGCTATGCTTTACGGCTTAGAACCAGGACTTCAAAACCTTTTTGAATTCCATGGAGCATATAAGATGTTCCAAGAGCTGAAATTGGTATTTCAGACTCATGCCCAAGTCGAGAGGTATGAGACCTCTGACAAATACTTTGCCTACAAGATGGAGGAGAATAGCTCAACCAGTGAAAAGGAAGCACTTGAACCATTGCCCATCAGCACGGTGGGGACATTAGCACCCGTGTCAATCAACCAATCAGGAGAATGACATACTGAAAGAATAGTGGGAAATATACCATACCCAACATCCTTCATGTTAGTGTCTCCAATGAAAACATTAGCGGTCTTGCTCCCTTTACCAAGATGACGCTTGTCATAGCGATTAGGGCAACTAGGAGCCCAATGATCAGGATCTCCACACACATGACAAACACCTTTATTCTTGTCATTCTTCTTCTTGAAGTTCGTGTGCTGTGCAGCCTTGTTCTTCCTATCAAACTTGCCCTTGTTCTTGAACTTGTGGGGCTGGAAGTTTTTCTTCTGTACCAGATTGGCACTAGATCCTCCCTCAATACCTCGAGCACGTGTGTCCTTTGCACTCGCCTTTTCTTCCACATCAAGAGTACCAATGAGATCCGGAATGGAAAACTCCTGCCTCTTATGCTTCAGTAAAGTAGCAAAGTTCCTCCACGATGCAGGAAGCTTAGTGACTCCGGCATAAACTTGTATGGTAACATACAATTGAAGCGCTCAAGTTCTCTAGCAAGCTTCAGACTCATGCCCGAGACTAATGCCGAGAGGTATGAGACCTCTGACAAGTACTTTGCCTACAAGATGGAGGAGAATAACTCAACCAGTGAGCATGTGCTCAGAATGTCTGAGTACTACAATCGCTTGAATCAAGTGGGAGTTAATATTCCAAATAAGATAGTGATTGACAGAGTTCTCTAGTCACTATCACCAAGTTACTGGAACTTCGTGATGAACTATAATATGCAAGGGATGACGAAAACAATTCCCAAGCTCTTCGTGATGCTGAAATCGACGAAGATAGAAATCAAGAAAAGCATCAAATGTTGATGGTTGACAAGACCACTAGTTTCAAGTAAAAGGGCAAGGGAAATAAAGGGAACTTCAAGAAGAATGGCAAGCAAGTTGCCACTCCCATGAAGAATCCCAAAGGTAGACCCAAGACTGAAACTGAGTGCTTCTACTGCGAAGGAAATGGTCACTGGAAGCGTAACTACCCCAAATACTTGGCGGATAAGAAGGATGGAAAAGTAGCCCCTGGGTATTTGATACTGGTTCAGTTGCTATGATTAGTAACTCGAAACAGGAGTTACAAAATGAACAAAGACTAGTTGAGGGCAAGGTGACGATGTGTGTTGGAAGTGATTCCAAGGTTGATAAGATCACCATCGCACACTCCCTTTACCTTCGGGATTAGTGTTAAACCTAAAATAAATGTTATTTGGTGTTTGCGTTGAGCATAATATGATTGGATCATGTTTATTGCAATACGGTTATTCGTTTAAGTCAAAGAATAATTGTTATTCTGTTTACATGAATAAAACCTTCTGTGTTCATACACCTAAGGTGAATGGTCTATTGAATCTCGATCGTAGTGATACACATATTCATAATATTGATGCCAAAATTTGCAAAGTTGATAATGATAGTGCATCATATTTGTGGCACTGTCGTTTAGGTCATATTGGTGTAAAGCGAAACTCCATGCTGATAGGCTTTTGGAATCACTTGATTATGAATCACTTGATTATGAATCACTTGATTATGAATCACTTGATGCTTGCGAACCATGCCTCATGGGCAAGATGACTAAGACTCCATTCTCTGGAACCATGGAGCGAGCAACAGACTTATTGGAAATAATTCATACTGATGTATGCGGTCCAATGAGTGTTGATGCTCATGGAGGGTATCATTATTTTCTGACCTTCACAGATGATTTGAGCAGATATGGGTATATCTACTTGATGAAACATAAGTCCGAAACATTTGAAAAGTTCAAAGAATTTTAGAGTGAAGTGGAAATCATCGTAACAATAAAATAAAGTTTCTACGATCTGATCATGGAGGTGAATATTTGAGTTATGAGTTTGGTCTTCATTTGAAACAATGCGGAATGGTTCCGCAACTCACGCCACCTGGAACACCACAGCGTAATGGTGTGTCCGAACATCGTAACCGTGCTTTATTAGATATGGTGTGATCTATGATGTCTCTTACCGATTTACCACTATTGTTTTGGGGTTATGCATTAGAGACAACTACATTCACGTTAAATAGGGCACCATCTAAATCCATTGAGACGACACCATATGAACTATGGTTTGGCAAGAAACATACGTTGTCATTTCTTAAAGTTTGGGGCTACGATGCTTATGTGAAAAAGCTTCAACCTGATAAGCTCGAACCCAAATCGGAGAAATGTGTCTTCATAGGATACCCAAAGGAAACTGTTGGGTACACCTTCTATCACAGATCCGAAGGCAAGATTTTCGTTGCTAAGAATGGATCCTTTCTAGAGAAGGAGTTTCTCTCGAAATAAGTGAGTGGGAGGAAAATAGAACTTGATGAGGTAACTGTACCTGCTCCCTTATTGGAAAATAGTTCATCACAGAAATCAGTTCTAGTGATTCCTACACCAATTAGTGAGGAAGCTAATGATGATGATCATGAAACTTCTGATCAAGTTACTATCGAACCTCGTAGGTCAACCAGAGTAAGATCCGCACCAGAGTGGTACAGTAATCCTGTTCTGGAGGTCATGTTACTTGACCATGACGAACCTATGAACTATGAGGAAGCGATGATGAGCCCAGATTCTGCGACATGGCTTGAGGCCATAAAATCTGAGATGGGATCCACGTATGAGAATAAAGTGTGGACTTTGGTTGACTTGCCTGATGATCGGCAAGCCATTGAGAATAAATGGATCTTCAAGAGGAATGCATACACTGATGGTAGTGTTACTATCTACAAAGCTCGAATTGTCGCAAAAGGTTTTCGACAAGTTCAAGGTGTTGACTATGATGAGATTTTCTCACTCGTAGCGATGCTTAAGTCTGTTCGAATCATGTTAGCAATTGCCACATTTTCTGAAATCTGGCAAATGGATGTCAAAACTACATTCCTTAATGTATTTCTTAAAGAAGAGTTGTATATGATGCAACAAGAAGGTTTTGTCAATCCTAAAGGTTCTAACAAAGTGTGTAAGCTCCAGCGATCCATCTATGGACTGGTGCAAGCATCTCGGAGTTGGAATATACGCTTTGATAGTGTGATCAAAGCATATGGTTTTATACAGACTTTTTGAGAAGCCTGTATTTACAAGAAAGTGAGTGGGAGCACTACAGCATTTCTGATAAGTATATGTGAATGACATATTGTTGATCAGAAATAATGTAGAATTTTTCTGGAATACATAAAGGAGTGTTTGAAAGGAGTTTTTCAAAGAAAGACTTCGGTGAAACTACTTACATATTGAGCATCAAGATCTATAGAGATAGAACAAGATGCTTGATGAGTTTTTTTCAATGAGTACATACTTTGGCAAGATTTTGAAGTAGTTCAAAATGAAACAGTCGAAGAAGGAGTTCTTGCATGTGTTGCAAGGTGTGAAGTTGAGTCAGACTCAATGCCGACCACTATAGAAAATAGAAAGAGAATGAAAATTAATTCCCTATGCCTCAGTCATAGGTTCTATGAAGTATGCTATGCTGTGTACCAGACCTATGTGAACCTCACCATGAGTTTGGCAAGAGGGTACAATAGTGATCCAGGAGTGGATCACTGGACAACGGTCAAAATTATCCTTAGTGGAATAAGGAGATATTTCTCGATTATGGAGGTGATAAAGAGTTTGTCGTAAAGAGTTACGCCGATGCAAGCTTTGACACTGATCCGGATGACTCTAAGTCTCAATTTGGATACATATTGAAAGTGGGAGCAATTAGCTAGAGTAGCTCCGTGCAGAGCATTGTAGACATAGAAATTTGCAAAATACATACGGCTCTAAATGTGACAGACCCATTGACTAAGATTCTCTCACAAGAAAACATGATCACACCTTAGTACTCTTTGGGTGTTAATCACATAGCGACGTGAACTAGATTATTGACTCTAGTAAAACCCTTTGTGTATTAGTCACATGGCGATGTGAACTAATCACATGGTGATGTGAACTATTGTGTTAAATGACATGGCGATGTGAACTAGATTATTGACTCTAGTGCAAGTGGGAGACTGAAGGAAATATGCCCTAGAGGCAATAATAAAGTTGTTATTTATATTTCCTTATATCATGATAAATGTTTATTATTCATGCTAGAATTGTATTAACCGGAAACTTAGTACATGTGTGAATACATAGACAAATAGAGTGTCCCTAGTATGCCTCTACTAGACTAGCTCGTTAATCAAAGATGGTTAAGTTTCCTAGCCATAGACATGTGTTGTCATTTGATGAACAAGATCACATCATTAGAGAGTGATGTGATGGACAAGACCCATCCGTTAGCTTAGCATAATGATCGTTTAATTTATTGCTATTGCTTTCTTCATGACTTATACATGTTCCTATGACTATGAGATTATGCAACTCCCGAATATCGAAGGAACACTTAGTGTGCTATCAAACGTCACAACGTAACTAGGTGATTATAAAGATGCTCTACAGGTGTCTCCGATGGTGTTTGTTGAGTTGGCATAGTTCGAGATTAGGATTTGTCACTCCGACTGTCGAAGAGGTATCTCTGGGCCCTCTCAGTAATGCACATCACTATAAGCCTTGCAAGCAATGTGACTAATGAGTTAGTTTCGGGATGATGCATTACGGAACGAGTAAAGAGACTTGCCGGTAAAAAGATTGAACTAGGTATGATGATACAGACGATCGAATCTCGGGCAAGTAACATATCGATGACAAAGGGAACGACGTATGTTGTTATGCAGTTTGACCGATAAAGATATTCGTAGAATATGTAGGAGCCAATATGAGCATCCAGGTTCCGCTATTGGTTATTGACCGGAGATGTGTCCCGGTCATGTCTACATAGTTCTCGAACCCGTAGGGTCCGCACGCTTAACGTTCGATGACGATTTGTATTATGAGTTATGTGATTTGATGACCTAAGTTTGTTTGGAGTCCCGAATGAGATCACGGACATGACGAGGAGTCTCGAAATGGTCGAGACGTAAATATCGATATATTGGAAGGCTATATTCGGACATCGGAAAGGTTCTGAGTGGTTCGGGTATTTTTCGGAGTACCGAAGAGTTACGGGAATTCGCCGGGGGAAGTAGTGGGTCTTAATGGGCCATACGGGAAAGGAGAAAGGGCCCTCAAGGTGTGGCCATGCGCCCCCATGGCAAGTCTGAATTAGACTATGGAGGGGGCGGCGCCCCCCTCTCTTTCCTTCTCCCTCTCATACTCCTTCCCTCTCTCCCCTCTTGGAAAAGAAAGGGGACTCCAACTAGGATTGGGAATCCTAGTTGGACCCCCCTATAGGCGCGCCCCTCCTAGGCCGGCGTCTTCTTCCCCCTCCTTTATATACATGGGCAAGGGGGCACCCCAAAGACACACAAGTTGATTTCTTAGCCGTGTGCGGTGCCCCTTGCACAGTTTTCCACCTCAGTCATATTGTCGTAGTGCTTAGGCGAAGCCCTACCTCGGTAACTTGATCATCACCGTCCCCACGCCGTCGTGTTGACGAAACTCTCCCTCGGCCTCAGCAGAATCTAGATTTCGAGGGACGCCACCAGATGAACGTGTGGAGATCGCGGAGGTGCCGTGCGTTCGGTACTTGATCGGTTGGATCGCGAAGGCGTTCGACTACATCAACCGCGTTACTAAACGCTTCCACTTTCGGTCTATGAGGGTACGTGGACACACTCTCCCCCTCTCATTTCTATGGATCTCCTAGATGGATCTTGCATGATCGTAGGTAAATTTTTTGAAATACTGCGTTCCCCAACATATATAGGTTATAGAAGGAGAGAGGGGCTGTCACCAATTAGGGAAAGTACCTCCTTGGGGCGCCGACCAAGGGGAGGAGGCGGATTGATACGTCTCCAACATATCTATAATTTATGAAGTACTAGATCATGGATGGCGCGCTTTGCTGCACCCGTCAATTTTGGCAATAGAATGGTCAGCGTTTATAAAATTAGTCACAAAATATGTTACATTTTCGATAGTGGAGACTAGATGCAAATGGTGCAGCCCTTCGGCTACTGGCTGTTCGCTTCATCTCTGTCTTCTCGTTTCACCTTCCATCGCTGGCCGCTCGCCTCCTTCTCTTGTGCCTATAAAAGGGAGATCGTTCCTCTCCAGAGACACACCAGAAGATCATCTCCCTCACGCCACCAAGTTCCTGATCACTGTGCTACCGCTATGATCTTCTTCATCCCGGCTTGCGGCGTGCACCCTAGGTCGGGACAGTAGGCCTCCGAAACCGCACCTCTTTGAGTCATGTACGGGAGAAGGGTGATAAGGTTTTTGCGGAGCGCTCTGCGAGACTACTGACTTGTTCATCACGGACGCCCCGGACTCCGACGACTACTTCCCCGACGACGACTTCTTCCCCGACGTTGACAACCTCTTCATCGACATGATTGGCAATGACACCGACCCCAAGATCAGTGCTTCCGCTGCTGCACCATACGTTCTCATGCTCTTTCTGTTTGATGTTCTACCACAGCTTCTTGCTATAGTGTCTTCTCTACATATGTTCGGTTCTATTTCATATATTCAGATTCTATTCACCTTCTCTCTGCCAGATTGCATGACTTGTTATATTTCTGCTACAATAGTCATGCTTTATCTACTATTTCCATTAATAAAATCATATGGTAAATTGCTCATATTTCCAACAATCCAAAAACCTTATTATAGGCAATTTACCCCAAGTGGTTTTGCTGCATCCATGAGGCCTCCTATGTTTGAGGGTATCCACTATAAGAGGTGGCGCGTGAGAGCCGTTCTATGGTTTCAAACCATGAGCTGCTACGACGCCACTCTTGGCAAACCTGAAGGAGAGTATGATGCTCAACAGGAACAAGCTTTTTAGAAAATGGATACCCTATTTAAGGCTGCTCTCTTGAGTGTTCTTCGTGAGAACATAGTTGATGCTTATGCGTCAATTGATAATGGAAAAGAGATGTGGTACACACTCGAGGCCAAGTTTGGGGTCTCGGATGCTGGCACTGAGCTGTACATCATGGAGAAATTCTATGATTACAGGATGAATGATGAGCGCTCTGTGGTAGAGCAAGCACACGAGATATAGTCATTTGCTAGAGAACTTGAGAACTTCAATTGTATGTTACCAGACAAGTTTATGCCGGAGGCATCATCACTAAGCTTCCTCCATTGTGGAGGAACTTTTCTACTTTACTGAAGCATAAGAGGGAGGAGTTTTCCGTTCCGGATCTCATTGGTACTCTTGATGTGGAAGAAAAGGCGAGAGCAAAGGACACACATGCTCGAGGTATTGAGGGAGGATCTAGTGCCAATCTGGTATAGAAGAAAAACTTCCAGCCCCACAAGTTCAAGAGCAAGGGCAAGTTTGATGGTAAAGCAAAGTTTGATGGGAATAACAAGGCTGTATAGCACTTGAACTTCAAGAAGAAGAATGGCAAGAAGAAAGGTGTTTGTCATGTGTGTGGAGATCCTGATCATTGGGCTCCTAGTTGCCCTAATCGCTATGACAAGCGTCATCTTGGGAAAGGCAACAAGATCGCTAATGTTGTCATTGGAGACACTAACATGAAGGATGCTGGGTATGGTATGTTTCCCACTATTCTTTCAGTATGTCATTCTCCTGATTGGTTGATTGACACGGGTGCTAATGTGCATGTATGCGGTGATATTTCCATGTTTTCATCTTATCAGACTGTAGGGACTTCCACCATGCTGATGGGAAATGGTTCAAGTGCTTCTGTTCATGGTGTTGGCATGGCCGATCTGAAGTTTAATTCGGGAAAGATCGTGCGGCTGAAGAACGTGCATTATGTCCCCTCCGTCAATAAAAATCTTGTTAGCGGATCTCTTCTGTGTAGAGATGGCTACAAGCTTGTCTTTGAGTCGAATAAATTTGTAATATCCAAGTATGGAACCTTTGTTGGTAAAGTCTATGAGTCAGGAGGCCTGTTCCATTTATCCTTGTCAGATGTTTGCAATAAAGTTGTTAATCATGTTTGCAATAATAGTGAATCAAATGTGTGGCATTCACGTCTCTGTCATGTTAACTTTGGTTGCATGTTGCGACTAGCCAAACTAAACTTAATCCCTAGTTTCACCACTATCAAGGGATCTAAGTGTCAAGTATTTGTGCAAGCTAAGCAACCTCGTAAGTCTCACACGACTGCGGAAATGAGAAACCTTGCACCACTAGAGCTCATACATTTAGATCTATGTGAAATGAATGGTGTTTTGACAAAAGGTGGAAAGAAATATTTCATGACGTTAATCGACGACTCCACTAGATACTACCGTGTGCATCTTTTGAAATCTAAGGATGAAGATGTGAACTTTTTCAAGATCTATAAAGCTGAAGTGGAAAACCAACTTGATCATAAAATCAAGAGGCTTAGGTCCGACCATGGTGGAGAGTACTTTTCCAATGAATTTGATGCTTCTTGTGCGGAACATGGTATAATCCATGAGAGGACTCTTCCCTATTCACCTCAGTCAAATGGGGTAGCCGAAAGAAAGAACCATACTCTAACTGATTTGGTTAACTCCATGTTAGACACATCGGGTCTCTCCAAGGCATGGTGGGGGGAGGCGATACAGACTGCATGTCATGGCCTAAACCGAGTTCCCACAAAGAACAAAGAAATAACCCCATTCGAGGAATGGGAGAAGAAAAGGTTAAACTCTCTTATCTACGAACCTGGGGTTGTTTGGTGAAAGTCAATGTGCCAATTCCAAAGAAGCGCAAGTTTGGACCAAAGACCGTGGATCATGTTTTCCTGTGATATGCTTTTCATAGCATTGGTTATAGATTCTTTGTTGTAAAATCTGAGGTATCTGACATGCATGTCACTACAATTATGGAGTCGAATGATGCAACTTTCTTTGAAGCTATCTTTCCCATGAAGGATATGGCTACCTCATCTAATTAGGAGATGCCTAGTTCATCGAATCAAGAACTTGTTACAATTACTGAACCTACCATTTCGATGAAACACTTTGAAAACCCCATGGAGGAGAACAATGAAATTCCTACTAGGATCAAGAGACAGAGGAATGCAAAGTCCTTTGGTGATGATTTCCTTGTGTATCTCGTAGATGACACTTCGAGTTCAATTTTAGAGGCCTGTGCATCTGAAGATGTTGACTACTGGAAGAAAGTGGTCCATAGTGAGATGGATTCCATCTTGGCAAATGAAACTTCGGAGATCACTGGTCGTCCTTATGGGTGCAAACCTATAGGGTGCAAATGGGTATTCAAGAAGAAGCTTAGGCCTGATGGTACTATCGAAAAGTACAAGGCATGGCTCATGGCCATGGGTTGTACCCAGAAGGAAAGTGAAGACTTCTTTGATACTTACTCACCTGTGGCTCGACTGGCCACTATTCAAGTTCTACTTTCACTAGCTGCCTCACATGGTCTTCTCATTCATCAAATGGATGTTAAGACTGCTTTCCTAAATGGAGAGTTGGATGAGGAAATTTATATGGAACAACCAGATGGGTTTGTATTAGATGGTTAGGAAGGAAAAGTGTGCAAGTTGCTGAAGTTTTTTATGGACTTAAGCAAGCACCCAAGCAGTGGCATGAGAAGTTTGAAAGAACTTTAATAGTTGCAGGCTTTGTTGTAAACAATGCTGATAAATGTGTGTACTACCACCATGGTGGGGCGAGGGAGTTATCCTTTGCTTGTATGTTGATGACATACTGATTTTTGGAACAAATCTGAATGTTATTAAGGAGGTCAAAGATTTCCTATCTCATTGTTTTGAGATGAAGGATTTAGGATTGGCTGATGTCATTCTGAACATCAAGTTGTTGAAAGACGATGATGGTGGGATTACATTGCTTCAATCTCACTATGTGGAAAAGATCTTGAGTCACTTTGGCTATAGTGACTGCAAGCCCTCTCCAACACCATAGGATGCTAGCGTGTTGCTTCGAAAGAATCAAAGAATTGCTAGAGACCAATTGAAGTATTCTCAGATTATTGGCTCGCTTATGTATTTAGCCAGTGCTACAAGACCTGACATCTCTTTTGCTGTTAGAAAACTGAGCCGGTTTGTCTCAAAACCAGGAGATGTGCATTGGAAAGCTCTAGAGAGAGTTATGCGTTTGAAAGGCATTGCGAGTTCTGGAATTCACTACACTAGGTACCCAAAGGTACTAGAAGGGTATAGTGACTCAAACTGGATCTCAAATGCTGATGAGATAAAGGCCATGAGCGGATATGTATTCACTCATGGAGGTGGCATTGTTTCTTGGAAGTCTTGCAAGCAGACCATCTTAACGAGGTCAACAATGGAAGCAGAACTCACAACACTAGATACAACTATGGTTGAAGCAGATTGGCTTCGTTGGCTCTTGAATGACTTGCCAGTAGTTGAGAAATCTATACTAGGTATCCTTATGAACTATGACAACCAAACTGTGATTGCGAAAGTGAGTAGCTCAAAGGATATCATGAAGTCATCAAGACATGTTCAGAGAAGGTTAAAGTCTGTCAGGAAAATGAAAAACTCTGGAGTAATTGCATTGGATTATATCCAAACGTCTAATAATCTGGCAGATCCTTTTACTAAGGGTCTATCACGTAATGTGATAGATAATGCGTCGAAGGAGATGGCTATGAGACCCACAATGTGAATTGTTCACAGCGGTAACCTAGTCTATGTGATCGGAGATCCTGTGAATTAGATGTGGAAGACAAGCTATTGGTCAACTGAGAGGAGAGTATCCTTACTATTAACAATACCACTCCATGAAGATGCAATACTCTCCTAATCTACATGGCAGGTTGATGTATATCTTAATGTGTTCTCACTGGCTCATTTAAGCAGAGATGTTGTCCTGCAGAACATCTTTTGAAGAACACACCTATATGAGTCTAATTGTTAAACATCGCAATCTATGAGAGTAGGGTGCTCTCTAGTAAACTCATGAAAGGTCTCAGAGTATGGCGCATAAGCTCCACCCATGGGGAAGACCCACGGTAGCCTAGTATCGGTCAAGGCTTTGTGTGAAGCTAGATCCTCAAAAAACTTGCAGTTCAAGGCCCAGTCCACTATTCAAGTTGCTTACTAGTGTAGCATAGAGTTCTAGGTGCAAGTTCAACTTAACAGTCCCCATTGTAGTACCGGTATATAAAATAGTGTTTTGGAACCAAAGGCAAATTCTGTGTACCTCTGGGATCTGGTGGGGGATTGCTGGAATTTTGCCTAGTTTGGGCCAGCCCAATAGCAGTTTCAGAAATTCCTAATAAATCCTAGAGGCCCACACAGCCCATTCGTGCAAGGCAAGAGGTGGAACTAAGGTTTAGTCTCACATTGCTAGTTTGGTGGGAGTTGGACCTCCTTATAAGGGAGGATGTTTCCCCACATGTATGAGCATGAGAACAAGAGGGACATTCACACACGCTCCTTCTCCACCGCCCGCCTCACCACGCCACACCTCGTCACGACGCATCGCGGGTTGCGGGAATGAGCAGAGCCGATGTCTAAATTTTTGCCACGCATGACTAGTATATGAAAGGTCACACTGAAACTGAAAAGATTTTTTCCATAGTGGAGACTGAATGCAAACAGTTCAGCCCTTCGGCTGCTGGTTGTTCGCTTCATCTCTGTCTCCTTGTTTCACCTCCCATCGTTGGCCTCTTGCCTCCTTCTCTTGTGCCTATAAAAGAGAGGTCGCTCCTCTCTAGAGAGACACACCAGAAGCTCATCTCCCTCACGCCACCAAGTTCCTGATCAATGCGCTACCACTATGATCTTCTCCATCCCGGCTTGCGGTGTGCACCACAGGTCGGGATAGCAGGCCTCCAAAACTGCACCCCCTTGAGTCCTGTACGGGAGAAGGGTCATAAGGTTTTGGGGGAGCGCTCTGCGTGACTACTGACTTCTTCATCACGGATGCCCCGGACTCCGACGACTACTTCCCCGACGATGACTTCTTCCTCGACGCCGACAACCTCTTTATCGACATGACTGGCGACGACACCGACCCCAAGACCAGTGCTTCCACTGCTGCACCGTACGTTCTGATGCTCTTTTTGTTTGATGTTCTGCCTCAGCTTCTTGCTATAGTGTCTACTCTACATATGTTCGGTTCTAGTTCATATATTCAGATGCTATTTACCTTCTCTCTGTCAGATTGCATGACTTGTTACATTTCTGCTACAATAGTCATGTTTTATCTACTATTTCCGTTAATAAAATCATATGGTAAATTGCTCATATTTCCAACACATCGAACATCAACCTAGACCAGCAATTACAACCAGTAAACCAAATGATTGATGTTTTCACCATTCAAAACACATACACAAGATTAGTGATGGGATGGAACCTCAAGACTATATCTCAAGTATTCAATCAAATGGAAGGTCAAGGATAGAAACAAGAAATTAACAGGTACCCAGAGGGCGGGAAAAAGTTACTCTTGATGCGAGTAATATTTAGTACTCCCTCCAGTCCTTTTTAGTTTGCATATAAGTTTTCTTAGTAGTCAAAGTATCTCTACTTTGATCAAATTTATAGAAAATTTATCAACATTCACAATGTCAAATCCATAGTGTTAGATTAGATTCATTATGAAATGTAGTTTCATAGTATATATATTGTCGGGTTACGGGTTCCGGAAAACCCTTGAGGTTCGAACACTAGGGTGCGCACGAAGATCTCTCTCTCTCCCTTGCTCGCTCTCGCAACTATCTCTAGGCCTATCTCGCCGAACCCAAGGAACAAGTGACACGAGAGTTTATACTGGTTCGGGCCACCATTGTGGTGTAATACCCTACTCCAGTGTGGTGTGGTGGATTGCCTCGTGGGCTGAGGATGAACTAGTACAGTGGACGAGCAGCCTCCTGAGGAGTGGTGTTCTTGAGCTTGATGAGCTGGTGAGATGGCCTTGGTGGAGTGGATCCGATCCAAGATCAGTCGATCCCTGACTACGGTGGTGGCTAGCCCTATTTATAGAGCCCCTGGTCCTCTTCCCAAATGTTTAGTTGTGAAGGGATCCCACAACGGCCAATTTCAAAGGGAGACAACTAGTACAAGTTATCCTGACAAAAGGTGGTCTTCGCCTGCCAAAGGCTCAGGTGGTGACGCCACTGTGGGCTCCGTGATGACCTCCATCCTGCCGTCCTGCTGGTCTTGATCTTATTGCACCAATATGGAAACCTTTGCCTGATGCCTCGGGACTCCTCGCCTGTGCTTGCTTCCTTAGCACCAAAGAGGAAACTGGCACCCTGCGCCCGCTAGCACCCGCCTGGCCTTGGTCGTCATGGCTCACGTAAAGTGGACCTCGTGAGGCGCCCCTTGCATGGATATCTCTGCTCCTCGAGAGACAGGCTAGTGAGGCCGCCCCGGAAGGGGTCTTGGTGTCGTCCGCCTCGCGAGGCTTGGCCCCTCACGAGGGTCTTGAGTTGTTGCTGATGAAGATGGGCCGTACCTGGCCGTCGGTGGAGTCACACCCTGGGCCGCAGGCAGGCAAGTTTGGGTACCCCCGTTCCTAGGATGCTGATAGTAGCCCCCGGGCCCAAGCCGCGCCCGGACTTGGCTTCAAGGCGAAGCCAAAGGGCAAGTCCAGAGCATCGCGGGCCCCAATAGCCCGCGACCTCGATTGACGTGTGGCGATTGATAGGTCATGGGCATATCTGCTTCCCCATGCTGCCTCGACAACTGCCCGACTTGACGAGACCCTGCTGCATGTAGAAGAAAATCATCATTACCTTAGATCACGGAGGCCGGCAGTTGGCCTCCCTCGGGCTATAAATGAGGAAGGGGCGGAGCCCCCATTGCTCATTTCTTCCTCCATTCCACTTGTTTCTTCTTCCTCCTCCTTGCTACGACACCCATGGCGCTGATACGGAGGTTCTCTACCGCTGAGAAAGGGAAAAAACCCCGCGAAGAGCTTGGGCCTCTCCCACTGATGTCTACTACACAACCTTCTTCTTGTAGACGTTGTTGGGCCTCCAAGTGCAGAGGTTTGTAGGACAGTAGCAAATTTCCCTCAAGTGGATGACCTAAGGTTTATCAATCCGCAGGAGGCGTAGAATGAAGATGGTCTCTCTTAAACAATCCTGCAACCAAATAACAAAGAGTCTCTTGTGTCCCCAACACACCCAATACAATGGTAAATTGTATAGGTGCACTAGTTTGGCGAAGAGATGGTGATACAAGTGGTATATGGATGGTAGATAAAGGTTTTTGTAATCTAAAAATATAAAACCAACAAGGTAACTAATGATAAAAGTGAGCACAAACGGTATTGCAATGCTAGGAAACAAGGCCTAGGGTTCGTACTTTCACTAGTGCAAGTCCCTCAACAATAATAACATAATTGGATCATATAACTACCCCTCAACATGCAATAAAGAGTCACTCCATAGTCAGTAGTAGCGGAGAACAAACGAAGAGATTATGGTAGGATACGAAACCACCTCAAAGTTATCCTTTCTGATCAATCTATTCAAGAGTTCATAGTAAAATAACATGAAGCTATTCTTTCTGTTCAATCTATCATAGAGTTCGTACTAGAATAACACCTTAAGACACAAATCAACCAAAACCCTAATGTCACCTCAAGTATCCGTGGGTATGATTATACGATATGCATCACACAATCTCAGATTCATCTATTCAACCAACACAAAGAACTTAAAAGAGTGCCCCAAATATCCTACCGAAGAGTCAAGACGAAAACGTGTGCCAACCCCTATGCATAGGTTCATGGGTGGAACCTGCAAGTTGATCGCCAAAACATACATCAAGTGGATCAATAGAATACCCCATTGTCACCACGGGTATCCCACGCAAGACATACATCAAGTGTTCTCAAATCCTTAAAGACTCAAAACGACAAGATAACTTCAAAGGGAAAACTCAATCCATTACAAGAGAGTAGAGGGGGAGAAACCTCATAAGATCCAACTATAATAGCAAAGCTCGCGATACATCAAGATCGTACCACCTCAAGAACACGAGAGAGAGAGATCAAACACATAGCTACCGGTACATACCCTCAGCCCCGAGGGAGAACTACTCCCTCCTCGTCATGGAGAGCACCGGGGTGATGAAGATGGCCATCGGAGAGGGATTCCCCACCTCCGGCAGGGTGCCGGAACGGGTCTAGATTGGTTTTCGGTGGCTACGGATGCTTCTTGCGGCGGAACTCCCGATCTATTGTGCTCCCCGATGGTTTTAGGGTATATTGGTATATATAGGAGGAAGAAATATGTCAGGGGGCACGAGGGGCCCACAAGGGTGAAGGGCGCGCCCAGGGTGGTGGGTGCACCCCCTGCCTCGTGCCTTCCTCATTGCTTCCCTTACATACACCCCAAGTCTTCTAGATTGCTTCCGTTCCGAAAATAAGTTCCGTGAAGTTTCAGGTCAAGTGGACTCTGTTTGATTTTCCTTTTCTGTGATACTCTAAAACAAGGAAAAAACAGAAACTAGCACTAGGCTCTAGGTTAATAGGTTAGTCCCAAAAATCATATAAAATAGCATATTAATGCATATAAAACATCCAAGGTTGATAATATAATAGCATGGAACAATCAAAAATTACAGATACGTTGGAGATGTATCAGCATCCCCAAGCTTAATTCCTGCTTGTCCTCGAGTAGGTAAATGATAAAAACAGAATTTTTGATGTGGAATGCTACCTAACATATTTCTATAAGTAATTCTCTTTATTGTGGCATGAATGTTCAGATCCATAAGATTCAAGAAAAAAGTTTAATATTGACATAAAAACAATAATACTTCAAGCATACTAACCAAGCAATTATGTCTTCTCAAAATATCATGGCCAAAGAAAGCTATCCCTAAAAAATCATATAGTCTCGCTATGCTCTATCTTCACCACGCAAAATATTTAAATCATGCTCAACCCCGATGACAAGCCAAGCAATTGTTTCATACTTTTGATGTTCTCAAACTTTTTCAATCTTCACGCAATACATGAGCGTGAACCATGGACATAGCACAATAGGTGGAATAGAATGGTGGTTGTGGAGAAGACAAAAAGGAGAAGATAGTCTCACATCAACTAGGCGTATCAATGGGCTATGGAGATGCCCATCAATAGATATCAATGTGAGTGAGTAGGGATTGCCATGCAACGGATGCACTAGAGCTATAAATGTATGGAAGCTCAACAAAAGAAACTAGTGGGTGTGCATCCAACTCGCTTGCTCACGAAGACCTAGGGAATTTTGAGGAAGCCCATCATTGGAATATACAAGCCAAGTTCTATAATGGAAGATTCCCACTAGTATATGAAAGTGACAACATAGAAGGCTCTCTATCATGAAGATCATGGTTCTACTTTGAAGCACAAGTGTGGTAAAAGGATAGTAGCATTGCCCCTTCTCTCTTTTTCTCTCTTTTTTTATTTTTTTATTTGGGCCTTTTCTCCTTTTTTATGGCCTCTTTTTTTTTCTCTTTTTTTTTCGTCCGGAGTCTCATCCCAACTTATGGGTGAATCATAGTCTCCATCATCCTTTCCTCACTGGGACAATGCTCTAATAATGATGATCATCACACTTTTATTTACTTACAACTCAAGAATTACAACTCGATACTTAAAACAAAATATGACTCTATATGAATGCCTCCGGCGGTGTACCGGGATGTGCAATGACTCAAGAGTGACATGTATGGAAGAATTATGAACGGTGGCTTTGCCACAAATACGATGTCAACTACATGATCATGCAAATCAATATGACAGTGATGAAGCGTGTCTTAATAACAGACCGGTGGAAAGTTGCATGTCAATATATCTCGGAATGGCTATGGAAATGCCATAATAGGTAGGTATGGTGGTTGTTTTGAGGAAGATATATGGTGGGTTTATGGTACCGGCGAAAGTTGCGCGGTACTAGAGAGGCTAGCAATGGTGGAAGGGTGAGAGTGTGTATAATCCATGGACTCAACATTAGTCATAAAGAACTCACATACTTATTGCAAAAATCTATTAGTTATCGAAACAAAGTACTACGCGCATGCTCCTAGGGGGTATATTGGTAGGAAAAGACCATCGCTCGTCCCCGACCGCCACTCATAAGGAACACAATCAGTAAATAAATCATGCTCCGACTTCATCACATAATGGTTCACCATACGTGCATGCTATGGGAATCACAAACTTTAACACAAGTATCTCTCAAATTCACAACTACTCACTAGCATGACTCTAATATTACCATCCTCATATCTCAAAACAATCATCAAGTATCAAACTTCTCATAGTATTCAATGCACTTTATATGAAAGTTTTTATTATATCCCTCTTGGATGCCCATCATATTAGGACTAAATTCATAACCAAAGGAAATTACCGTGCTGTTTAGGACTCTCAAAATAATATAAGTGAAGCATGAGAGTTCATCTATTTCTTCAAAATACAACCACTGCCGTGCTCTAAAAAGATATAAGTGAAGCACTAGAGCAACAACAAACTACTCCGAAAGATATAAGTGAAGATCAATGAGTAGTCGAATAATTATGCAACTATATGAAGACTCTCTAACATTAAAGAACTTCATATCTTGGTATTTTATTCAAACATCAAGCAAAACAAAAAAAATAAATTGACTCTCCAAGAAAAACACATATCATGTGGTGAATAAAAATATAGTTCCAAGTAAAGTTACCGATGAACGAAGACGAAAGAGGGGATGCCTTCCGGGGCATCCCCAAGCTTAGGATTTTGGTTTTCCTTGAATATTACCTTGGGGTGCCTTGGTAATCCCCAATATTAGGCTCTTGCCACTCATTATTCCATAGTCCATCAAATCTTTACCCAAAACTTGAAAACTTCACAACACAAAACTTAACAAAAAACTCGTAAGCTCCGTTAGCAAACTAAAACAAAACACCACTTCAAGTTTCTGTAATGAACCCATTCTTTATTTATATTGGTGTTAAACTTACTGTATTCCAACTTCTCTATGGTTTATAAACTATTTTACTAGCCATAGATTCATCAAAATAAGCAAACAACACACGAAAAACAGAATCTGTGAAAAATAGAACAGTCTGTAGTAATCTGTAACTAACGCAAACTTCTGGAACTCATAAAATTCTCAAATAAATTGGTGGACCTGAGGAATTTGTATATTAATAATATTCAAAAATAATTAACTAAGTAGAACTCTCCAATAAAAAATGGCAGCAATTCTCGTGAGCGCTAGAGTTTCTGTTTTATACAGATTGATCGCAAAGACTTTCCCCAAGTCTTCCCAAAGGTTCTACTTGGAACAAACACTAATTAAAACATAAAAACTCAGTCATAACAGAGGCTAGATAAATTATTTATTACTAAACAGGAGCAAAAATCAAGGAACAAAAATAAAGTTGGGTTGCCTCCGAACAAGCGCTATCGTTTAACGCCCCTAGCTAGGCATGATGATTTCAATGATGCTCACATAAAAGATAAGAATTGAAACATAAAGAGAGCATAATTAAGAATATTACTAGCACATTTAAGTCTAACCCACTTCCTATGCATAGGTATTTTTTGAGCAAACAACTTATGTGAACAAGAATCAACTTGCATAGGAAGGTAAAACAAGCATAACTTCAAAACTTTAAGCACATAGAGAGGAAACTTGATATTATTGCAATTCCTACAAGCATTGATTCCTCCCTCATAATAATTTCAGTAGCATCATGAATGAATTCTACAATATAACCAGCACCTAAAGCATTCATTTCATGATCTACAAGCATAGAAATTTTATTACTCTCCACACAAGCAAAATTCTTCTCATGAATAATAGTGGGAGCAAACTCAACAAAATAATTATCATGTGAGGCATAATCCAATTGAAAACTAAAATCATGATGACAAGTTTCATGGATATCATTATTCTTTATAGCATACAAGTCATCACAATAATCACCATAGATAGCAACTTCGTTCTCATAATCAATTGGAACCTCTTCCGGAATAGTGGATTCATCACAAAATAAAGTCATGACCTCTCCAAATACACTTTCATCAATATAATCATCATAAATAGGAGGCATGCTTTCATCATAATAAATTTGCTCATCAAAACTTGGGGGACAAAAAATATCATCTTCATAAAACATAGCTTCCCCAAGCTTGTGGCTTTGCATATCATTAGTATCATGGATATTCAAGGAATTCATACTAACAACATTGCAATCATGCTTGTCATTCAAATATTTAGTGCCAAACATTTTAATGCATTCTTCTTCTAACACTTTGGCACAATTTTCCTTTCTATCATACTCACGAAAGATATTAAAAAGATGAAGCGTATGAGGCAAACTCAATTCCATATTTTTAGTTTTCTTTTATAAACTAAACTAGTGCTAAAACAAGAACAAAAAGATTCGATTGCAAGATCTAAAGATATACCTTCAAGCGCTAACCTCCCCGGCAACGGCGCCAGAAAAGAGCTTGATGTCTACTACACAACCTTCTTGTTGTAGACGTTGTTGGGCCTCCAAGTGCAGAGGTTTGTAGGACAGTAGCAAATTTCCCTCAAGTGGATGACCTAAGGTTTATCAATCCGCAGGAGGCGTAGGATGAAGATGGTCTCTCTCAAACAACCCTGCAACCAAATAACAAAGAGTCTCTTATGTACCCAACACACCCAATACAATGGTAAATTGTATAGGTGCACTAGTTCGATGAAGAGATGGTGATACAAGTGGTATATGGATGGTAGATAAAGGTTTTTGTAATCTGAACATATAAAAACAGCAAGGTAACTAATGATAAAAGTGAGCACAAACAGTATTGCAATGCTAGGAAACAAGGCCTAGGGTTCATACTTTCACTAGTGCAAGTCCCTCAACAATAATAACATAATATGATCATATAACTATCCCTCAACATGCAACAAAGAGTCACTCCAAAGTCACTAATAGCAGAGAACAAACGAAGAGATTATGGTAGGGTACGAAACCACCTCAAAGTTATCCTTTCTGATCGATCTACTCAAGAGTCCGTAGTAAAATAACACGAAGCTATTCTTTCTGTTCAATCTATCATAGAGTTCGTACTAGAATAACACCTTGAGACACAAATCAACCAAAACCCTAATGTCACCTCAAGTATCAATGGGTATGATTATACGATATGCATCACACAATCGCAGATTCATCTATTCAACCAACACAAAGAACTTAAAAGAGTGCCCCA
Source organism: Triticum dicoccoides (assembly GCF_002162155.2). NCBI lineage: Eukaryota > Viridiplantae > Streptophyta > Magnoliopsida > Poales > Poaceae > Triticum > Triticum dicoccoides. Next base: position 43,927,595 of record NC_041386.1, read on the forward strand.
AAGTTCCTACCAGAGAGTCAAGACGAAAACGTGTGCCAACCCCTATGCATAGGTTCACATACATCAAGTGGATCAATAGAATACCCCATTGTCACCACGGGTATCCCACGCAAGACATACATCAAGTGTTCTCAAATCCTTAAAGACTCAATATGATAAGATAACTTCAAAGGGAAAACTCAATCCATTACAAGAGAGTAGAGGGGGAGAAACATCATAAGATCCAACTATAATAGCAAACCTCGTGATACATCAAGATTGTACCACCTCAAGAACACGAGAGAGAGAGAGAGATCAAACACATAGCTACCGGTACATACCCTCAGCCCCGAGGGAGAACTACTCCCTCCTCGTCATGGAGAGCACCGGGATGATGAAGATGGCCACTGGAGAGGGATTTTCCCCCTCCGGCAGGGTGCCGGAACGGGTCTACATTGGTTTTCGGTGGCTACGGAGGCTTCTGGCGACGGAACTCCCGATCTATTGTGCTCCCCGATGGTTTTAGGGTATATTGGTATGTATAGGAGGAAGAAATACGTCAGAGGGGCCACAAGGGGTCCACGAGGGTGGAGGGCGCGCCCCCTGCCTCGTGCCTTCCTCGTTGCTTCCCTTACGTACACCCCAAGTCTTTTGGATTGCTTCCGTTCCAAAAATAAGTTCCGTGAAGTTTCAGGTCAATTGGACTCCGTTTGATTTTCCTTTTCAGCGATACTCTAAAACAGGAAAAAACAGAAACTGACATTGGGCTCTTGGTTAATAGGTTAGTCCCAAAAATCATATAAAATAGCATATTAATGCATATAAAACATCCAAGGTTGATAATATAATAGCATGGAACAATCAAAAATTATAGATACGTTGGAGACGTATCACCCACCGAAAAAGAGGCCGGTCCGCTCCCGCGACATCGTCGTTAGGCCGGAGGTGACGAGGCCTTGGTACAAGAAGCCTCCCCCCGGCTACCTGCTGCCCTTGTACGCTCAGGCAGAAGGCTCTGTGGAAGGAGGCAGTGATCGACGCCTCTCGCGCCATGGCCGCGATGGCCGTGAAGTGGTGGTGCGCCCCGCCGCCCCGCGAACCCACGCTGAGGGCTCCTTGCAAGAACTCATGGTGTGGGCGGCGATGCCAACGCGCACGTGGGTCTGATTCCCGCCGTTCTTTGCCGAAGTGATGCCGCCAAGGGGGCCGCTCGAGTTGTGGCTGCAGCTTGTCGAGTGTGGTACCCCGACATCCGGAGCAGAGGTTGAGGCCGTCTCCCAGGGCTAGATCTTCATGACCCGCGGATGGGGCGAGGTCGCCCGCGTCTGCCGCGCGAAGGGGGCCCTCGCAATCCATTTTGAGTACGACGGCGCCTCCATGATGTTCTTCAAAGTCTTCAACAAGGAAGGCCGCCGCCTGGAGTGCTGTCCTGAAGGGGATCGCTAGGACAACGTAGGGGCAGGCACTGGACCCGCCCATGGTCCTGCCGACGATTCCTCTAGCAGCAGCGATGGTGCCTGGGAGTCCAATGACTCTCTCGAGCCTGATGAGACGAGCAACGACAGCTATGTACCCCCGAGCTCACGTCGCACCCGGAGCGCAGTGACGGCGTCCGCCCGTCGCCGCTGCTGATCTGGATGGGGTTGGCGCCGACCTCTCATGGCCCACTGTTGATGATGGTGCCGGCGGCGATACTTGTAGATAGGGCTCCTAGAAACTTCCTTCTTTTGTTCCCAGCGGAGAATCGAGACGAACCCCATGGGGGCGTGTAAAGAATCTGTAATGCCTTGCATCAATATTATCTTCATTGCAGAATCCGTGATTGCACGTCTTACTCTCGCACTGTCCCCCTTTTCATCCTCGCGGTAGCTTAGTGCTCTACGTCGACAGGTCCCAGTCCCCAGGCAGGCTTCAGCCGTCGCTGGTATGCCAGGTCGCGATGTCGTGGTCAAGGCCAGGAGGTGAGCGGCCCGAGGTCCGGTAAGAGCTCCTGAGGCGCGATGCTCAAGAGGTCCCCCTTAGTGTGCAAGCAGCTTCCTGAAGGTAGAAAAGGAAGCCAGCATTGCCAGAGCGAGGCTGCAGGAGCCGAAAATCCTAAGTTGCGAGCTGGGCTGCCTTGGGTACATGACTTATCTTAGCAATCTCGGATCAGTTCCTTGCGTGGCGCCTAGTTCGCGGCTGCTGGTGGCGATGCTTCCAGGTTGTGTCGATGCCAGCTCCCACCCTTCATACTTCCCTGAGTGCTCTGCGTCCTCGAGTCCCGGCCCTCGAGCGAGCTCGGCTGCCGCTGGTATGCCATATCGTGATGCCATGGTCAAGGCCAGGGGGCGAGGGCTGGAGAGCCAGTAAGAGCTCCTGAGGCGCCATGCTCAGGAGCGCTTCCTTTAACACCCAAGCGAAAAGCATGAAGGTGAGCAGTTGGTGGGACCTTCTGTAGCTAGGCTCCAGAGGTTCCTGCGGGTTAGTGTGAGAGAGAGTGACCCATAGCTGCGCTTGCCAGCCTGCCATTGCTACCCCCGTGAGAAGATGAAGGCACTAAGGATCTGGTGAGGTGGCGTACACGGAGCGGGCCGCGAGCCAGAGCTCGATCGCACAGGTTTATTAGTGTTGCAGGGACGGACCCGAGCACAAGCACCGTGCCTGCATGCGAGTCTCCTGTGGCAGGATAAGCAAGTGACCAGTCGGCAGCGCGGGAGGCCACGATGAGCATGCACCAGGTGAGTAGCGATTATAGAGCAATTCATGCGAGAAGACAGATTAGTTCAGATAGATGCAGGAACGATACATGCCACTGGGATGGATCCGAGCATCCTGGGGATGATGTGGCCCATGAGGCGCTCCCAACAGAGTAAGCTAAAGATGCAAAAGGATACACGCCGCAGTAAGCTAAAGATGCTTGGTCCCTCATGAGGGTCTTGAGTGGTTGCTGATGAAGATGGGCCGTACCAAGCCGTCGGTGGAGTCACGCCCTGGGCCGCAGGCAGGCAAGTCTGGGTACCCCCGTTCCCAGGACGCCGACATATATATATATATTGTATTGTATAGATGTTTATATTTTTAATATAAATTTGGTCAAACCTTTGCAAAGTTTGACTTGACACAAATCTAATATGCAGAGTAAAAAGGACCGGAGAGAGTACCTCGGGAGATTAGGCGTTGATCCATTAGTGGGATGCAAAGCACCAGTATTTGGTGAAACTAATATCCAGCTTATCAAGCCGCTCATGACCGAAGGCGTGTCCGAGACAGTTGGAAAGCCGTGTGGACATCGCAAGAGCAGGAGGTGCTGGCCGAGGCGCATCTCATCGACCAGCTCCTTGCCGGTATGCTTTGCTGCGCCCCTTTTGGCCTTTGTGCCCAGCCGGTTTTGTATTTCACTTCTTTACTCCTTTTTCATTGTAGGAGCCTTCCTAGAAATGCACGAGGCGGCTAAAGTTGCCATGAATACCTGTCGGGATGCCCAGAGGGAGGCCGGGGTGAGTGTCGGGCAGATTGTCGCTTCGATGAAGAGGAGCCGGGCATTGCCGCTGATGCTTGCCTGCAGGTAGTTACGTGCGCGGTTAACTGGCTTCGTGAAGCCGGTCTAGTGATGGAGCAAATCCTTTGGCCGGGTGTTGTGCAGCTGACAACCATCAGCCAGCTAGCGAGGTTGCTGGAGGCGCCGCCGGCTAGGATTAATGCATGGTGGGCCTCTGCCGCGCGGGCTAGTGCGGCCATGGCGCTGCGTCTCATGCTTTATTGGTATACAGGGTCAAGCTGGACCAGCTGGCCACACAACGACTCGAGGCAGAGGCAGACTTGGCGGCGCGGGGCAAGCCACTCACCTCCTATGCCAGCAAGATAGCCGCCTTCACCCTGCTCGACGAGTTCTTCAGAGAATGAGCCGCTGGCGGTGAGGAGATCCCGGAGGATAACTACGAGCTGCTCTTTGTCGACCTGGAGGGTAGCCAGGATGAAACGCTCGACGAAGGACTGGCTCGAGCAACAACACGTACCCTGACGACGATGCCGAGACGGACTTTGGCCCCGCAGAGGAGCATGAGCGATTCAGAGACGGCGGCCCTGTGTAACGCCCTCGATGCGGCTATATCTCCCACGTGTCGAAGCACGACTTAGAGGCATAACCGCATTGAAAGCAATGTCGGAAGTGAGGTAATCTTCACACAACCCATGTAATACATAAGGGAAAGAGATACATAGTTGGCTTACAACTGCCACTTCACACAATACATGAATAAAGCATTACATCATCCAGATACAATCAACGTCCGACTACGGAACCAAAATAAAAGAAGACTACCCCAAATGCTACACAGATCCCCGATCGACCCCAACTGGGCTCCACTATTGATCAACTAGAACGAAACAACACAAAGGACACGATCTTCATCAAGCTCCTCCTGAGCTTGGTTGCGTCACCTGCTCGGTAATATCGGCACCTGCAAACTGGATTTGGAAATATCTGTGAGTCACGGGGACTCGGCAATCTCACACCCTCGCGATCAAGACTATTTAAGCTTATAGGAAGGGTAAAAGGTATGAGGTGGAGCTGCAGCAAGCGACTAGCCTATATGGTGGCTAACATACGCAAATGAGAGCGAGAAGAGAAGGCAAAAGCACGGTCGAACAACTATGATCAAGAAGTGATCCTAGAACAACCTACGCCAAACATAACTCCAACACCGTGTTCACTTCCCGGACTCCGCCGGAAAGAGACCATCACGGTTACACACGCGGTTGATGTATTTTAATTAAGATAAACTTCAGGTTTTCTACAACCAGACATTAACAAATTCCCTTCTGCCCATAACTGCGGGCACGGCTTTCGAAAGTTCAAATCCCTGCAGGGGTGTCCCAACTTAGCCCATCACAAGCTCTCATAGTCAACGAAGGATAATCCTTCTAGCGGGAAGACCCAATCAGACTCGGAATCCCGGTTACAAGACATCCTCGACAATGGTAAAACAAGTCCAGCAAGACCGCTGTCGGAGTAAACGACCACGGGTAGCCTAGTCGGCTCCCCCAGGCCCTTCTGAAAAACTTACGAGCCGATCCGACCCTCAAGAATCCAAGACGTGGGGCCGCCTTCCCCTTGCCGGCTGTCTCCCAGGCCGACTATCGGAAGGCGGCCCGGCTTTAGCCCTCATGAAGAAAGCCGCGGGGGGGGCCGGCTCCAAGAAGCCGGCCGCGAGAAGCCGACTCCCACAAAGCGGTCAAGATCGTACCCTCAAAGTCTGCATCCACGTAACGGCGATGTGGCGGGGCGTGGCTACAGTAAAGCCTGCCACCCTTGAATCCCGGAGAACACCTGGCACAGTGCGCCGCACGGGGTGGCCATCACCCGTCCGGCGCGGCACTGTTGCCATGTTGACCCTGATGCCACCCACGATGGGCTGTCAGCGCGGCCCACGGGCGGTGGGCCCCTTCAGGCAGAGAGACACCCCAAGACAGGGCCGGCTCCCCACAGCCGACTTGCTTCCTCCCTCGAAGGGGACGCCCCATTAAGGAGACAAGACGAGGTGAGGCTACAGCGATCGCCCGCCGGGTGGCAGCACTGTAGCCACGCTTACCTCGGCGAAGCCCTCGTCACCAGGTTTGAGGCAACAGTAACCAGCCACCGACAAGGCCCTTGATAGTGCGGCCTGCCTGTCGGCCAAGGAGCCGGCAGCCGGTGGGACCCACCAGCCGGTGGGCCCCAGCAGCCGGCGCAGAAGCCGGCAAGCATAGACACAGACGGCTAGGGCCCATGCCTAGCCGGATTACCATTGTACCCCCGGGGGGTGGGCCTATATAAACCCCCCGGGGAACCCATGCAAAGGGTTGATCTGAGCTAGTTTTGGACAAAACATAGAGAGGAGAGGAGAGCTAGTCGTGCCCTTCTTCTTCTTCTCGCCAAACAGCTCAAGGAGCATCTTGTAGCCACTCGTTCATCTAGTGATCATGCGGAGACCCCGCAGAGCAGCAGTAGGGGTGTTATCTCCACGGAGAGCCCTGAAGCTGGGTAAGATTCGTCGGCATGCATGTCTTCGCCTCATCCCGCTTCCAGGCACCGGCGACGTCTTACTGGCTCCCACAATGATAAGCCACCCATTGGCATATGTCGCACCTACCACCCGACATTTGGTGCCCACCGTGGGGCCAGGTGCACCGTCGTCCGGAGACATGTTCTGGACGGGAACCCTCTTCCTCCCCAGCAAGCGTAGCCAGCCCGGCACGCCCGATGGCACTTGCCATGACGTGCTGCAAGGCGTCACCAACGTCTGCGCAGCGAGCGGCCTCGCCGATCTCCTTGACGAGACCCTCATCTCCGACGAGCCCGCCTCTAACGCGGGCACTGACCACCTCGTCAACCTCCTCGGCCAACTCCATGTCTCCGGCGAGCCTGCTGTGGACTTGGAGTTTGTTGGCTCCACCGATCCGATGCCTGTTGACTCCGACACGGCCTCGCTCGACGCTTTCCCCACCGATGTCGCGATCTACAACGACCCGCTTCCCCGGGCCGATGGCTGCGACGGTGCCACCACCGAGGTGATGGTCATTGGCCACGGTGGCGCTTCTGGCGAGAACGCCCTCGACGCCCCGCATGCGGCGGTCCACGACTTGTCCGTCCCCCTCCCGGCCAATGCCGACGCTGAAGCATTGGAGGCTCGCCGCCTCGCCCTCCTCGCGGAGGGCTGGAAGTTGGCTTCCATGGGACGCCTCACTGAGGCCCACCAGCGTGAAGCCGACCGCGCCGCCTTTGGCACGCCGCCTCCAGGCGGCCAAGCCGAGTTGGTGTTGTCAGACAGCGCGATGCTGCCCTCGCTGACACGCTAGGAGTCGACCGCCTAGTCTACGCCACTCCACTCGAGAACCTGCGTGCCGCCCAGGCAGCCGTAGATGAGCTAGACGGACTGGGGGCTGAAGAAGTCGCCCACATGACCAGACGCATCCAGCAACTAATCGATGCAGCCGCACAGCGGCACGAAGCCGACGCCCGCGCAGAAAGCCCTCCCCCGCGCCGAGAGCACGGCGCAACGTCCCGGACGCCGACTGCGGGTAAAACCCGCGCGCGACACGAGAAAGAGCCGGCTGCCAGCCGAAGCCGAACTCGGATCTCCATCGAGCGAGACGCAGAAGGCCGTCCCCGGGCCGTGGAGCGGCGGGGCAACCCGCCTCCACCTCCGCCTCATGGGGAGGGATATCCCACCCCACCGCCTGTGACGCATCCGAATCTCAGCGGCCTACTAGGTCGCCGCGAAGGAGTCGGCGAGAACGACGCCCGCCATCGGATCGACCGCCTAGCGTGATCCCTGGCGCTAGAAGAAGAAGATGATGTCGGCCCGCCTTGCTTAGGCCCCCGCATCCGCGACGAGCCTTTCCCCAAAGGGTTCTCGCTCCCAAGAGACACGCCCAAGTACAACGGCTCCGTGAAGCCGTAAGATTGGTTGATCGACTACTCCACAGTGGTTCGCATAGCAAACGGCAACAGGCGCCTTGCCGTGAAGTACGTGCCCCTCATGCTGCAAGGCACGGCGTGGACCTGGCTCAACAGCCTCAGGCCATACAACATCAACAGCTAGCTAGACTTCACAGAAGCCTTCGTCCGCAACTTCACCAGCACCTACAAGCGGGCTCCCAAGCCCAGACAGCTCTCCTTGTGCGTACAAGGCCCCGCCGAATCCACTCGCGACTAGCTCACGCGTTGGGCCGAGCTCCGCAACTCTTGCGAAGGGGTGCACGAGGTGCAAGCCATAGAATACTTCACTGCCGAGTGCCGAGAAGGCACCCTCCTCAAGCACAAGCTCCTCTGCGACGAGCCGACTACCCTCGACGAGCTTCTGGTCATAGCGGACAAGTACGCCACCGCCGACTCCTCAATGAAGACTGAACTCCGGGTAGACGTGTCCGGGAAGGTACTCAACTCGGCGCCCAAGACGCCGGCTGGGGACTTCGGCCGACGCCTGTACCAGAACGACCACAAGCGCAAGGGCCCCGTGCCGCTCTCCACCAGTCGGCAGGTGGCCACAAACGAAGACGAGCAGCCCGAAGGGCGGCCCGCACCCAAGAAGCAGAGGGGCGGCAGGCCGGCTTGGCAGCCGGCCTTCTCCTACGAGCAAACTCTCGACGCCCCATGCAAGTTCCACAGCGGCGCAAAGCCGTCCAACCACACAACCGGGAAGTGCCACTGGCTCACCCGAATCTCCAAAGGGGAAGGGCTCGCGCCGCCTCCGCCTGCTGGTCCACCGCCTCCGGCTCCGCAGCTGCCAACCGCTCGGCCAGCAGTCGAAGCTGTGCACGATGAGTTCCCCGACGAGCATGCCGCCTATGTCGTCTTTACAAGCCAGCCCGAAGGCCGACGCAGCAGACGCCGAGAGCACCAGGAAGTCAACATGGTCGCTACCAACCCCGCCGAGCACATGCACTGGTCAGAAAGCCTATCAGCTGGAGCCGGGCCGACCACCTAGAGGTGATGCCATCTCCCGGCTCTTATGCGTTGGTTTTGGATGCCACCCTTGCAACGGATAGACGCGCCGCCCATTTCTCCCGCGTGCTGATAGACGGCGGGAGCAGCATCAACATCCTGTATCGTGACACCCTGGAGAAGCTGAACGTCAAGACGAAGCAACTCATGCCTACTCGGACTGTGTTCCATGGCATTGTACCTGGCCTGTCCTGCACCCCCATTGGCAAGATCAAGATTGATGTTCTCTTTGGGGACAAGGATCATTTCCGCTGGGAAGCGATCTGGTTTGAAGTGGTGGACCTGGAGAGCCCCTACCATGCATTGCTTGGCCGTCCTGCCTTGGCCAGATTCATGGTTGTTCCCCACTATGCTTACCTCAAGATGAAGATGCCGAGCGCCAAGGGTATCATCACCATAGCCGGCGATTACAAGAAATCTTCCGAGTGCGCAGCAGCCAGTAGCCGGCTGGCCGAGTCCCTTGTGATTGTCGAAGAAAAGAAGATGTTGGACCGAGTCGTGGCCATGGCCGGCAAACAGCCGGCCCTGTCCCCCGATCCCAAGGAGTGTGATGCCCAAGGATCTTTCCAGCCGGCCAAGGAGACGAAGAAGATACCTCTTGACCCCGAGCACCCAGAAAGGTTTGTCGTCACTGGGGCAAACCTAAACAGCAAATAGGAAGGCGAGCTTGCCGATTTCCTCCGTGAGAATCGGGACATCTTTGCATGGTCCCCTAAGGACATGCCGGGTGTTCCGAAAGAATTCGCCGAGTACAAGCTACACGTCCGAGAAGGCGCAAAACCAGTCAAACAACCCCTCCGCCGACTATCGGAGGAGAAAAGAAGGATTGTAGGAGAAGAGATAGCCCGGCTTCTGGCAGCCGGCTTCATTATGGAGGTTTTCTTTCCAAAGTGGCTCGCCAACCCGGTCCTCGTGCTAAAGAAGAACAACAAGCGGCGCATGTGCATAGACTACACGAGCCTCAACAAGGCCTGCCCCAAAGATCCCTTTGCCCTGCCAAGGATTGATTAAGTGATAGACTCCACGGCCGGATGCGAGCTGTTGAGTTTCTTGGATGCTTACTCAGGATACCACTAGATAAAGCTAGATCCGGCTGACCGCCTGAAGACCGCCTTCATCACGCCATTCGGAGCTTTCTGCTACCTGACTATGACATTCGGCTTAAGAAATGCCGGTGCCACTTTTCAGCGTTGCATGCAGAAGTGCCTCCTCAAGCAGCTCGGCAGAAATGCCCACATCTACGTAGACGACATTGTGGTGAAGACGGAGAAGCGCGACACCTTGCTGGAAGACCTCAAGGAAACATTTGAGAACCTGCGTCGGTTCCAGATCAAGCTCAACCCCGAGAAATGCGTGTTCGGAGTGCCAGCCGGCCAGCTCCTAGGCTTTCTGGTCTCCGAACGCGGCATCGAATGCAACCCAGTAAAGATCAAGGCCATTGAGAGAATGGCGATTCCCACCAAACTTCAAGACGTCCAGAAGTTCACCGGGTGCTTGGCCTCCCTGAACCGCTTCATCAGCCGGCTCGGAGAGAAAGCTCTCCCCCTCTACCGCCTCATGAAGAAGACCACTCACTTCGAGTGGAATGACCAAGCCGACCAAGCTTTTCACGAGCTGAAGAAGATGCTCGCCATGCCGCCTGTCCTGGCGGCGCCGATTGAGAAAGAGCCCATGCTCCTCTACATTGCTGCAACCAGCCGGGTGGTCAGCACCGTCATCGTAGTCCAGCGCCCAGAAGAGGGCCGAGCCCAGCCGGTCCAGAGGCCGGTGTACTATTTGAGTGAGGTGCTGTCTACCTTGAAGTAGAAGTACCCGCACTACCAGAAGATGTGCTATGGCATGTACTTCGCCGCCAAGAAGCTAAAGCCCTACTTCCAAGAGCACCCCATCACGGTCGTATGCACCGCCCCACTTGCCGAGATCATAGGCAGCCGGGATGCCTCCGGCCGGGTGGCGAAATGGGCCATTGAGCTGGCCCCCTACACGATCTTCTACCAGCCTCGCACCGCCATCAAGTCCCAAGCATTGGCCGACTTCCTCGTCGACTGGGCCGAGACCTAGTACCTGCAGCCAGCTCCCGACTCCACTCATTGGCGCATGCACTTCGACGGGTCCAAGATGCGCACCGGCTTGGGAGCCGACGTCATCCTCACCTCTCCCAAAGGCGACAAGCTCAGGTACACGCTGCAAATTCACTTTGCCGCCTCCAACAACGTGGCCGAGTACGAGGCGTTCATACACGGGCTCCGGCTTGCCAAAGAGCTCGGCATACGCCGGATCCTATGTTATGGCGACTCGGACTTGGTAGTCCAACAATCGTACGGCAACTGGGACGCCAAGGACGCAAATATGGCAAGCTACCGCTTCCTCGTTCAGCAGATCAGCGGGTGCTTTGAAGGATGCGAGTTCCTCCACGTACGGCGAGCCGACAACAAGCCAGCTGATACCCTGGCTCGAATAGGCTCCACTCGGCAGGCAATACCAACCGGTGTCTCTCTGCAAGGCCTCCTCAAGCCGTCTATCAAGCCGTCTCCAGAGTCCGATTCCATCTTCGTGCCGCCTGACCCCGACGCAGCCGGGTCCGGCTCGAAGAACCAAGCAGGTGACCCGGGGACTTCGATAGTCAGCCCGGGGACGTCAGTAGGCAGCTCAGGGACTTCCGTAGTTACGCCCGACCCGGGGACTGCCACACCCGGCTCGGGGACTGTGGTAGTCGGCCCGGGGACTGCACCAACACAACAGGCGGCGGCCGACTCCAGCATTTCACCACCCAGCCCGCCCGCCCTGGTCGCAGTAGCCATGTTGGCAATAGAAGAAGTTGTAGCTCCATCATGGGCCCAGTCCATCCTCAACTTCCTAATAAACCAAGATCTGCCGGCTGACAAAATAGAGGCAAGACAAGTCCAACGCCGAGCCGGAGCATACACAATCGTCAACAGAGAGCTCATCAGGCGCAGTGTCACTGGAGTCTTCCAGCGATGCGTCGAGCAAGAGAAGGGCATTGCAATCCTTAGAGACATCCACCAAGGAGAATGCGGCCACCATGTGGCCTCAAGATCACTCGTCGCCAAAGCTTTCCGCCATGGGTTCTTTTGGCCGACTGCTTTGAATGATGCCAAGGAGTTAGTTAAACATTGCAAAGGGTGCAAAGTCTTCAGCTCCAAGCAACACATGCCGGCTTCGGCACTCAAGACCATTCCCCTCACTTGGCCCTTCGCCATTTGGGGACTGGACATGGTGGGACCATTCAAGAAGGCGCGCGGCGGCATGACACATCTGCTTGTCGCCGTGGACAAATTCACCAAATGGATTGAGGCAAAGCCGATCAAGAAGCTGAATGGGCTGACTGTCGTGACATTCATCGCAAATATAACAACTCGGTACGGCGTGCCACACAGCATCATCACCGACAACGACACGAATTTTGCCAAGGGAGCATTGGCATGTTTCTGCGCGACGCAGGGCATCCGGTTGGACTTAGCGTCCGTTGCCCACCCGCAGTCAAACGGCCAAGTCGAGCGAGCCAACGGCCTCATCCTTTCCGGCATCAAGCCGTGACTGGTCGTACCACTGGAACGTTCGGCCAGCTATTGGCTCGATGAGCTGCCAGCCGTCCTCTGGAGTCTGCGCACTATCCCAAACAAGTCAACCGGCTTCACTCCTTTCTTCCTCGTGTATGGTGCCGAGGCGGTCATCCCAACTGACATCGAGTTCGACTCGCCTTGGGTAACCATGTACACGGAGGTGGAGGCCAAGGAAGCACGAGAAGACGGTGTCGACCTGCTGGAAGAAGGCCGGCTGTTAGCCCTCAGCCGGTCCGCCATCTACCAGCAGGGTTGCGCCGCTACCACAGCCGGAAGGTCAGACCAAGATCTTTCCAAGAGGGCGACCTCGTGCTCTGGCTGATCCAGCGAACAGCCGGCCAGCACAAGCTCTCGGCCCCTTGGGAAGGCCCCTTTGTCATCAGCAGAGCGCTGGGAAATGACTCCTACTACCTGATCGACGCACAGAAGCCGAAGGTACGAAAGAGAGACGACTCTGGCAAGGAGTCAGAACGACCATGGAACGCCAACCTCCTCCGAAGATTTTACAGTTGAAATGCAGTATGTATCACGCTAACTTTTGTACTAAGTACGAGACAATAGGCCCCCCAAGGAGAGCTCGGGGACTGCCATCTTTTATCTAAGAATGAAGAGTATCATGCTTATGATCATGTCATTACATTCACTTTTTTCGTCTGGCACCGGGTTCGACTAGTCGGCCCGGGGACTGGCCGCCTTGAGTTATATTAGAAGTCGTACCCGCGGTCAGACAAGTAGTGTGCCAGCACCCAAGCCTTCTCTTGCCAAAAGTCGCAGTTCGGAGAACCGGCTGTCCGACTGGCAAGAGTTAAAGGCAGGAAAGGACGCCCACACGAAAAACGGGTAGGGACTAACAGACTAATATAACAAAAGCCGGTTTTTCTCCCACCATCGACCGACTACCAGAGTAGCCGGCCGGCCGGCTTCCATTCACCTCGTTTCAATCTAAGAAAGCTCGAGTACTTGCCTTCCCCCAAAAAAATAAAAAAATATAGCCAAGTTCTTCCCTAGCGACAGGCTGCAGAGCAGCTGCCGGTTGGGAAGGCAGCAGCCAGGGGAAGGCGGCAAAGGAAACCGCCTAAGGATAAAAAGCATACGTGAATGGAAGCCAAACACACACACGATCATATTTACACAAAAGACCTTCGAAAGGCCAGCATTCAACATAGTTTGAATACACCTCCAGTGGGTGGAACTACGCAAGTTTAATAAAAATTGTTCAAAGAGTAACAAGCAGGAAAAGAAAGGACGGCAGATTAAGCCAAGGGAACGACTGGCGAGTCGGGCAGGTCGGTAGAGACGGCAGTGCTGGCTGGAGGAGTGGCCGGCTGGCGAGCCTCGGCATGATCACCACCTCCCACAGAGGGCGTGCTAGCACGCGCCTCGTTGTTGGAGTCACGGTCAAGCTGAGGCTGGCTGGCCGCTTCACCGGCCGGCTCGATGTCTTTGCCTTCCTCTCCTTCGTCGTCTTCACCTTCATCGCTGGAAGCGATCTCCTCCACCGAGTCCTCACCCTCTACCGGGTCCAGCCCGAACCATTCCTCCGGGTGGGCAACGCCGTCGTCATTTATCTCAGGAGCAAAGGCGCTGATGTTAGTGCACTCGGCGATCGTCGAGGCACGCCGAGCGATAGCCGACCGCACCTCATCCATCTCCTTGTCGGCTTCCAGCCGCCAGGTGCGCAGCTGGTCCAGGTTCAGCCCGGGATACCAGGCTCGGACGAACTCCAGCGCCCGCCCAGCTCCAAGCCGGGCTGCCGATGCCTTCCAGGCCTCGAAGCGACCAACCGCAACCTCCAGCCAGTCGGCAGTCCGACTCGGGGTGCGGGGAATCGCTTCGCCTAGCTAGAGGGCGGCCAACACCTGCGCCCCGGCGCGCTGGAGGCGGCGAAGCATGCGGTGAGCCGGCTGCAGCCGGGCTTGGACCGCCAAGAGTTTCTCCTCAAGCGTCCGGCTCGCGTCCGGCGCGATTTCAGCCCCCGCCTGCTGGCGCGCCTCGCGGTGGGCCTCGATGGTCTGGGTGGCAATGACGGAGTAGCCGGGGAAGTAGTCTGCACAAAGAACAAAAAGCAGCACAAGTCAGAACACAAATCAGGGGGCAAGGGGCAAGCAAGGAGTGAGGAAGGCGGCTTACCATCGATCAGATCCTCAACCCAGCCGTAGCCCTCGCTCAGCGCTTGTTTTGCCTCAGCCCAGCCCGCCGCTTTGGTCTCGAACTCAGCTTTGAGGGTGTCCTCGCTGTCCTGCGCCTTCTTCAGGGCCGCCTTGTGGCTCTCCTCCTGGTCGGCCAACTTCTTGGCCAAGCGGTCACGCTCCAGGACTAAGGCGTTGCACTCGGCTTCCTTGGCACGAAGGGCGGTCTGGGCCCCGCTGAGCTACTCCCTCAAGTTGGCATTGGCTCCTGCAAGCATGAAGACCAAGGAAAAATCAATAAGGAAGAAGTCGTCAGGGAAGATCCGACCCGACTGCTCAGTAGTCGACCCAAATCTCGGGTACTACACCCAGTGGGTGCGCTGACGCGCCCCAACAGGAGATGAACGAGACAAAGCACGCACTCCGGCTGTTGGTCAGGTCCTCGGTTTTCTGGCCCAGCTCCTGAGCCTGGGAGTTGAAGGCAGCAGCGCGGAGGTTATGGTATTCCTGGAAGATCAGACAGGATGCAAGAATAAGATAGCTGTCAGGACCTAGTAAGTTCCAAGCCGCCTGCTCAACAGCCGACTCAGAACTCGGGGACAACACCCAATGGGTGCGCTGACGCGCCCCCACGGAAGAAATAAAAAAAGCAAAACAACCAAGGCCAGAAGGCTCACCCGGATGACGGCCCGCGTCGTGAGGAACTCTTGGGTATATTGCTACAGCGAAGCGGCCTGGCTTGAAGCCGGTTCCGGACCTCCTGGGCCGCCGTGTTCAGCTTGGCCGTCCCCCCGCTAGGCGTCCACTCAGACGTGCTGGCCCTGGCCGCCTCCAGGGCCTCTGCCGTCCAGCTGGCGCCCGCAGCTCTGTGCGGCTCTGGCGCGGAGGTAGCTCCCCTTGCGCGCCGGCGAAATGCTGGCTGCACCTCGAGGCCGGCCCCTGCCTCTGGCTCACCCCCGGCCGGCTGCTCTGGCACCGCGGCTGGTTGGCCGCTTTGGCCCGCTCCAGTCAGCGCCGTCTACGGCGCCTCGTCCACGAAGACCACGTGGTCCTCCCTCCTCTCCATCACTGGTGGGTCTCGGTCGACCTCCTCCGACGGGGGCACGGGGATGTCGGGGCCATGACGCGGAGGGGAACGACGAGCTGCGGAGGCTGGTTGCGCGAGGCCTCCGCCTCCTTCTCCGCGGTCGCCGCCTCTGCCCGGGCCTTGGCCGCCGCGTCGGCCTGCTCCTTCGCCACCTGGGCGGTCCTTTGCTCCGCCGCCTCCCGCTCCTCCCGCGCCTCCCATGTGTTCCGCTCCGTGGCCTCCATGAGGTCGGCGCAGGGATCCACGCAGCGGGAGCCTGAGGACCCTCCAGTCGGCCCGACTACGGAGCCATCAGGACCTCACTCGAGGGAAAGCGGTGCCCTGCCCGGCGAGCAAAGAAAAGTTTAGAAGAGCCTCAATCGAAGAGGACAACAAAAAATACAAGACATTTGACGCTTACGCCGAGATCGCCTGCGGCTATTTCACCGCCTTGCGAAAGCGGGCCGCCTTCATGGCCGCCTCATCCCGCTTGGGCGCCGCCGTGGAACCCTTGGATTTCTTTGGCCGGCTGCCGAAGTAGGTCAACGCGGCCCGGCGTTTCTGCGCGCCACCATGGGCAGCCGGCGTGGCAGACGGGCCCATGCCTTGATGATCAAGCGCCGACTGGCGGTGCGGAATGACTTCGACCTCATCATCAACCGCCCAGTCCTCGAGGCCGGCCCCGAGCCCCGCGCCGCCTGCCTCGTCGCCTTCCCCCACGACGGCATCTTCCATGGCGGCCGCTCCCAGGTCCGGATCATCAACATCGTCCACCGTGCGGTCGGGGAGGAGCTGGCGCTCTACCCCTGCGGCCCCGGCCGTCGGTGGAAGAAGACGGTTCTGCTGAGGACAAACCAATTGATCAGTAGTCGGCCATCATGAGGCCGGCTACAAAAAGGGAGAAAAGAAGAAAAACTTACAGCAGGCGAAGGGTTGGCGTGAGAATACGGCCCCTTGCTGTATCGCCAATCCTTGGCGAGCTTGCAGTTGGAGATGTAGTTCACCATGTAAGACACCTCGACATGAGGCATCTCCCTGGTGCTCAGCCGGCACGGGTCGAAGCGGCCGCTCATCTGAAAAATCATGTGAAGCCGGCTTTGGAGTGGAAGTACTCGGCGCTCCACGAAGGCGGCCACCAGGTCAGCTCCGGTCAGGCCGTCCGACTGGATCATCACCTGGAGCCGGGCGACGGCTGCGTTCCCGGCCTGAGACAACGACCTGGCCCGGTAGCTCCATGAGGGTTGCCTCCCAGCCGGCGGGCCGGCTACGTAAGCCGGCAGGTTGACGAAGTCGCCTTGCTGGGCGATGTTCTTCACGTAAAAATAGGACTTCTGCCAGAGCTTCACCGACTGGATCAGCGGGATGGGCGGGAATGGATTGTTCTCGCCCGTCCACCTCATGGCGATGAAGGCTCTGCAGGGGGCGGGCGCCCGCGTCAACGGTGCCGAGCTTGCACTGGAAGTATTTTCCCCAGAGCTCGAGAGTGGGGAGAACCCCAAGAAAGCCCTCGCATAGGGTGACGAAAGCCGACAGCAGCATCACCGCGTTGGGTGTGAGGTGATGCGGCTGGAGGTGGTAAAACTCAAGAAAAGCGCGAAGGAATCTGCTCGCTGGGAGGCCGAAGGCGCGCAGGCAATGCGAGGGGAAGATTACCCGCTCGCCCTCCTCCGGTGCCGGCGAAATCTCCCTCGCCGGCGCACGACGAACCCGCACGTAGTTCTCGCCCGGCAGACGCCGCGTCCGGCGGAGGAACTCAATGTGGTCCTCGTGGACGTTGGAGTCGTCCCACGAGCTCGACAACGCCATGGGAGCGACGCGGCAAGGAACAAGGCGATGCGATGGCGGAGACGCGCACGACCCCGCTACGGCGGGACCGAAGGAACCGAGAGGTCCGACGGCGGAGGGGCGCGGCAATGGGTCGTTGCGGTGGCGGAAGGAAGGAGAAGGAAGGTGAGAAGGGGTGGAGCGAGGGAGAGCGTGCGAGCCTCTGCCGCTCCCTCTCCTTCCCCTACTTATAGACCCACGCGGCGGAGCCAAGGAGGCGTGGTGTGGGGGAACGTGGGATCAACTGCGCCCACTCCCCCACGTCCCGCGATTATTGCGCCCTGATGACGAAATGAAACCGCCGCAAGAAGGCGAGCGGTCCATTGTGGGCCACAGAAGATCTGTGCTTGGGCCGAGGCCTAGAAGTGGCGGGCCCGGGCCTGCGGCGGCGTCCCATCGCACGCGTGCGTTGGCAGGCTTTCCTTGCCACGTGGCCCGCGGGGTGGCGCGCGGTCAGCTCGCAGGCCGACCCACGTTCCCGCCTACAAGATACGGAGCTTTCCGAAGACGGCGCGCATAAGCAAAGCCGGCTCCTCTGGATAGGAAGCTGACCAAGCTTCTCATCCCTTTGTCAGCCTCGAAGCTCGATCAGCTTCGGGGACTACTGTCGGAGTAAACGACCACGGGTAGCCTAGCCGGCTCCCCCTGGCCCTTTTGAAAAAATTACGAGCCGATCCGGCCCTCAAGAATCCAAGATGTGGGGCCGCCTTCCCCTTGCCGGCTGTCTCCCAAGCCGACTATCGGAAGGCGGCCCGGCTTTAGCCCTCATGAAGAAAGTCGTGGGAGGGCCGGCTCCAAGAAGCCGGCCGCGAGAAGCCGACTCCCACAATGTGGTCAAGATCGTACCCTCGAAGTCTGCATCCACGTAACGGCGATGTGGCAAGGCGTGGCTATAGTAAAGCCTGCCACCCTCGAATCCCGGAGCACGCCTGGCATAGTGCGCCGTACGGGGTGGCCATGACCCGTCCGGCGCGACACTGTTGCCATGTTGACCCTGATGCCACCCACGACGGGCTGTCAGCGCGGCCCACAGGCGGTGGGCCCCTTCAGGCAGAGAGACACCCCAAGACAGGGCCGTCTCCCCATAGCCGGCTTGCTTCCTCCCTCGAAGGGGACGCCCCATTAAGGAGACAAGACGAGGTGAGGCTACAGCGATCGCCCGCCGGGCGGCGGCACTGTAGCCACGCTTACCTCGGCGAAGCCCTCGTCACCAGGTTTGAGGCAACAGTAACCAGCCACCGACAAGGCCCTTGACAATGGGGCCTGCCTGTTGACCAAGGAGCCGGCAGCCGGCGGGCCCCAGCAGCCGGCGCAGAAGCCGGCAAGCGTAGACACAGACGGCTAGGGCCCACGCCCAGCCGGATTACCATTGTACCCCCGGGGGTGGGCCTATATAAACCCCCGGGGCACCCATGCAAAGGGTTGATCTGAGCTAGTTTTAGACACCACATAGAGAGGACAGGAGTGCTAGCCGTGCCCTTCTTCTTCTTCTTCTCGCCAAACAGCTCAAGGAGCATCTTGTAGCCACTCGTTCATCTAGTGATCATGCGGAGACCCTACAGAGCAGCAGTAGGGGTGTTATCTCCACGGAGAGCCCTGAAGATGGGTAAGATTTACCGGCGTGCATGTCTTCGCCTCATCCCGCTTCCAAGCACCGACGACGTCTTACTGGCTCCCACAATGATAAGCCACCCGTTGGCATATGTCGCACCTACCACCCGACAACCGCCCGATGCGCCGACATCCTGAAAGGAGCTGCACATATCTCGTTCTTAGGGAAACACCGGATGGGACATCCTACGAGTAAAACCATCCCTCAAGTTTCCCTGAGGTGGCCCCGCAGTCTACTCAGTTCGGACCAACACTTCGACAAGCACTGGCCCGAGGGGGTTAAAATAAAGATGACCCTTGGGCTGGCCTAACCCAAGGGAAAAAGAGGCTAGGTGGCGAATGGTAAAACCAAGGTTGGGCCTTGCTGGAGGAGTTTTATTCAAAGCAAACTGTCAAGGGGTTCCCATTATAACCCAACCGCGTAAGGAACGCAAAATCCGGGAACATAACACCGATATGACGGAAACTAGGGCGGCAAGAGTGGAACAAAACACCAGGCATAAGGCCGAGCCTTCCACCCTTTACCAAGTATATAGATGCATTAATTAAATAAGAGATATTGTGATATCCCAACAAAATATCCATGTTCCAACATGGAACAAGCTCCAATCTTCACCTGCAACTAACAACGCTATAAGAGGGGCTGAGCAAAGCGGTAACATAGCCAAACAACGGGTTGCTAGGACAAGATGGGTTAGAGGCTTGGCTCAACAATATGGGAGGCATGATAAGCAAGTGGTAGGTATCGCAGCATAGGCATAGCAAAAGAGGGAGCAACTAGCAAGCAAAGATAGAAGTGATTTCGAGGGTATGATCATCTTGCCTGAAATCCCGCAAGGAAGAACGAGTCCATGAATAAGACAAACAGACGTAGTCGAACGGGTCCTCACAATCACGACGTTACCGGAACCAACCCGAAGAAGCAACACCGAAAAGAAGCACACAACATAGTAAACAACCAACACATGAACATGGTATGATATGCGAGATGCGGTATGAGATGCATATGCATGATTTGCAAAGGAATGATTGAACCTGGCCTCAACTTGGAAATCCAAGAGTGCCACTGGAAAGGTGATGTGATTCGGTTGAAATCTATATAAAGATCACCGGAATCGGATGCACGGTTTGGAAATGGCAAGCAAAACAAATATGGCACCCGTCTGCGATAATCAGCAAGTGACCAACTAAATGCAACAAGATAAATATGCTACGGCACTCAAACATGGCAACAAAATACATGGCAGGGATCCACTCAAGATGCTTGACAAAATATGAACACTGAGCTACGGCTAATTCATCCATTAATAGGTTCAAACACGCATGGAAAAAGTGCAAATGATAACAGGTTTCAGACATAGTGAAATTAACACAAGTCTGGAATTTATCATTAGGAAGCGCACTTTAGAGCATGAAAACTACATGCTACAGGAACATATCATGGCAAAGCAAGACATGGCATGAAGCTACTCAAAGCACTTAACAAAAGTCCCTTAGTGACCTTGAGCCAAAAGGGATCAGAAAATACAATTGCAAGCATGTGAACATGGCAAAAACATAATCAGATTCAGACTTAGTGAAAAAGTGGAGCATGCAAAACAGATTAACGAGTAGGCATGTTTACGAGATCGATGCACTCACTACAGAGAATGGCATGACAAACTAAGCATACACCCATCAAGAATACATGGCATCGAAGCTATACATGGCAAGAACAACATCATAGCATGCATGGGTCAATAGCAACAACCTCGGGAAAATCGCTAATCATGTCAATGATCTGCCAGGAACATTTTATAGCAAAAGTAGAGCTCGATTGACTCAAGCTAGGGTGCTCCATAAATGCAAACAAATACATCGATGGATATAGCACCACAATATTAACAAAACATCCTTAATGATCATCCTCAAAAGAGGCACGGATCACTAGGAACCAACATGAACATATGGCATACCGACAAAATCAGGACAAGGACTTGGAGAAATTCTAAGTCCCTGAAATCAGCATTACCGATTACGCTACTTTGCAAGCTTGTGCTAGTCACCACACATATCACAAAAATACATGACATACACCCCTGTAAAGATGGCATGGCATATAACAAAACACATGTAGAGCTCAAGATCATATCATGCACGCATTAAACATGGCAAAAATGACAAAATGCCATTTGCTGAAACAGATCTGACAAATTCATCACATAGCCTTCTTCCAACAGCATTTCGGGCATCAAGATGATCCCAAATGAAAATGATGCAATGAGATGAAATGGTGTACTCGTCGAGACGAACATTTTGATATGCTACACGCTCAAAACGGAGCCACGGATGATGAGTTATGATGCGATGAAAATGCATAAAAATTATTGGGATCTGGGGACTTAGAAGAAAATAGACCTCTCCGAGAAAGTCAACGAGACGGGGACATCCGGGATGGAGCGGTGCAGATCTGAGACGGGGCGTGTTTGGATGGGGAAGCAGTGGATCTGATCCATCTTCCTCGGATCTGGCGCGGGACGAGCTCCGGCGAACTCCTCGAGCTTCGGCGACGAAGGGGCGCGGGAGGCCAAAGGTGGCCGGACGGCGGCGTGAAGGCAAGGCGGCGGAGGAGGTCGACGCCGGAGAGCTAGGCGCGGGGCTGTGCGGGCTCACTGGAAGGGCGGCGGTGCTGCGGGACGCCGACAGAAGACGAGGGTGGCGGAGCTGCGGCGGTCGGCGGCGAAGATGCGGAGTGGCGGCGCCGACGTACGGCGGCGGAGTGGGTCCGGCGACCACGGGCGAAGGCGACCGGCGGGGTTCGGGCGGGGTGCCCGTGAAGCGCGGCGGCGGCGAGATGGGCCGGGAGGGCCTCGCCCGGGCCCCGGCGGGCTTCAGCGGGTGGTGGAGGCGCGGCTGGGTGGCGCGGCGCGATTGGCGCGAGAGGCGGCGGCAGGTGATGTGGCAGGCCCTCACTGGCCGGAGTGAGGTGGAGGGCGCAACGGACATGTCCGGCCGGCGCGGGAGGAATTGTCCGGCGGCGCGCGGAGGAGGAGGTTAGGGTTTCATCTGCGCGCAAATTCCGGGAGGGACACATATTTATAGGTAGAGGGAGCTAGGAGAGTCCAAATGAGGTGCGGTTTTCGGCCACGCGATCGTGATCGAACGACCGAGATGATGGAGGAGGTCTAGGTGGGTTTTGGGCCACTTTGGAGGGGTGTTGGGCTGCAACACACACGAGGCCTTTTCGATCCCTCGGTTAACCGTTGGAGTACCAAACGAAGTCCAAATGGCACGAAACTTGACAGGCGGTCTACCGGTAGTAAACCAAGGCCGCATGACAAGTCTCGGCCCAATCCGAAAACGTTTAACACCCACACACGAAAAGAGGTAGAAAGGGACGCCGGGTGACATAGAAGCGCCGGAATGCCAAACGGACAACGGGGAAAATGCTCAGATGCATGAGACGAACATGTATGCAAATGAAATGCACATGATGACATGATATGTAATGCATGACACGCAAGCAATGACAAGGCAACAACAGTGAATAACTGGAGGACACCTGGCACGTCGGTCTCGGGGCATCACAACACTCCACCACTACGAGAGGATCTCGTCCCGAGATCTAGAATGGCACCGGAGGGAAAATGGAAGAGAAAGAGAAGAGGTAAAACTAAGTTGCTCCTTCGACAAATGAGTGATACCAAAGAACCTTTAAAAGGTTAAGCCATCTCGAGAAAAGAATACAATAGAGATAAATGAAGTTGAAAGCACTCCGTTAGCTAAGAGGAACAAGGACGAACAACTTTGGGCAGCACTCCAGTTGAGAAGGGATGCAAGACTTAATAAGATGAAAAGAACTAGAAGAGATGACACAACACTCCGGTTAGATGGATAAGCACAGGAAAGAACATGATCTTAGATAAAATGAGATGATGGTTGAAGAAAGCAACATCAATAGACCTCTAGGAGAAAGAATAGAATAAAGATAATTGAGACAAAAGAATGTAGAAGACAATGCCAACTTCTGCTACAAAAGAGCTTGAAAAGGCATCTTTAGGAGTAGGGTTGAACGGAGTTGTTGGAAAAACCAACAGTGAAAAGAATACGCTTGATCTGGTCTTATGGAATACATCTCAAATTATGAGGTGACAACCTGCCACTCACGGGAAAAAGAATTGGATTGGTATGAACAAGGAGACGAGAAAATATTTCACCGGGAGGATAAATGAAGAACTTGGATCAATGATAAACACCATAAGATCGAAAATCCTTAAAGGAAAGCTTTAGGTGAAATATAGCCCAAGATAATTCCAAGGAAGAGGTTGATGGATTTAAAATATCTCATTCTTAACAACAAGTGAATCATGAAACATGACTCAAAATATCAAGAATGACATAATACCACCTCCAATGATACGGAAGGAAGAATTGCAATCCGGATTGCAAGATGAAGAATGCTTGAGCTCCTTAGAAAAGAATGTTGATGAACGCTTCGAGAAGGAATTAAATCCTTGATGAACCCATCATGTAGAACCTCCATGAAGAACTCCGTTAACAAAAGAATGATCAAACAGAAGGAAAGAGAAGTTGAAAACATAAAGTGAAACCTTGTAATGATTTAGAAGGAGCTTCACGACGAGACAAAGCGGAAAGGATTGGAACTCCGGAAAAGAAAAGATAAAGCCTGCCGAACCGAGAATGTGATATGGTGAACCTCCGGAATAAGGAATTAATCACTTGGATGAAACAAGAATAAGAATTACGTTATGCTTATCCTTCACCAATTAAATTGATGACAATCCACGGACTTGGCACACTACTTATTCTCGTAGAAAGGATTAAGATAGGTATAGCATAACTTGAGAACGTATTCAATGAAACACTAATGGAATCGAAACAACAAATGAATTGATGTGATAACAGCGGAAGAGAATCATGGAAGAACCACCATAGGAATTGAACAACGAATGAAGTAAAAGGATGAATCACCGGTAAGAATTGAAAATGAATGAAGAGAAGATAAAGAAACACCGGGAAGAATTATAAAATGAATGAAGATGCTTGAGAGGATTTAGGTACATGAGAACGAAGAGATGATGACTGATTAGAGATCGCTTGAAAGATACACCGGTAAGATTGGAGGATGATGACTAAAAGCTGAGAATGAATAAACCTAAAATGATGGACCCCGGATGGGTGAAAGGAATTCCCACAATCAAACAATTATGAGGGAATGGCGACAAGCTAGCATCATGAATCTTGAAGAGAATGGAGCAAGATATGGAGGAAAAATTCTTCTTCGGTCTTCAAAAGTTGAGAATGACAAAGAGAAACACCACCATGAATTAAAGAGGTACTCCAGAATAAAAATTGGAAAAGTTGAACCAACGATGAAAAGAATTTGAAAGATCTTGGAGGAAAACACATTTGACTGATGATAAATCATACTTACGTCAAACTTTGAAAAGAAATTTGAGGATAGCTCCGGGAAAATAAGAAGAGTCAGGTAAGATCCTGGGAAAAGACCTGTGGGTTAGGTCCCACTGAAAAGATACACCATAGAACGATTTAAAAGAGAGAAAGAACCGGTTGAATTAAATGGCCAGTATGAGATAACAACCTCGAAAGAGCTTGAAAGGATTACGAAAGCAGAGTGGAAACACGAATCTTCGAGATATCTTGAGCACTCCGGAACAAATGAATAGCGAGGAGTGGATGATTAAGAGGTGCACCGGTAAAAGAAGGTATTGAAATGAGGAAAAGATATGGTCAACAATGCTTGAATTGGATCTGCCTGAGATGGAAAGAATGAAGAATGATGAACTAGTGGAACATCTTCTTGAGAACCACCGGGTAAGAATATTGACGGAAAAAATGGAGAGACTTCACAAGAATAAAATGATACTTGATAAAGAAATCTTAGTCCTTGAGGAAAAAGGGTGGGTGGGCGGGAAAAAGGCAACTTGGAGACGGATGAAACAAACACCATTGAGAAGAACTGATAATTGATCTTGCGAATGTTGAAGTGATCGGATCCACTTGAAGAGAAGCACACCAGTTGAAAAAGGATTGACAAGACAATCTCGATGGTCAAGAAGGATTGGTATTCACATCGGAGTATGAGAACATCGTTTAGGAAAGGTATGGAATCAACATTTGACTTCGAAGCAACTCGAATACCACACTCCAAAACAAATCAAAGGATTGGCTTGCAGAATAAGCCGGAACAAACATATGATAGAGATTTCGTCTGAAGTTCTCGTGGTGGGGCCTACACGGGCTCGATCATACAACACCATCATGTACAAGGCAGTGCACATGACATACGAAGCGTCCCCGAGTCGGCATAGCCAAGGACTCTTTAAGACACAACGAGACCACTGTAAAACCAACCGTGGATAGGTGGACCACTAGACATCGAACCCCAATTTCATATCATACATCCATCGGAAAGATATCCTAAGAGCTACTTGAATTCCCACTTATAAACTCCCGAAACCTTTCAGTTATGCAATCATGTGTTGGGGATACAGGGGAAGCATAATATCTCACCCAAAACTAGCAAATCCTACATCCAGTTGTATCCATCCTTCAACACATAACCAAGAAACCTTCGGAAATCATCTACCTCAACCTTCGAAAAGCATCTGTTATACGAGTTATGGCAATACTCCCGAACTCCCGCCCCAGTACTGGGTGGCGTCGAGGTTATCTCACCAACAACTGCATAAAAGAGATTTTCGATGTCGGCGAAACTAATCTCAGGTATTCCAGAACTGCAATGATAAAATTGTGATGACAAAACCTCGGAGCTCAACTCCCTGGGACACTGCCACAACCCCTAAAAGTCAGGAGGCACCAAGAACAATGTTCTCGTCACAAAACCATCGGAACGATTCCAAGATACCCGCGTGATCCTAATTTTTTTTTTGAAATTTGAGAAGAGAAGAGTCAAAACTCTACGTCAGGATGCCTCACCAGAGCGACGAAGGGACTGAGGAGTAAAAAGAAGTCCTAACTCTCCGATATATATAATTCCTAAATGACTCAAAACATTTCTAGACTCAATACGCCAGCGATTCGATCAAGCAGGGGCTCCTAAGGTCGGGGAAGGCTCTGATACCAACTTGTAACGCCCTCGATGCGGCTATATCTCCCACGTGTCGAAGGACGACTTAGAGGCATAACTGCATTGAAAGCAATGTCGTAAGTGAGGTAATCTTCACACAACCCATGTAATACATAAGGGAAAGAGATACATAGTTGGCTTACAACTGCCACTTCACACAATACATGAATAAAGCATTACATCATCCAGATACAATCAAGGTCCGACTACGGAACCAAAATAAAAGAAGACTACCCCAAATGCTACACAGATCCCCGATCGACCCCAACTGGGCTCCACTACTGATCAACTAGAACGAAACAACACAAAGGACATGATCTTCATCGAGCTCCTCCTGAGCTTGGTTGCGTCACCTGCTCGGTAACATCGGCACCTGCAAACTGGATTTGGAAGTATCTGTGCGTCACGTGGACTCAGCAATCTCACACCCTCGCGATCAAGACTATTTAAGCTTATAGGAAGGGTAAAAGGTATGAGGTGGAGCTGCAGCAAGCGACTAGCCTATATGGTGGCTAACATAAGCAAATGAGAGCGAGAAGAGAAGGCAAAAGCACGATCGAACAACTATGATCAATAAGTGATCCTAGAACAACCTACGCCAAACATAACTCCAACACCGTGTTCACTTCCCGGACTCCGCCAGAAAGAGACCATCATGGTTACACATGCAGTTGATGTATTTTAATTAAGATAAACTTCAGGTTTTCTACAACCGGACATTAACAAATTCCCTTCTGCCCATAACTGCGGGCACGACTTTCGAAAGTTCAAATCCCTGCAGGGGTGTCCCAACTTAGCCCATCACAAGCTCTCATGGTCAACGAAGGATAATCCTTCTAGCGGGAAGACACGATCAGACTCGGAATCCCGGTTACAAGACATCCTCGAGAATGGTAAAACAAGTCCAGCAAGACCGCCCGATGCGCCGACATCCTGAAAGGAGCTGCACATATCTCGTTCTCAAGGCAGCACCGGATGAGACATCCTACGAGTAAAACCAGCCCTCAAGTTTCCCCGAGGTGGCCCCGCAGTCTACTCAGTTCAGACCAACACTTCGACAAGCACTGGCCCGGGGGGGTTAAAACAAAGATGACCCTTGGGCTGGCCTAACCCAAGGGAAAAAGAGGCTAGGTGGCGAATGGTAAAACCAAGGTTGGGCCTTGCTGGAGGAGTTTTATTCAAAGCGAACTGTCAAGGGGTTCCCATTATAACCCAACCGTGTAAGGAACGCAAAATCCGGGAACATAACATCGATATGACGAAAACTAGGGCGGCAAGAGTGGAACAAAACACCAGGCATAAGGCCGAGCCTTCCACCCTTTACCAAGTATATAGGTGCATTAATTAAATAAGAGATATTGTGATATCCCAACAAAATATCCATGTTCCAACATGGAACAAGCTCCAATCTTCACCTACAACTAACAACGCTATAAGAGGGGCTGAGCAAAGCGGTAACATAGCCAAACAACGGCTTGCTAGGATAAGGTGGGTTAGAGGCTTGGCTCAACAATATGGGAGGCATGATAAGCAAGTTGTAGGTATCGCAGCATAGGCATAGCAAAAGAGCGAGCAACTAGCAAGCAAAGATAGAAGTGATTTCGCGGGTATGATCATCTTGCCTGAAATCCTGCAAGGAAGAAGAACGAGTCCATGAAGAAGACAAACGGATGTAGTCTAACGGGTCCTCACAATCACAACATTACCGGAACCAACCCGAAGAAGCAACACCGGAAAGAAGCACACAACATAGTAAACAACCAACACATGAACATGGTATGATATGCGGGATGCGGTATGAGATGCATATGCATGATTTGCAAAGGAATGATTAAACCTGGCCTCAACATGGAAATCCAAGAGTGCCACTGGAAAGGTGATGTGATTTCGGTTGAAATCGATATAAAGATCACCGGAATCGGAAGCACGGTTTGGAAATGGCAAGCAAAACAAATATGGCACCGGTCTAAGATAATCAGCAAGTGACCAACTAAATGCAACAAGATAAATATGCTACATCACTCAAGCATGGCAAGAAAATACATGGCAGGGATCCACTCAAGATGCTTGTCAAAAGATGAACACTGAGCTACGGGTAATTCATCCATTAACAGGTTCAAACAAGCATGGCAAAAGTGCAAATGATAACAGGTTTCAGACTTAGTGAAATTAACACAAGTCTGGAATTTATCATCAGGAAGCACACTTTAGAGCATGAAAACTACATGCTACAGGAACATATCATGGCAAATCAAGGCATGGCATGAAGCTACTCAAAGCACTTAACAAAAGTCCCTTAGTGACCTTGAGCGAAAAGAGATCAGAAAATACAATTGCAAGCATGTGGACATGGCAAAAACATAATCATAATCAGACTTAGTGAAAAACTGGAGCATGCAAAACAGATTAACGAGTAGGCATGTTTATGAGCTCAATGCACTCACTACAAAGCATGGCATGACAAACTAAGCATACACCCATCAAGAATACATGGCATAGAAGCTATACATGGCAAGAACAACATCATAGCACGCACGGGTCAATAGCAACAACCTCGGCAAAATCGCTAATCATGTCAACAATCTGCCATGGACATTTTATAGCAAAAGTAGAGCTCGATTGACTCAAGCTAGGGTGCTCCATCAATGCAAAAAAAGACATGGATGGATAGAGCACCACAATATTAATAAAACATCCTTAATGATCATCCTTAAAAGAGGCACGGATCACTAGGCAACAACATGAACATATGGCATACCGACAAAATCAGGACAAGGACTTGAGAAATTCTAAGTCCCTGAAATCAGCATTACCGATTACGCTACTTTGCAAGCTTGTGCTAGTCACCACACATATCACAAAAATACATGGCATACACCCCTGTAAAGATGGCATGGCATATAACAAAACACATGTAGAGCTCAGGATCATATCAAGCACGAAATTAAACATGGAAAAAATGACAAAATGCCATTTGCCGAAATAGATCTGACAAATTCATCACATAGCCTTCTTCCAACAGCAATTCGGGCATCAAGATGATCTCAAATGAAAATGCTGCAGTGAGATGAAATGATGTACTCGTCGATACGAACATTTGGATATGCTACACGCTCAAAACGGAGCCACGGATGATGAGTTATGATGCGATGAAAGTGCATAAAAATTACTGGGATCTGGGGACTTAGAAGAAAATAGACCTCTCCGAGAAAGTCAACAGGACAGGGAGATCCGGAATGGAGCGGTGCAGATCTGAGACGGGGCGTGTTTGGATGGGGAAGTGGTGGATCTGATCCATCTTCCTCGGATCCGGGGCGGGACGAGCTCCGGCGAACTCCTCGAGCTCCCGCGACGAAGGGGAGGCAGCACGGGAGGCCGGAGGTGGCCGGACGGTGGCGTGAAGGCAAGGCGGTGGAGGAGGTCGACGCCGGTGAGCTAGGCGCGGGGCGGCGCGGGCTCACCGGAAGGGCAGCGGTGCTGCGGGACGCTGGCGGAACACGAGGGCGGCGGAGCTGCGGCGGTCGGCGGCGGAGACGCGAAGTGGCGGCGCCAGCGTACGGCGGCGGAGCGGGTCCGGCGACCGTGGGCGAAGGCGGCCGACGGGGTTCGTGCGGGGTGCCCGCGAAGCGCGGCGGCGGCGAGATGGGCCGGGAGGGCCTCGCCCAGGCCCCGGCGGGCTTCAGCGGGTGGTGGGAGGCGCGACGCGATTGGCGCGGGAGGCGGCTGCGGGTGACGTGGCAGGCCCTCATTGGCCGGAGTGAGGTGGAGGGCGCAGCGGACATGTCTGGCCGGTGCGGGAGGAATTGTCCGGCGGCGCACAGAGGAGGAGGTTAGGGTTTCCTCTGTGGGCAAATTCCGGGAGGGACACATATTTATAGGTAGAGGGAGCTAGGAGAGTCCAAATGAGGTGCGGTTTTCGGCCACGCGATCGTGATCGAACGACCGAGATGATAGAGGAGGTCTAGGTGGGTTTTGGGCCACTTTGGAGGGGTGTTGGGCTGCAACACACACGAGGCCTTTTCGGTCCCTCAGTTAACCGTTGGAGTATCAAACGAAGTCCAAATGGCACGAAACTTGATAGGCGGTCTACCAATAGTAAACCAAGGCCGCATGACAAGTCTCGGTCCAATCTGGAAACGTTTAACACCCGCACACGAAAAGAGGTAGAAAGGGACGCCGGGTGACATAGAAGCGCCGGAATGCCAAACGGACAACGGGGAAAATGCTAGGATGCATGAGACGAACATGTATGCAAATGAAATGCACATGATGACATGATATGCAATGCATGACACGCAAGCAATGACAAGGCAACAACAGCGAATAACTGGAGGACACCTGGCACATCGGTCTCGGGGCATCACACCCTGCCATTTAGGAAGCCATGCCTTTTTTTGCTCTTTTGGTCTTAACGAACTATAATTAGTTATTCTGCAATTCTACCCACTGGGGTGTATCTTAAACATGCTGGACCTTGATACTTCTCCAACGTATCTACTTTTCCAAACACTTTTTCTCTTTTTTGGACTCTAACTTGCATGATTTGAATGGAACTAACCTGGACTGACGTTGTTTTCAGCAGAACTGCCATGGTGTTATTTTTGTGCAGAAATAGAAGTTCTCGGAATGACCTGAAAATCCGCAGAGACACATTTTGGAATTAATGAAAAATATTGGTGAAAGAATCAACATCAGGGGGACCACACCCTGTCCACGAGGGTGTAGGGCGCCCCCCTGGGGCGCGCCCCCTGCCTCGTAGGCCCCCTGGGACTCCACGGACCTCAACTCCAACTCCATATATTCACTTTCGTGAGA
This sequence comes from Triticum dicoccoides, assembly GCF_002162155.2. Taxonomy (NCBI): domain Eukaryota; kingdom Viridiplantae; phylum Streptophyta; class Magnoliopsida; order Poales; family Poaceae; genus Triticum; species Triticum dicoccoides. The sequence goes on from NC_041386.1 coordinate 43,958,178, forward strand.
AAAAATTTGAGAGAAGGATTCATCGCGTTTTACGATATGGAGCCGCCACCAAGCCCTAATCTTCCTCGGGAGGGATGATCTGGAGTCCGTTCGGGGCTTCGGAGAGGGGAATCCGTCGCCATCATCATCATCAACCTTCCTCCATCACCAATTTCATGATGCTCTCCGTCGTGCGTGAGTAATCCCATCGTAGGCTTGCTAGACGGTGATGGTTTGGATGATATTTACCATGTAATCGAGTTAGTTTTGTTAGGGCTTGATCCCTAGTATCCATTATGTTCTAAGATTGATGTTGCTATGACTTTGCTATGCTTAATGCTTGTCACTAGGGCCCGAGTGCCATGATTTCAGATCTGAACCTATTATGTTTTCATGAATATATGTGAGTTCTTGATCCTATCTTGCAAGTCAATAGTCACCTACTATGTGTTATGATCCGGCAACCCCGAAGTGACAATAATGGGGACCACTCCCGGTGATGACCGTAGTTTGAGGAGTTCATGTATTCACTAAGTGTTAATGCTTTGGTCCGGTACTCTATTAAAAGGAGGCCTTAATATCCCTTAGTTTCCAATAGGACCCCGCTCCCACGGGAGGGTAGGACAAAAGATGTCATGCAAGTTATTTTCCATAAGCATGTATGACTATATTCGGAATACATGTTGTAACGCCCCGGATACAACATTCCATCTTTGCAACTCCGACTCTTGCTTTTTCCGGAGATGCGATATGTTATTCCCTTCATGGTTGGGGTTTTGTATTTTGTTTTGCATTTTTGTTCATGTCATGCATTTCATATCATGGCATCATGTGCATCGCATTTGCATTCATGTTCCTCTCATGCATCCGAGCATTTTCCCCGTTGTCCGTTTTGCAATCCGGCACTCCCTCATGCACCCGGCGCACCCCTCTTGTCTCTTTTCATGAGCGGGTATTAAACGTTCTCGGAATGGACCGAGATTTGCCAAGTGGCCTTGGTACACCACCGGTAGACCGCCTGTCAAATTTTGTCCCATTTGGAGGCCGTTTGATGCTCCAACGGTTAACCGAGTAACCGCGAAAGCCTCTTTCGTGTTGCAGCCCAACACCCCTCCAAAACAGCCCAATAACCCATCTAAACCACCTCCATGTCCTCCGCCATCGGATCACGATCGTGTGGGAAAAAACTACACCTCATTTGGACACTCCTACCTCCTCCTACCTATAAAAAGGCCTCCTCCTCCTCCGAAATTTCGGGTGAAACCCTAGATCCGCCCTCTTCCTCCGTGCCAGACACGTCCGAATGGCACCGGACGCGTCCGCCGCCATGCCCCGTCCACTCAGACGCCGCCATGTGGCGCTCCATCGCCGCCGCCGAAGCCCGCTAGGCCCGCGCCCGGCCCCCGCGGCCCGACCGCGCCTCGCCGCTCGCGCCTCCTAGTGTTGCCGCCGCGTCCGCTCCCCGCCGCCTCGCCCGCGCGCCGCCGCCTCGTCCTCGCCGGCTCCGGCTACCCTCGTCCCCGGCGAGCTCCAGCGACCTCCCCGCCCTCCTCCTCACCGGATCCGCGTCCTCCAACTCCAGCGCATCTCCGGCGAGCTCGGATCCAGCCTCGGTTCGCGAGCCCACGAAGAACCCTAGATCTGGGCGAGGTGATTGCCACCAAGTCTTTTCCCTGTGACATTTTAAGCTTCTGTTCATCGCCTCATATCTCCATGAACATAGCTCCGATTGATGCATACGATATATCAAAATGTTCATTGTGAGATGGTCTTCGTTTCTTTACATTGTGGCATGTTGTTTGAGTTCATCTTGATGCCATTTTCATTGATGAAAGATTGCTATAAAATGTTAGGAGCTGGTACTTATCAGATCATGGTGATTTGTCTTTTTTGTTGCATTTGATGTGTGCATCATATGAGCATGAGCTCTACATGTGTTTTGAACTACATCATTCCATCTTTACAGAGGTGCTGGTCTTGTATTTTTGTGATCTATGTGGTAACTAGCACAAGCATGCAAACTAGGCTCCGTGATGTTGCTGTTTTCCGGGACTTAGGATTTTGCTAAGTCCTTTTCCTGCTGTTATTTTGATGCCATGTAAACTTGATGCTACAGTGATATCCATGCTTATTTTGGGATACTTCAGTAAGGATGTTTTGAACATGTGGTTATGATCTATCCATCAATGCCCATGTTTGCAATTATGGAGTGCCCTAGCATGTCTTATTCTTGCTCTATTTTTGCTATAAAATGTTCCTGGCAGAATGTTAACATGTTAATCAATATTGCCATGGTTGTTGCTAGTGATCCATGCATGCTATGAACTTGCTCTTGCCATGGTTAGCTTCATGATCATGTCAATTGCTGTTTCTATGCTTGTTTTGTCATGCAATGCTTTGTGGTGAGTGATTTGAGCTCGCAAAGTTGCCTCCATAAATCTGTTTATGCCATGCTCTGTTTTCTGCTAAGTCTGAAACTGTTTAGAAAACTTGATATGTTTACATGGGAGCCATCATATCTTCTGTGCCTTTTTGGCTCATGTTCAGTAAGGGACTTTTGTTCTGTGCATTTAGTACATTCATTACATGCCTTGTATTGCTATGATATGTTCCTGTAGCATGTTGTTTGCTAGCTCTAAACATTGCTTCCTGATGTTGTTTATGCCATGTTAGTATTTTCACTAAGTCTATGAAGCTGATATCTTTTGCACTTTTGCCATGCTTGTTTGAACCTGCTCTTGTGTGATTTAGCCATAGCTCAGTGTTCATGTTTTGTCAAGCATCTTGTGTACATCACTGCCATATGCTTTTTTGTTATGTTGGGGTGGAGTAGCTTAGTTTATTGTTGAATTCTAGATGGCATCGTGCTGTTAATCATAGAATTGTGTCATTCTTGTTTTGCTTGCCATTTGCAAACAGTGCATTTGTTTCCGGTGATCTTTATATCGATTTCAACCGAAATCATCTCATCTATCCAGCGGCATATTTGGTTTGCCAATTTGATGCCTTGTTCATCCTTTCCCTTCCAGAGCACGCATATGCATTGCATATCACATCTCGCATATCATGCCATGTATTGCATCATGTTGCTTGTGCGTTGCACCGTGATTGATTATTGGTCCTTTTCTTGTGTTCTTGCTTTGGGAAGAGCCGGGAGATAAGTTCGTGACCGAGGAACCTGTTGAGTACGCTTACGAGGATCAAGATTTCGGCAACTCTGAGAACTTCGTAGGCAAGATGACCATACCCTCGAAATCACTTCTATCTTTGCTTGCTAGTTGTTCGCTCTATTGCTATGTCGCGCTACATACCACTTGCTATATCATGCCTCCCATATTGCCATGTCAAGCCTCTAACCCACCTTTCCTAGCAAACCATTGTTTGGCTATGTTACCGCTTTGCTCAACCCCTCTTATAGCGTTGCTACTTGCAGGTAAAGATGAAGTTTGTTCCTTGTTAGAACATGGATATTGTTGGGATATCATTTTTATCTCTTATTTACTTTAATGCACCTATATACTTGGTAAAGGGTGGAAGGCTCGGCCTTATGCCTGGTGTTTTGTTCCACTCTTGCCGCCCTAGTTTCCGTCATACCGGTGTTATGTTCCTTGATTTTGCGTTCCTTACACGGTTGGGTGTTATGGGAACCCCTTGACAGTTTGCTTTCAATAAAACTCCTCCAGCAAGGCCCAACCTTGGTTTTAACACTTGCCACCTAAGCCTTTTTCCCTTGGGTTCTGCAGACTCAAGGGTCATCTTTATTTTAAACCCGCGGGGCAGTGCTCCTCTGAGTGTTGGTCCAACCTGTCAGCCACCGATGGCCACCAGGGGCAACCCTGGGCTGGCCTACCGAAAGTTTGGACAATCCGGTGTGGCCTGAGAACGAGATATGTGCAGCTCCTATCGGGATTTGTCGGCACATTCGGGCGGCTTTGCTGGTCTTGTTTTATCATTGTCGAAATGTCTTGTAACCAGGATTCTGAGTCTGATCGGGTCTTCCTGGGAGAAGGAATATCCTTCGTTGATCGTGAGAGCTTGTAATGGGCTAAGTTGGGACACCCCTGCAGGGTATAAACTTTCGAGAGCCGTGCCCGCGATTATGTGGCAGATGGAAATTTGTTAATATCCGGTTGTAGAGAACTTGACACTTAACTTAATTAAAATGAATCAACCGCGTGTGTAGCCATGATGGTCTCTTTTTGGCGGAGTCCGAGAAGAGAACATGGTCTTGTGTTATTCTTGGACGTAAGTAGCTTCAGGATCACTTCTTGATCACTTAAAGCTTCTCGACCGTGCGTTGCTTTTCTTCTCGCTCTCATTTGCATATGTTAGCCACCATATTGCTAGTGCTTGCTGCAGCTCCACCTCACTACCATTTCCTACCCATAAGCTTAAATAGTCTTGATCTCGCAGGTGTGATATTGCAGAGTCCTTGTGACTCACGGATACTTCCAAACAGATGTAGGTGCCGATGATGCCAGTGCAGAGGACGCTACCGAACTCAAGTGGGAGTTCGACGAGGATTTAGGATGATACTATGTTTCTTTTCCGGATGATCAGTAGTGGAGCCCAGTTGGGATGATCGGGGATCTAGCATTTGGGGTTGTCTTTCTTTGTTTTGGTTCCGTAGTCGGACCTTTGATTGTACCTTGGATGATGTATGGATTATTTATGTATTGTGTGAAGTGGTGATTGTAAGCTGACTCTTTATCCCTTTCTTATTCAGTACATGGGATGTGTAAAGATTACCTCTCTTGCGATAGACCTACCATGTGGCTATGCCTCTAAGTCGTGCCCCGACACGTGGGAGATATAGCCGCATTGTGGGTGTTACAAGTTGGTAATCACAGCCTTCCCCGACTTAGGAGCCCCCTGCTTGACCGAATCACTAACGTTGTTGAGTCTAGAACAAAATTTTTTGAGTCTTAGAATTATATATATCGGAGAGTAGGATTGTTTTTACTCCTCGGTCACTTTGTCGCTCTGGTGAGGCCTCCTGACGTAGAGTTTTGACTCTTCTCTCCTCAAATTTCATGAATTTTTTTAGGATCACGCGGGTATCTTGGAATCGTTCCGATAGTCTTGTGACAAGAACATTGTTCTTGGTGCCTCCTAACATTTAGGGGTTGTGCCTTTAAAGAACAACACGTCGCAGCCCTATCTAGGCACAACAGAGAGGTCAGCACACCCGTCTAAATCCTATGGCGCAGGGGTCTGGGCCCATCGCCCACTGCACACCTGCATGTTGCGTGGGCGATCGGTGAGCAGACCTAGCAACCTCCATTACAAAGGAAGTTGCGTTACACGGTCCAACTCGGCGCGCGCCGCTCGGTCGCTGACGTCAAGAAGGCTTCGGCTGATACCACGACGTTGAGTGCCCATAACTGTTCCCGCGTAGTTGGTTAGTGCGTATTGGCCAGTGGCCAGACTCAGATCAAATACCAAGATCTCGTTAAACATGTTAATTGAAGTCTCCGCGGATGCCGAACAGGGCCAGGACCACCTCTCTCCTAGGTGGTCTCAACCTGCCATGTCGCTCTGCCACAAAGTAACAGTCGGGGCCGTCGGGAACCCAGGCCCACCTCTACCAGAATGGAACCACCTGTCCTTTCAGCCCCCTCATCGGAATCACTTGCGGGTACTCTACGAGCCGACCCGACTTTAGTCACCACTTGTATCACATATTATGTATAAGTATATAACCGTGATCACCTACCAAGTGATCACGGCCCGATAGTATAACATGGCAGACGGACAAGAATGTAGGGCCACTGATGATAAACTAGCATCCTGTACTAAGCATTTAGGATTGCAGGTAAGCTATCAACAACTCTAGCAACAATTACAGGCTATGAAACAAAATAGGATTAACCGGAAACAGTAACATGCTACACTACTCTAATGCAAGCAGTAGAGAGAAGAATAGGCGATATCAGGTTGATCAAGGGGGGGGGGGGCTTGTCTGGTTGCTCTGGCAAGGAGGGGTCATCAATACCATAGTCGATCACGAGGTATCGGCGGCGGTCTCTAGGTCTATCGGAAAGAAGTAACGGAGGGGGAACGCAAATATATAATAGAGCAATCAAAGCAACACAAAGCATAACATGGCAATACGCGGTGTTGGGTGACCTAACGCGGTACTAGGTGCTACTGGCGAAGGGGAAAACATATGGGAAAGTATCCTCGGTGTTTGGCATTTTCAGACACACGAATCAGAGAGGGACGGTTGCATGTTTGCTATGCTAGGGATGTGTGGCAGACAAACGGACTGTGTATTCGTATTCGCTAGATTTTTCGGAGCAACTTTCATGTACAAAGTACTTTCATCCGAAACACATATTATTTTATATTAATTTTCAAAGTTTTAATGAATTTCCAAATTACTGGATTTATTTTTATTCGAAAATAAAAGCAGAATAAATTTTTGCTACCTAGGGCTACCCTAGCCTCGGTGTATGACAGTGGGGTCCAGGGGTTGAGTCAGCCCAGTCAATTGTTGACCAGTTGACTGGTTAACAAAGTCAAAGGGGACCCAGAGGGGTCCCATGTGTCACTGACTGGGAGTGCCCAGTCAGCAAAGTTGACTGGTCAAAGTGGTCCGGTGGGGGCCCAGGTGTCATTGGCACATCTGTTAGACTTGCTATTTTATTTACTTTAGCTAGGTTTAATTTACCAGGGGGGCCAGTAGTCATTGAATAATTAGGAGGGGGTTAATTAGATTAGAAACTAATCTAAACTGGCCAGGATTCCCCAGTGAGAGGCAACACCGACCTCTTGGCCATGCGCGCACGCACACTGGGGGTCGGCCATGGCTGCGCGAGTGCTGAGAGCAGCGGGCCACGGCTAACGGAAGCGGGACTAGCCAAGCGCGGCAGCAGGAGGCCGTGGCGGCGCAGAGCGGTCAGCGGCGCGACGGCAGCAAGCAACACGCAAGGCTGCAACAACATCAAAAGGCAGCAGCGACCAAGCAGGGAGCGCCCGAGACGAGCGTTGGCGCGGCCAGGGTGAGCTGGGCACGGGCCGGCGAAGGCAACGCGGGCGGAGCGCGGCAACAGGCAGCAGGGTGTTGCGGCTAGGCATGGCCGGGCGGAGCAGAACGGACGGTGGGCGGGGAACACTGCGACCGTGGGCGGGCGAGCGCACGGGTGCGAGACGCAGACGAGGCACACGGGAGCGCGGGGACTTCGACGAAATTTCGAGCTCGTGCAGTGCGCAGTCACGGGCACGGACGTGACGAGCGCGGGGGCGTGCGGCCATGGCGGACGGTGGAGCTCAGCTTCACGGGGACGGCAACTGAGCACACTAGAGCGTCAAGATATGGAATTGAGAGATGCGGAGGCCGGCGACAGTTTAGGATCGCAGAGGCAAGGTGGATCGACGCGGTGCAGCGACATTGGGCGACGGAAGGGGGCGAGGTGATGGAGGCGCTGCGCTGATCCCCGTGACGGAAAAGATCGCCAGGGAGAAGGAGTTGAGGTCGCCGAAGCTCCTGGACCAGTCACGGTGACGGGTGGACGCCGGCGACCGCGACGGTGACAACAACACGTCGAAAAGTCCGCTCGGGCGAGGCGGATGCATCGAGGGAGAGAGGGGAGTGGATCTGGGAGGGGGTTAGTGGGGGGTGTGGGGAGCCCAAGGGGTCGCGGGGTTCGACCTAATCGCCTCGCCGACGACGTGGACGGGGACGAGCGGGTTCGACGGCGACCGCGCCTGCTCGGTCGGGTGAACAGGGGCGCGGGGAAGATGACATAGGATGGGGAGCTGGGCCGGCTGGGCCGACCAGGCTGGATGAGTCCCAGGGCAGGGGCCTTTTCCTCTACTTGAACTTTTGTAATACCTTTTCTTTTAGTAGTTTCAATTTTCCCAATTCTTTTAAACCGAAATAGTTTTATAGAAAATATAAGAATTGCACCTAAAATATTACTATAATCTTGGCTACTGCCACATTAAGTTTGGTGACTAAATAAACTAGTTTAGTATTGGTTTATTATTTTAAAAACATTTAAATCATTGTTTTTGCTATTGTTTTAAATATTTAGGACACCTAAATATTTTATTAGACGTTGATTTATTCACCAATATTCTTTATGGATTATTTTCCACATTTCGAACACTTTACTTTTGATATTAGAAAACTTTAATTGTTTGACTTTATTTTTTAATTTGAATTTTGAATTGATTTGAATCAACGTGAGACTTAGCAATAGTAACAGTGATGACATGGCATCATTAGCAGGGGATTACAATAGCTTGATTTCCGGGCATTACAATTCTCCTCCACTACAAGAAATCTCGTCCCGAGATTTAAGAGGTAGAGTGAGGGGGAAAGGTTTTGGTCACGAAATTCTAACAAGTCTTCTTGGTCTTGGTTGCTCTTCTCGAATAGATCGATCCATTACATTGATGTCTTCATTCCTCTGTTTTAGGCCAACATGACGAAGTCAATACCCTTTCTTCGGGAACTCCATCGTACTTATGAAAAGGATAATGGTATCTTTGAAAGAGCAGACCTCTACAAGGTTGTTTATCCACAGAATAACAACACGGAAGGTGGTGGAAAGTAACTCTCGAATTTGAAACTTAAGAAAATATCGAGAGCAAGGTAAAAAGGTACCGTGAGAAGTTTCGAACGGACAGGCAATCATCCGATGCCTAATCAAAACAGTGAAAGGGGCTCAGAGCAACGAAAAGAAATATTGCGTCCGATACCAGAATAGATCACTAGGAAGGTGGCCCGTGAATTACATATGGAGCCAAGCGCGAGGAATATCTTTGGCCATAGGGGTGTAAAAGAGAGTTAGGTTTCGATCATGTGGAACCGTGGGTTAAAAGTAGATAAGGAGCGCTGACGTCTTGCACGGTTAAGATAGCAAGGTATGTCAAAGGATAGCCTGACAGTTATGTTGTCAACAACGTTGGTACCAAGGGCAAGGGACGAAGAGAACCATTTTCCTGCTCATTGAACGAGGCGGACCAATAGGCAAAGTTCTCATCCATCTGTGGTTACCGAATGTTATCAACAGTATTAACAGGGTCTTACTGACAGAATGGTACAACAAGGTGCTTACCTAAGCAAGAGAATATTACTTCTTAGATCATATATATCACCAGAAAGGTCAAACCAAACAATGTAAAGGAAAATATGATTATCAATTTCAACAGAGTAATGGAAAGGAAAATGTGTTTAAACACATATTTCAAGGGTATTTCCTTCCCAACGACAAACAGAGCAAGATTTCCATGACATGATAGAAGTAGAAAACCATTTAGGTAAGGGGGAGGAATTTCATGACATTACCCATACAATGATGTTTGGATAATTGATAAAGAAAATTTACCATTTTGAAGATCAGAGTACCACAGACATGCTTCGAGATAGCATTGACATGGCCTTCAAGCAAAGGTCGAACTTTGGATACACAAGGATCCATCAGGAACAACTTATAGAATAAGGCTTACAATTTCCTCATGGAAGAAGTACTAACCTTACTAAAAAGGAAACTATAACAATAGGTCCTCCGGACAGGTGTGCTAGGCACAACATCACCTTACAGGGTCACATAAATACCAATGTCATAACTCTTGGAAATATGTTTTTGTTGGAGAACGTTGCAGAAAACAAAAATTTTCCTACGGTTTCACCAAGATCCATCTATGAGTTCATCTAGCAACGAGTGATTGGATTGCATCTACATACCTTTGTAGATCATGCGCGGAAGCGTTCAAAGAACGGAGATGAGGAAGGCGTACTCGACGTGATCCAAATCACCGGAGATCCTAGCGCCGAACGGATGGCACCTCCGCGTTCAACACACGTACAGTCAGCGTAACGTCTCCTCCTTGTTGATCCAGCAAGGGGGGAGGAGAGGTTGAGGAAGATGGCTCCAGCAGCAGCACGACGGCGTGGTGGTGATGGAGCTGCAGTACTCTGGCAGGGCTTCGCTAAGCTCTATGGAGGAGGAGGATGTGTTGGAGAGGGAGAGGGAGGCACCAAAGGCATGAGGTTAGAAGTCCTCCATCTCCCCACTATATATAGGGGGGCCTAGGGGGGGGCGCCGGCCCTAGGAGATCCAATCTCCTAGGGGGGCGGCGGCCAAGGGAGGAATCCCTCCTCCCCAAGGCACCTAGGAGGTGCCTTCCCCCTTTGGGACTCTTCCCTTCTTGAACCCTAGGCGCATGGGCCTCTTGGGGCTGGTGCCCTTGGCCCATACAGGCCAAGGAGCCCCCCTACAGCCCATGTGGCCCCCGGGGGCAGGTGGCCCCACCCGGTGGACCCCCGGGACCCGTTCGGTGGTCCCGGTACAATACCGGTGACCCCGAAACTTGTCCCGATGGCCGAAATAGCACTTCCTATATATAATTCTTTACCTCCGGACCATTCCAGAACTCCTCGTGACGTCCGAGATCTCATCCGGGACTCCAAACAACATTCGGGTTACTGCATATACATATCCCTACAACCCTAGTGTCACCGAACCTTAAGTGTGTAGACCCTACGGGATCGGGAGACATGTAGACATGACCGAGATCGCTCTCCGGTCAATAACCAACAGCGGGATCTGGATACCCATGTTGGCTCCCACATGCTCCTCGATGATCTCATCGGATGAACCACGATGTCGAGGATTCAAGCAACCCCGTATACAATTCCCTTTGTCAATCGGTATGTTACTTGCCCGAGATTCGATCGTTGGTATCCCAATACCTCGTTCAATCTCGTTACCGGCAAGTCACTTTACTCATACCGTAATGCATGATCCCGTGATCAGACACTTGGTCACTTTGAGCTCACTATGATGATGCATTACCGAGTGGGCCCAGTGATACCTCTCTGTCATACGGAGTGACCAATCCCAGTCTTGATCCGTGTCAACCCAACAGACACTTTCGGAGATACCCGTAGTATACCTTTATAGCCACCCAGTTACGTTGTGACGTTTGGTACACCCAAAGCACTCCTACGGTATCCGGGAGTTACACGATCTCATGATCTAAGGAAAGGATACTTGACATTGGAAAAACTCTAGCAAACGAACTATACGATCTTATGCTATGTTTAGGATTGGGTCTTGTCCATCACATAATTCTCCTAATGATGTGATCTCGTTATCAATGACATCCAATGTCCATAGTCAGGAAACCATGACTATCTGTTGATCAACGAGCTAGTCAACTAGAGGCTTACTAGGGACATGTTGGTGTCTATTATTCACACATGTATTACGATTTCCGGATAACACAATTATAGCATGAATAAAGACAATTATCATGAACAAGGAAATATAATAATAATCCTTTTATTATTGCCTCTAGGGCATATTTCCAACAGTCTCCCACTTGCACTAGAGTCAATAATCTAGTTACATTGTGATGAATCGAACACCCATGGAATTCTGGTGTTGATCATGTTTTGCTCTAGGGAGAGGTTTAGTCAATGAATCTGCTACATTCAGGTCCGTATGTACTTTACAAATATCTATGTCTCCATCTTGAACATTTTCACGAATGGAGTTGAAGAGACGCTTGATGTGCCTGGTCTTCTTGTGAAACCTGGGCTCCTTGGCAAGAGCAATAGCTCTAGTGTTGTCACAGAAGAGTTTGATTGGCCCCGACGCATTGGGTATGACTCCTAGGTAGGTGATGAACTCCTTCACCCAAATTGCTTCATGTGCTGCCTCCGAGGCTGCCATGTACTCCGCTTCACATGTAGATCCCGCCATGACGCTCTGCTTGCAACTGCACCAGCTTACTGCCCCACCATTCAAAATATACACGTATCCGGTTTGTGACTTTGAGTCATCCAGATCTGTGTTGAAGCTAGCATCGACGTAACCCTTTACGACGAGCTCTTCGTCACCTCCATAAACGAGAAACATTTCCTTAGTCCTTTTCAGGTACTTTAGGATATTCTTGACCGTTGTCCAGTGTTCCTTGCTGGGATTACTTTGGTACCTTCCTACCAAACTTACGACAAGGTTTACATCAGGTCTGGTACACAGCATGGCATACATAATAGAACCTATGGTTGAGGCATAGGGGATGACACTCATCTCTTCTATATCTTCTACCGTGGTCGGACATTGAGCTGAGCTCAATTTCACACCTTGTAACACAGGCAAGAACCCCTTCTTAGACTGATCCATATTGAACTTCTTCAATATCTTATCAAGGTATGTGCTTTGTGAAAGACCTATGAGGTGTCTTGATCTATCTCTATAGATCTTGATGCCTATTATATATGCAGCTTCTCCAAGGTCCTTCATTGAAAAACTCTTATTCAAGTAGGCCTTAATGCGGTCCAATAGTTCTATATCATTTCCCATCAAAAGTATGTCATCTACATATAATATGAGAAATGCTACAGAGCTCCCACTCACTTTCTTGTAAACGCAGGCTTCTCCATAAGTCTGTGTAAACTCAAACGCTTTGATCATCTCATCAAAGAGAATGTTCCAACTCCGAGATGCTTGCACCAGCCCATAAATCGAGCGTTGGAGCTTGCACACCTTGTCAGCATTCTTAGGATCGACAAAACCTTCCGGCTGCATCATATACAATTCTTCCTTAAGGAAACCATTAAGGAATGCCGTTTTGACATCCATTTGCCATATTTCATAATCATAGAATGCGGCTATCGCTAACATGATTCGGACGGACTTCAGCTTCGCTACCGGTGAGAAAGTCTCATCGTAGTCAACCCCTTGAACTTGTCGATAACCCTTAGCGACAAGCCGAGCTTTATAGATGGTCACATTACCATCCGCGTCTGTCTTCTTCTTAAAGATCCATTTATTTTCTATGGCTCACCGCTCAACGGGCAAGTCAGTCAAAGTCCATACTTCGTTTTCATACATGGATCCTATCTCGGATTTCATGGCTTCTAGCCATTTGTCGGAATCCGGGCCCACCATCGCTTCTTCATAGTTCGAAGGTTCACTGTTGTCTAACAACATGATTTCCAAGATAGGGTTGCCGTACCAATCTGGTGCGGAACGTGTCCTTGTGGACCTTCGAATTTCAGTAGCAACTTAATCTGAAGTTTCATGATCATCATCATTAACTTCCTCTCTAGTCGGTGCAGGCACCTCAAGAACATTTTCTTGAGTTGCGCCATTTTCCGGTTCAAGAGGTAATACTTCATCAAGTTCTAGTTTCCTCCCACTTACTTCTTTCGAGAGAAACTCTTTCTCCAGAAAGGATCCATTCTTGGCAACAAAGATCCTGCCTTCGGATCTAAGGTAGAAGGTATACCCAATAGTTTATTTAGGGTATCCTATGAAGACGCATTTTTCCGACTTGGGTTCGAGCTTTTCAGGTTGAAGTTTCTTGACATAAGCATCGCATCCCGAAACTTTCAGAAACGACAGCTTAGGTTTCTTCCCAAACCATAATTCATACGGTGTCGTCTCAACGGATTTCGACGGGGCCCTATTTAAAGTGAATGCGGCAGTCTCTAAAGCATAGCCCCAAAAAGATAGCGGTAAATCGGTAAGAGACATCATAGATCGCACCATATCTAATAGAGTGCGATTACGACGTTCGGACACACCATTACGCTGAGGTGTTCCAGGCGGCGTGAGCTGTGAAACTATTCCACATTTTCTTAAGTGTGTGCCAAACTCATGACTCGAGTATTCTCCTCCACGATCTGATCGCAGGAACTTGATTTTCCTGTCACGTTGATTCTCAACCTCACTCTGAAATTCCTTGAACTTTTCAAAGGTCTCAGACTTGTGTTTCATTAAGTAGACATACCCATATCTACTCAAGTCATCAGTGAGGGTGAGAACATAACGATAGCCACCGCGAGCCTCAACACTCATTGGACCACACACATCAGTATGTATGATTTCCAATAAGTTGGTTGCTCGCTCCATTGTTCCTGAGAACGGAGTCTTGGTCATTTTACCCATGAGGCATGGTTCGCACGTGTCAAATGATTCGTAATCAAGAGACTCTAAAAGTCCATCAGCATGGAGCTTCTTCATGCATTTGACACCTATCTGACCAAGGAGGCAGTGCCACAAGTATGTGGAGCTATCATTATTAATCTTACATCTTTTGGTACTCACACTATGAACATGTGTAGCATTACGCTCGAGATTCATTAAGAATAAACCATTCACCATCGGAGCATGACCATAAAACATATCTCGCATACAAATAGAACAACCATTATTCTCGGATTTAAATGAGTAGCCATCTCGAATTAAACGAGATCCTGATACAATGTGCATGCTCAAAGCTAGCACTAAATAACAATTATTAAGGTTTAAAACTAATCCCGAAGGCAAATGTAGAGGTAGCGTGCCGACGGCGATCACATTGACCTTGGAACCATTCCCGACGTGCATCGTCACCTCGTCCTTTGCCAGTCTCCGCTTATTCCGCAGCTCCTGCTTTGAGTTACAAATGTGAGCAACCGCACCGGTATCAAATACCCGGGAGCTACTACGAATACTGGTAAGGTACACATCAATTACATGTATATCACATATACCTTTCGTTTTGCCGGCCTTCTTGTCCGCTAAGTATTTGGGGCAGTTCCGCTTCCAGTGACCACTTCCCTTGCAATAAAAGCACTCAGTCTCGGGCTTGGGTCCATTCTTTGGCTTCTTCCCGGCAGCTTGCTTGCCGGGTGTGGCAACTCCCTTGCCGTCCTTCTTGAAGGCTTTCTTACCCTTGCCCTTCTTGAACTTAGTGGTTTTATTCACCATCAACACTTGATGTTCCTTTTTGACTTCTACCTCTGCTGATTTCAGAATTGCAAATACCTCAGGAATGGTCTTTTCCATCCCCTGCATATTGAAGTTCATCACAAAGCTCTTGTAGCTTGGTGGAAGCGACTGGAGGATTCTTTCAATGACCGCGTCATCCAGGAGATTAACTCCCAGCTGAGTCAAGCGGTTATGTAACCCAGACATTGTGAGTATGTGCTCACTGACAGAACTATTTTCCTCCATCTTACAGCTGAAGAACTTGTCGGAGACTTCATATCTCTCGACCCGGGCATGAGCTTGAAAAACCATTTTTAGCTCTTCGAACATCTCGTATGCTCCGTGTCTCTCAAAACATTTTTGGAGCCTCGGTTCTAAGCTGTAAAGCATGCTGCACTGAACGAGGGAGTAATCATCAGCACGTGTCTGCCAAGCGTTCATAACGTCTTGGTTCTGTGGGACGGGAGGGTCACCTAGCGGTGCTTGTAGGACATAATCTTTCTTGGCAGCTATGAGGATGATCCTCAGGTTCCGGACCCAGTCCGTGTAGTTGCTGCCATCGTCTTTCAGCTTGGTTTTCTCTAGGAACGCGTTGAAGTTGAGGACTACGTTGGCAATTTGATCTACAAGACATATTGTAAAGATTTTTAGACTAAGTTCATGATAATTAAGTTCATCTAATCAAATTAATCAATGAACTCCCACTTAGATAGACATCCCTCCAGTCATCTAAGTATAACATGATCCGAGTTAACTAGGCCGTGTCCGATCATCACGTGAGACGGACTAGTCAACATCGGTGAACATCTTCATGTTGATCGTATCTTCTATACGACTCATGCTCGACCTTTCAGTCTTCTGTGTTCCGAGGCCATGTCTGTACATGCTAGGCTCGTCAAGTCAACCTAAGTGTTTGCATGTGTAAATCTGTCTTACACCCGTTGTATGTGAACGTTAGAATCTAACACCCGATCATCACGTGGTGCTTCGAAACAACGTACTGTCACAGTGGTGCACAGTTAGGGGAAACACTTTCTTGAAATTATTATGAGGGATCATCTTATTTACTACCATCGTTCTAAGTAAACAAGATGCAAAACATGATAAACATCACATGCAATCAAATAATAGTAGTGACATGATATGGCCAATATCACATAGCTCCTTTGATCTCCATCTTGGGGCTCTATGATCATCTTGTCACCGGCATGACACCATGATCTCCATCATCATGATCTCCATCGTCGTGTCTCCATGAAGTTGCTCGCCAACTATTACTTCTACTACTACGGCTAACGAGTTGGCGTTTCTCAATGACACACAGGTCATACAAAAATAAAGACAACTCCTATGGCTCCTGCCGGTTGTCATACTCATCGACATGCAAGTCGTGATTCCTATTACAATAGCATGAACATCTCATACATCACATATATATCATTCATCATTCATCACAACTTTGGCCATATCATATCACAAACCACTTGCTGCAAAAACAAGTTAGACGTCCTCTAATTGTTGTTGCAAGTTTTACGTGGCTGAAAAAGGGTTCTAGCAAGAACGTTTTCTTACCTACGTGAAAGCCACAACGTGATTTGTCAACTTCTATTTACCCTTCATAAGGACCCTTTTCATCGAATCCGCTCCAACTAAAGTGGGAGAGACAGACACCCGCCAGCCACCTTATGCAACTAGTGCATGTTAGTCGGTGGAACCGGTCTCACGTAAGCGTACGTGTAAGGTTGGTCCGGGCCGCTTCATCCCACAATACAGCTAAAGCAAGATAAGACTAGTAGCGGCAAGAAAGTTGACAACATCTACGCCCACAACAAATTTGTGTTCTACTCGTGCAAGAGAACTACGCATAGACCTAGCTCATGATGCCACTATTGGAGAACGTTGCAGAAAACAAAATTTTTCCTACGGTTTCACCAAGATCCATCTATGAGTTCATCTAGCAATGAGTGATTGGATTGCATCTACATACCTTTGTAGATCACGTGCGGAAGCGTTCAAAGAACGGGGGTGAGGAAGGCGTACTCGACGTGATCCAAATCACCGGAGATCCTAGCGCCGAACGGACGGCACCTCCGCGTTCAACACACGTACAGTCAGCGTAACGTCTCCTCCTTCTTGATCCAGCAAGGGGGGAGGAGAGGTTGAGGAAGATGGCTCCAGCAGCAGCACGACGACGTGGTGGTGATGCAGCTGCAGTACTCTGGCAGGGCTTCGCTAAGCTCTATGGAGGAGGAGGATGTGTTGGAGAGGGAGAGGGAGGCACCAAAGGCATGGGGTTAGAAGTCCTCCATCTCCCCACTATATATAGGGGGGCCTAGGGGGGCGGCGGCCAAGGGAGGAATCCCTCCTCCCCAAGGCACCTAGGAGGTGCCTTCCCCCTTTGGGACTCTTCCCTTCTTGAACCCTAGGCGCATGGGCCTCTTGGGGCTGGTGCCCTTGGCCCATACAGGCCAAGGCGCACCCTCTACAGCCCATGTGGCCCCCGGGGGCAGGTGGCCCCACCCGGTGGACCCCCGGGACCCTTCCGGTGGTCCCGGTACAATACCGGTGACCCCGAAACTTGTCCTGATGGCCGAAATAGCACTTCCTATATATAATTCTTTACCTCCGGACCATTCCGGAACTCCTCGTGATGTCCAGGATCTCATCCGGGACTCCTAACAACATTCGGGTTACTGCATATACATATCCCTACAACCCTAGCGTCACCGAACCTTAAGTGTGTAGACCCTACGGGTTCGAGAGACATGTAGACATGACCGAGATCGCTCTCCGGTCAATAACCAACAGCGGGATCTGGATACCCATGTTGGCTCCCACATGCTCCTCGATGATCTCATCGGATGAACCACGATGTCGAGGATTCAAGCAACCCCGTATACAATTCCCTTTGTCAATCGGTATGTTACTTGCCCGAGATTCGATCGTCCGTATCCCAATACCTCGTTCAATCTCGTTGCCGGCAAGTCACTTTACTCGTACCGTAATGCATGATCCCGTGATCAGACACTTGGTCACTTTGAGCTCATTATGATGATGCATTACCGAGTGGGCCCAGTGATACCTCTCCGTCATACGGAGTGACAAATCCCAGTCTTGATCTGTGTCAACCCAACAGACACTTTTGGAGATACCCGTAGTATACCTTTATAGTCACCCAGTTACGTTGTGACGTTTGGTACACCCAAAGCACTCCTACGGTATCCGGGAGTTACACGATCTCATGGTCTAAGGAAAGGATACTTGACATTGGAAAAACTCTAGCAAACGAACTATACGATCTTATCCTATGTTTAGGATTGGGTCTTGTCCATCACATCATTCTCCTAATGATGTGATCTCATTATCAATGACATCCAATGTCCATAGTGAGGAAACCATGACTATCTGTTGATCAACGAGCTAGTCAACTAGAGGCTTACTAGGGACATGTTGGTGTCTATTATTCACACATGTATTACGATTTCCGGATAACACAATTATAGCATGAATAAAGACAATTATCATGAACAAGGAAATATAATAATAATCCTTTTATTATTGCCTCTAGGGCATATTTCCAACAGTTCCAACCATCATATCTGACTGAGATTCAGATCTGATTGGTGTCAGGACAACTCAGACTCAGGATGACTGAGAAGAAAGGTGCAACACAAATTGCCAAGATGACATTGTAAGATTCTCGGGAATTGAACTATGGAAGCGAGTTCCTGCTACCTCTTGAGCACTGCGTTGGTTTTCCCTTGAAGAGGAAAGGGTGATGCAGCAAAGTAGCGTAAGTATTTCCCTCAGTTTTTGAGAACTAAGGTATCAATCCAGTAGGAGGCCACACGCAAGTCCCTCGTACCTACACAAACAAATAAGAACCTCGCAACCAACGCGATAAAGGGGCTACCAATCCCTTCACGGTCACTTACGAGAGTGAGATCTGATAGAGATAATAAGATAATATTTTTGGTATTTTTATGATAAAGATTAAAATTAAATATTGCAAAATAAAAGGTAATAGAAATAGCTTGTTAACGGAAGATTAATATAATGGAGAATAGACCCGGGGGCCATAGGTTTCACTAGTGGCTTCTCTCAAGATAGCATAAGTATTACGGTGGGCGAACAAATTACTGTCGATCAATTGATAGAAAAGTGAATAATTATGAGAATATCTAGGCATGATCATGTATATAGGCATCACGTCCGTGACAAGTAGACTGACTCCTGCCTGCATCTACTACTATTACTCCACACATTGACCGCTATCCATCATGCATCTAGAGTATTAAGTTCATAAGAACAGACTAATGCATTAGGTAAGATGACATGATGTAGAGGGATAAACTCAAGCAATATGATATAAACCCCATATTTTTATCCTCGATGGCAACAATACAATAGGCGTCGTTTCCCTTTCTGTCACTGGGATCGAGCACCGCAAGATTGAACCCAAAGCTAAGCACTTCTCTCATTGCAAGAACGATCAATCTAGTAAGCCAAACCAAACTGATATTTTAAAGACACTTGCAAAGATAACCAATCATACATAAAAGATTTCAAAGAAGAATCAAATATTGTTCATAGATAGACTTGATCATAAACCCATAATTCACCGGATCTCGACAAACACACCACAAAAAGAGTTACATCGAATAGATCTCCAAGAGATCGAGGAGAACTTTGTATTGAGATTCAAAGAGAAAGAAGAAGCCATCTAGCTAATAACTATGGACCCGAAGGTCTGAAGTAAACTACTCACACATCACTGGAGAGGCCATGGAGTTGATGTAGAGGCCCT
This sequence comes from Triticum dicoccoides, assembly GCF_002162155.2. Lineage (NCBI taxonomy): Eukaryota > Viridiplantae > Streptophyta > Magnoliopsida > Poales > Poaceae > Triticum > Triticum dicoccoides. The sequence goes on from NC_041386.1 coordinate 43,977,681, forward strand.
CGATGATTGATGCCCCCTCCAGCGGAGCTCCCAAAAGGCCCCAAGATGGGATCTCTTGGGTATAGAAGGGTGTGGCGGTGGAAATAGGGTTTCGTGGTGCTCCTGGTTGTTTTCAGGGTACATGAGTATATATATATAGGAGGAAGAAGTAGGTCGGTTGGGCCACGAGGGGCCCACGAGGGGGGAGGGCGCGCCCAGGATGGTAGGCGTGCCCCCTACCTCGTGGACTCCTCGTTTGTTTGTTGACGTCCACTCCAAGTCCTCTGGATCACGTTTGTTCCAAAAATAACTCTCCGGAAGGTTTCATTCCGTTTGGATTCCGTTTGATATTCCTTTTCTGTGAAACACTGAAATAGGCAAAAAAACAGCAATTTGCACTGGGCCTTGGGTTACTAGGTTAGTCCCAAAAATAATATAAAAGTGTAAAATAAAGCACATTAACATCCAAAACAAATAATATAATAGCATGTAACAATGGAAAATTATAGATACATTGGAGACGTACCAAGCATCCCCAAGCTTAATTCCTGCTCGTCCTCGAGTAGGTAAATGATAAAAACAGAATTTTTGATGTGGAATGCTACCTAGCATAATTCTCAATGTAATTCTCTTTATTGTGGCATGAATATTCAGATCCGAAAGATTCAAGACAAAAGTTTAATATTGACATAATAATAATACTTCAAGCATACTATCTAAGCAATTATGTCTTCTCAAAATAACATGGCCAAAGAAAGTTATCCCTACAAAATCATATAGTCTGTCTATGCTCCATCTTCACCACACAAAGTATTTAAATCATGCACAACCCCGATGACAAGCCAAGCCATTTTTTCATACTTTTGATGTTCTCAAACTTTTTCAATCTTCACGCAATACATGAGCGTGAGCCCTGGACATAACACTATATGTGGAATAAAATGATGGTTGTGGAGAAGACAAAAAGGGAGAAGATAGTCTCACATCAACTAGGCGTATCAATGGGCTATGGAGATGCCCATCAATAGACATCAATGTGAGTGAGTAGGGATTGCCATGCAACGGATGCACTAGAGCTATAAGTGTATGAAAGCTCAAAAAGAAACTAAGTGGGTGCGCATCCAACTTGCTCGCTCACGAACACCTAGGGCATTTTGAGGAAGCCCATCATTGGAATATACAAGCCAAGTTCTATAATGTAAAATTCCCACTAGTATATGAAAGTGATAACATATGAGACTCTCTATCATGAAGATCATGGTGCCACTTTGAAGCACAAGTGTGGAAAAAGGATATTAACATTGTCCCTTCTCTCTTTTTCTCTCATTTTTTGGGCCTTCTTTTCTCTTTTTATGGCCTCTTTTTTTCGTCCGGAGTCTCATCCCGACTTGTGGGGGAATCATAGTCTCCATCATCCTTTCCTCACTTGGGACAATGCTCTAATAATGATGATCATCACACTTTATTTACTTACAACTCAAGAATTAGAACAAAATATGACTCTATGTGAATGCCTCCGGCGGTGTACCGGGATATGCAATAAATCATGAGTGACATGTATGAAAGAATTATGAACGGTGGCTTTGCCATGAATACGGTATCAACTACATGATCATGCAAAGCAACATGACAATGATGAAGCGTGTCATAACAAATGAAACGGTGGAAAGTTGCATGGCAACATATCTCGGAATGGCTATGGAAATGCCATAATAGGTAGGTATGGTGGCTGTTTTGAGGAAGGTATATGGTGGGTTTATGGTACCGGCGAAAGTTGCGCGGTACTAGAGAGGCTAGCAATGGTGGAAGGGTGAGACTGCGTATGATCCATGGACTCAACATTAGTCATAAAGAACTCACATACTTATTGCAAAAATCTATTAGTTATCGAAAGAAAGTACTACGCGCATGCTCATAGGGGATAGATTGGTAGGAAAAGACCATCGCTCGTCCCCGACCACCACTCATAAGGAAGACAATCAATAAATAAATCATGCTCCGACTTCATCACATAACGGTTCACCATACGTGCATGCTACGAGAATCACAAACTTTAGAACAAGTATTTCTCAAATTCACAAATACTCAACTAGCATGACTCTAATATCACCATCTCCATATCTCAAAACAATCATCAAGTATCAAACTTCTCATAGTATTCAATGCACTTTTTATGATAGTTTTTATTATACCGATCTTGGATGCCTATCATATTACGACTAAATTCATAACCAAAGAAAATTACCATGCTGTTCTAAAGGATTCTAAAAATAATATAAGTGAATCATGAGAGATCAATAATTTCTATAAAATAAAACCACCACCGTGCTCTAAAAGATATCAGCGAAGCACTAGAGCAAAATTATCTAGCTCAAAAGATATAAATGAAGCACGTAGAGTATTCTAATAAATTCCAATTCATGCGTGTCTTTCCCAAAATGTGTGTACAGCAAGGATGATTGTGGTAAAATAAAAACCAAAGACTCAAATCATACAAGACGCTCCAAGCAAAACACATATCATGTGGTGAATAAAAATATAGCTCCAAGTAAAGTTACCGATGGACGAAGACGAAAGAGGGGATGCCTTTCGGGGCATCCCCAAGCTTAGCATTTTGGTTGTCCTTGAATTTTACCTTGGGGTTCCATGGGCATCCCCAAGCTTAGGCTCTTGCCACTCCTTGTTCCATAATCCATCAAATCTTTACCCAAAACTTGAAAACTTCACAACACAAAACTTAAACAGAAAATCTCATGAGCTCCGTTAGTAAAAGAAAACAAACCACCACTTCAAGGTACTGTAATGAACTCATTCTTTATTTATATTGGTGTTAAACCTACTGTATTCCAACTTCTCTATGGTTCATAACCTCCGATACTAGCCATAGATTCATCAAAATAAGCAAACAACACACGAAAAACAGAATCTGTCAAAAACAGAACAGTCTGTAGTAATATGTAGGTTTCGAATACTTATGGAACCCCAAAAATTATAAAATAAATTTATGGACGTATCGATTAATCATCTTCAAAAATAATTAACTAAATATCACTCTCCAGTAAAAAATAGCAGCAAATCTCGTGAGTGCTAATGTTTCTGTTTTTTTACAGCAAGATCGCAAAGACTTTCCCCAAGTCTTCCCAAAGGTTCTACTTGGCACAAACACTAATTAAAAGCATAAACCACATCTAAACAGAGGCTAGATGAATTATTTATTACTAAAAATAATCAAAAAACAAGAAACAAAAATAAAATTGGGTTGCCTCCCAACAAGCTCTATCGTTTAACGCCCCTAGCTAGGCATAAAAGCAAGGATAGATCTAGGTATTGTCATCTTTGGTATGCAATCCATAAGTGGCTCTCATAATAGATTCATAAGGTAATTTAATTTTCTTTCTAGGAAAGTGTTCCATGTCTTTCCTTAACGGAAATTGGAATCGAATATTCCCTTCTTTCATATAAATAATTGCACCAATCGTTCTAAGGAAAGGTCTACCAAGAATAATAGGACATGAAGGATTGCAATCAATATCAAGAACAATGAAATCCACGGGCACACAATTCCTATTTGCAACAATAAGAACATCATTAATTCTTCCCATAGGTTTGTTAATGGTGGAATCCGCAAGATGCAAGTTTAAAGAACAATCATCAAATTCACGAAAACCTAGCAAATCACACAAAGTTTTAGGAATCGTGGAAACACTAGCACCCAACTTACATAAAACATAGCATTCATGATCTTTAATTTTAATTTTAATATTAGGTTCCCACTCATCAGGAAGTTTTCTAGGGATAGAAACTTCCAATTCAAGCTTTTCTTCATAAGATTGCATTAAAGCATCAACAATATGTTTAGTAAAAGCTTTGTTTTGACTATAAGCATGCGAAGAATTTAGCACGGATTGCAACAAGGAAATACAATCTATTAAAGAACAATTATAATAATTAAATTCCATGAAATCCAAGATAGTGGGTTCATTGCTATGTAAAGTTTTGACCTCTCCCATCCCACTGTTATCAATTTTTTCATCAATATCTAAAAACTCTGAATCATTGGGACGCCTTCTAACTAAAGTTGACTCATCTCCCGTCCCATCATTATCAAGATTCATATTGCAAAACAAAGATTTAATAGGGGATACATCAATAACTTTGAGATCTTCACCATTATTATCATGGAAACTAGAAGAACACCCTTTCACAAAGCAATCTTTTTTAGCACACATCCTAGCGGTTCTTTCTTTGCACTCATCAATGGGAATTCTCATAGCTTTGAGAGACTCATTGATATCATGCTTAGGTGGAATAGATCTAAGTTTTAAAGAATCAACATCAAGAGAAATTCTATCCACGTTCCTAGCCAACTCATCAATCTTAGACATTTTTTCTTCAATCAAAGCATTGGAACTCTTTTGCGAACTAATAAATTCTTTAATATTATATTCAAAATCAGAGGGCATCTTATTATAATTTCCATAAAAATTGTTGTGGGAATTACCATAATTATTAGAGGAATTACTAGGAAATGGACTAGGATAAAAATTACCTCTATACGCATTATTACCAAAAATGTTCCTACCAACAAAATTCACATCCATAGATTCATTATTATTCTCAATAAAAGTAGACAAAGGCATATCATTAGGATCAGAGGAAACACTCTTATTAGCACACAATTTCATAAGTTCATCCACCTTTCCACTCAAAACATTGATTTCTTCTATAGCATGCACCTTTTTATTAGTAGATCGTTCTGTATGCAATTGAGAATAATTAACCATAATATTATCTAGGAGTTTAGTAGCTTCTCCTAAAGTGATTTCCATAAAAGTGCCTCCTGCGGACGAATCTAAAAGATTTCTAGAAGCAAAATTTAATCGGGCATAAAATTTTTGTATGATCATCCAAAGAATCAAACCATGTGTAGGGCAATTACGTATCATTAATGTCATTCTCTCCCAAGCTTGTGCAACATCTTCATGATCAGGTTGCTTAAAATTCATAATATCATTTCTAAGAGTGATGATCTTAGCAGGAGGAAAATACTTAGAGATAAAAGCATCTTTGCACTTATTCCATGAATCGATACTATTTTTAGGCAAAGACGAAAACCAAGTTTTAGCACGATCTCTAAGTGAAAACAGGAATAGCTTCAATTTAACAATATCATTATCCACATCTTTCTTCGTTTGCATATCACACAAATCAACAAAGTTGTTTAGATGGGTAGCAGCATCTTCACTAGGAAGGCGGGAAAACAGATCTTTCATAACAAGATTTAGCAACGCAGCATTAAATTCACAAGATTCAACATCGGTAAGAGGAGCAATCGGAGTGCTAATAAAATAATTATTGTTGGTATTAGAAAAGTCACACAATTTAGTATTATCTTGATGTAACATCCCAAAATTCTAAATTTTGGAATGTTATATTAAATAGATAGATTTGGTTGATTGCTTGATTGTTGTGTGATTGATTGAGTGAAATTCGAAACTTTTTGAAAGTTAAATGAGAGGGAATAAAAGGACTTTCCCAAACTTTCATTCTTGCTTTCTGATCTCCGTGAATTCAAATTCTTTTCACCACAAAACCCTGGAGAGGAGATGACATGACTTCTTCTATTTATTTAAATGAAAAGGGGTTTTGAAAAGATTTGAATTTTATTTGGAAATGTTTCAAATTCAGAAACTTTAAGCAACTCAATGATTTTCACGAGAGGACATAAAATGACTTCTTCAAATTATGAAATATGAGTTGGGAGTTTCAAGGATCAAATTCAAAGTCCTCTTGAAATTTTCAATTTGGAGTTGTTTGAGTTTTATTCAAATTATTTTTCTCCAAAAATAAAATATATGGAAAATAGGGTAACATGATTCCCTACATCGGAAAATTGGAGAGAAATAAATTTGAATTAATTTGAGTATTTTTATAATGATTTTTATGAGGTTTTATTACAACAGTAGCACTCTTTGCTTTATTTAAATTTTTGTGGATTTTATTTGGCATTATAAAAATGTCCATGCTGTAGAAAATCTTTTTCTGCAAATTTTGGTATACTATATGCCTATATAATATTTTTTTAATTATTTCGTTTTTATTATTTTAATTGTCTGGAAAATATTTTGAAAAAAAGTAACTCTTCGGACCGTCTAGGCGGGAGACCGAACCCCGCACGACTGTCGGCCGCCGACGTCTCCTTCCCGGAGTCCGCCTCCCGCGCCGCCTTGCCTTGCCCCCTCCTCCACGCCTTCGCCTCCCCTCCCTCCTATAAATCCGCCCCGGACCCCCTCTCTCTCCTCGCTCCGTGCCGCCATCACCGCATCTCACGCCGACGCCGCCGTTGCTTTGCCGCCGGAGCTCGCCGCGCAGCACTCTCACCGCCGCCGTCTGCTGCCGCTGCCTCGCGCCGCGTAGCCACCCCGCGTCGCCTCCTGCCGTTGTTGTCGCCTCACCGGAACCACCACGCCGCCTCGCCTCGCTGTCTCCAGAGTTAACCGCCACCGCCCCCGGTTTTCTAAGAAAACCGCCCCGACCGGTAAAATCGTTGCCTCGATTCAATTTGGTTCTTTTGATTAAAACCGTTTTTTCTTAATAACCTAGTTAAGTAGTGAACGTTCGTTGTTTTAGTCTTCACAGTGAACGTTTTCATCGTATAAGCTTCTGTAGCAAATGTTCGCTATTTAGTCTTTTTCTTTTTAGTTTCGGCCAGGGACCCGTTTGTAATTAGTTTCTTCACAGTTTAGTCCCTGATCTTCCATCTATCACAACTTTTTACCTATTTAACCAAATCCAACGAAACCAACGCCCACTTCCTCGTTATGATCTCCTCTATCCAGTAATCCAACTTAAACATGTTTTTGAAATTTTAAAATTTGAATTAGACCAGATTTGAATTCAAACTTCGTTTGATCGTAACTTGAGTTTCATAACTCTGTTTGAGTTGATTCTTTTTGCCAATCGAAGCTCTTGACCTAAACTTTCTGATAAGGCCAAATTCATATAATTTTGGTACTGTTAGAAATTATTTTATGTTGCAAGAGTTATTTTCTTGGTTTTGGTGTTTTCTGAATTGTCTTCTTTGTTCTTTCTGATCCTTTGAGTGATTGCTTATGTGTGGTTACTATTGCTTGCCTACGATAGATTGAACGGAGTGTGACGAGTAGAACTATTAAGAGTTATGAGTGTGAATCATCTTCATCAACATTGCAGGCAAGTTCACACTTTGATCATATCCCTTTCTTACCAGTTTTTATGCATTAGTTTCAACCCTCAAACATTGCATGGTTAGGACTTGATAACATGTGGGTATTGGGAAGTAGTTGATGAGGTAGAAACTATTGCCATGTTACATTCAAACCCTTGGGAGATACTTATCCGAATTTCTTATATTTCTATGCTATGCTCATAGACGTGGTTCGGGTGAGTGAAATCCATGACAGATGTGAGATTGTTAACTAATGGTTCAACTTAAGGTGGCAACTTAAATACACATCTGGGTGGATTGAGGCACCTGGAGTACCCAATGTTACCTGTATTTTTGGAAATCCCGGAGTACCCGTGTGATCTTCCTATGGACCGCCACCCATGCTCAAAGGGATCATAAGATTATTCATGCTAGAAACTTCCGTGTGCAGCCACAAGCTATTATGGGTTCTAGCATAGTTGAGTAAGTTACGTGAAGCTCTTGAAGAGGTGGATCAGCAGGTAGTGGGTTGTAGGTTTGGTATGGTCTGCCTGGAGTAGAGAGTTAATGTTTCTGAAAGACTGTGTCTCGGTCATCCGTTTCTCAAACATCATGTAGTGCGAGAAATTCAATGGAGGCAATCGAGTCTTGTGGGAAAAAGTGCGCAAACCTGTGCAGAGTGTACAAACTAATCATGGTTAGCCGTGTCCCCAGTTATGGATGTCTTGAGTCTCTGGTACTTGGATTATCATATTGATCTCATCACGTTACTTAAATAATTTGTTGGGTTAATGATTATTATTTTGGGATTGAGTTGGAGGAACCTTCTCAATATTTATCAACCAACTTTGTAGTTAATATATATATATATATATATATATATATATATATATATATATTTCCATTGAAGTAGGGAAAAATTGGCTTTTCGCAAAAACTATAACCATAGAGCTTTCCACCAGCCAAATATGCATGTAGTGATAGCTATTATTCATCATTATCCTATGGTATGAATTTGCCAGTACATTCAATGTACTGACCCTTTGTGGCTGCAATGTCTCATGTTGCAGGACTTCTTACGACGAGTAAGTTATACGTTAGGGTTACAATTTCTACACTCAACTTTGCCGTTGGTGTTGATGGGAATCCACAACCTTTGTTACTTTCGCTATATGGATTGAGGTAATAGTATTTACGTTACTTTATACATGTGATTTACCTCTATTATAAATCCTCGAGTATTGTGTGTGTCAGCATACCGATCCAGGGATGACACTTAAGCACAGAGACTTGACCGTCTGAGGTCGGGTCGCTACACTTGAGCCATTGTGACAAGTAAGCAATCCAACACACAAGCAAGCAAGAAACAAGCAAAAAGAGATGAACTAGAAAAGAGAAGGGGAACGGAAAAAGAGGGCGAATAAAACAGCAAGGGTGAAGTGGGGGAGAGGAAAACGAGAGGCAAATGGCAAAGAATGTAATGCGAGGGATAAGAGTTTGTGATGGGTACTTGGTATGTTTTGACTTGTGCATAGACTCCCCGGCAATGGCGCCAGAAATCCTTCTTGCTGCCTCTTGAGCATTGCGTTGGTTTTCCCTTGAAGAGGAAACGGTGATGCAACAAAGTAGCATAAGTATTTCCCTCAGTTTTTGAGAACCAAGGTATCAGTCCAGTAGGAGGCGCACACGCAAGTCCCTCGTACCTACACAAACAAATAAGAACCTCGCAACCAACACGATAAAGGGTTTGTCAATCCCTTCACAGTCACTTACGAGAGTGAGATCTGATAGAGATGATAAGATAATATTTTTGGTATTTTTATGGTAAAGATTAAAAGTAAAGATTGCAAAATAAAAGGTAATAGAAATAGCTTGTTAACGGAAGATTAATATAATGGAGAATAGACCCGGAGGCCATAGGTTTCACTAGTGGCTTCTCTCAAGATAGCATAAGTATTACGGTGGGTGAACAAATTAATGTCGAGCAATTGATAGAAAAGTGAATAATTATGAGAATATCTAGGCATGATCATGTATATAGGCATCACGTCCGTGACAAGTAGACCGACTCCTGCCTGCATCTACTACTATTACTCCACACATTGACCGCTATCCAGCATGCATCTAGAGTATTAAGTTCATAAGAACAGAGTAACGCATTAGGTAAGATGACATGATGTATAGGGATAAACTCAAGCAATATGATATAAACCCCATCTTTTTATCCTCGATGGCAACAATACAATAACTGTCGTTTCCCTTTCTGTCACTGGGATCGAGCACCGCAAGATTGAACCCAAAGCTAAGCACTCCTCCCATTGCAAGAACGATCAATCTAGTAAGCCAAACCAAACTGATAATTCAAAGAGACTTGCAAAGATAACCAGTCATACATAAAAAATTTCAAAGAAGAATCAAATATTGTTCATAGATAGACTTGATCATAAACCCACAATTCATCAGATCTCGACAAACACACCACAAAAAGAGTTACATCGAATAGATCTCCAAGAAGATCGAGGAGAACTTTGTATTGAGATTTAAAGAGAGAGAAGAAGCCATCTAGCTAATAACTATGGACCCGAGGTCTGAAGTAAACTACTCACACATCACCGGAGAGGCCATGGAGTTGATGTAGAGGCCCTCCATGATCAATGCCCCCTCCGGCGGAGCTCCCGAAAATGCCCCAAGATGGGATCTCTTGGGTACAGAAGGTTGCGGCGGTGGAAATAGGGTTTCGTGGTGCTCCTGGTTGTTTTCAGGGTATATGAGTATATATAGGAGGAAGAAGTAGGTCGGCTGGGCCACGAGGGGAGAGGGCGCGCCCAGGGGGTAGGCGCGCCCCTGCCTCGTGGACTCCTCGTTTGTTTCCTGACGTCCACTTCAACTCCTTTGGATCACGTTTGTTCCAAAAATAACTCTCCCGAAGGTCTCATTCCATTTGGGTTTTGTTTGATATTCCTTTTCTGTGAAACACTAAAATAGGGAAAAAACAACAATTTGCACTAGGCCTTGGGTTAGTAGGTTAGTCCCAAAAAAATATAAAGTGTAAAATAAAGCCCATTAACATCCAAAACAAATAATATAATAGCATGGAACAATTTGCACTCCGACTCTTGCTTTTTCCGGAGATGCGATATGTTATTCCCTTCGTGGTTGGGGTTTTGTCTTTTGTTTTGCATTTTTGTTCATGTCATGCATTTCATATCATGGCATCATGTGCATCGCATTTGCATTCATGTTCGTCTCATGCATCCGAGCATTTTCCCCGTTGTCCGTTTTGCAATCCGGCACTCCCTCATGCACCCGGCGCACCCCTCTTGTCTCTTTTCGTGAGCGGGTATTAAACGTTCTCGGAATGGACCGAGATTTGCCAAGTGGCCTTGGTACACCACCGGTAGACCGCCTGTCAAATTTTGTCCCATTTGGAGGCCGTTTGATGCTCCAACGGTTAACCGAGTAACCGCGAAAGCCTCTTTTGTGTTGCAGCCCAACACCCCTCCAAAACAGCCCAATAACCCATCTAAACCACCTCCATGTCCTCCGCCGTCGGATCACGATCGTGTGGGCAAAAACTACACCTCATTTGGACACTCCTACCTCCTCCTACCTATAAAAAGGCCTCCTCCTTCGAAATTTCGGGCGAAACCCTAGATCCGCCCTCTCCCTCCGCGCCAGACACGTCCGAATGGCGCCGGACGCGTCCGCCGCCGTGCCCCGTCCACTCAGACGCCGCCACGTGGCGTTCCACCGCCGCCACCGAAGCCCGCTAGGCCCACGCCCGGCCCCCGCGGCCCGACCGCGCCTCGCCGCCCGCGCCTCCTACTACTGACGCCGTGTCCGCTCCCCGCCGCCTCGCCCGCGTGCCACCGCCTCGTCCTCGCCGACTCCGGCTACCCCCGTCCTCGGCGAGCTCCGGCGACCTCCCCGCCCTCCTCCTCACCGGATCCGCGTCCTCCAACTCCGGCGCATCTCCGGCGAGCTCGGATCCGGCCTCGGTTCGCGAGCCCACGAAGAACCCTAGATCTGGGCGAGGTGATTGCCACCAAGTCTTTTCCCTGTGACATTTTAAGCTTCTGTTCATCACCTCATATCTCCATGACCATAGCTCCGGTTGATGCATACGATATATCAAAATGTTCATTGTGAGATGGTCTTCATTTCTTTACATTGTGGCATGTTGTTTGAGTTCATCTTGATGCCATTTTCATTGATGAAAGAATGCTATAAAATGTTAGGAGCTGGTACTTATCAGATCATGGTGATTTGTCTTTTTTGTTGCATTTGATGTGTGCATCATATGAGCATGAGCTCTACATGTGTTTTGAACTACATCATTCCATCTTTACAGAGGTGCTGGTCTTGTATTTTTGTGATCTATGTGGTAACTAGCACAAGCATGCAAACTAGGCTCTGTGATGTTGCTGTTTTCCGGGACTTAGGATTTTGCTAAGTCCTTTTCCTGCTGTTATTTTGATGCCATGTAAACTTGATGCTACAGTGATATCCATGCTTATTTTGGGATACTTCAGTAAGGATGTTTTGAACATGTGGTTATGATCTATCCATCAATGCCCATGTTTGCAATTATGGAGTGCCCTAGCATGTCTTATTCTTGCTCTATTTTTGCTATAAAATGTTCCTGGCAGAATGTTAACATGTTAATCAATATTGCCATGGTTGTTGCTAGTGATCCATGCATGCTATGAACTTTCTCTTGCCATGGTTAGCTTCATGAACATGTCAATTGCTGTTTCTATGCTTGTTTTGTCATGCACTGCTCTATGGTGAGTGATTTGAGCTTGCAAAGTTGCCTCCATAAATCTGTTTATGCCATGCTCTGTTTTCTGCTAAGTCTGAAACTGTTTATAAAACTTGATATGTTTACATGGGAGCCATCATATCTTCTGTGCCTTTTTGGCTCATGTTCAGTAAGGGACTTTTGTTCTATGCATTTAGTAGATTCATTCCATGCCTTGTATTGCTATGATATGTTCCTGTAGCATGTTGTTTGCTAGCTCTAAACATTGCTTCCTGATGTTGTTTATGCCATGTTAGTATTTTCACTAAGTCTATGAAGCTGATATCTTTTGCACTTTTGCCATGCTTGTTTGAACCTGCTCTTGTGTGATTTAGCCATAGCTCAGTGTTCATGTTTTGTCAAGAATCTTGTGTACATCACTGCCATTTGCTTTTTTGTTATGTTGGGGTGGAGTAGCTTAGTTTATTGTTGAATTCTAGATGGCATCGTGCTGTTAATCACAGAATTGTGTCATTCTTGTTTTGCTTGCCATTTGCAAACAGTGCATTTGTTTCCGGTGATCTTTATATCGATTTCAACCGAAATCATCTCATCTATCCAGTGGCATATTTGGTTTGCCAATTTGATGCCTTGTTCATCCTTTCCCTTCCAGAGCATGCATATGCATTGCATATCACATCTCGCATATCATGCCATGTATTGCATCATGTTGCTTGTGCATTGCACCGTGATTGATTATTGGTCCTTTGCTTGTGTGCTTGCTTTGGGTAGAGATGGGAGACGAGTTCGTGACCGAGGAACCTGTTGAGTACGCTTACGAGGATCAAGATTTCGGCAACTCTGAGAACTTTGCAGGCAAGATGACCATACCCTCGAAATCACTTCTATCTTTGCTTGCTAGTTGTTCGCTCTATTTCTATGCCGCGCTACCTACCACTTGCTATATCATGCCTCCCATATTGCCATGTCAAGCCTCTAACCCACCTTTCCTAGCAAACCATTGTTTGGCTATGTTACCGCTTTGCTCAACCCCTCTTATAGCGTTGCTAGTTGCAGGTAAAGATGATGTTTGTTCCTTGTTAGAACATGGATATTGTTGGGATATCATTTTTATCTCTTATTTACTTTAATGCACCTATATACTTGGTAAAGGGTGGAAGGCTCGGCCTTATGCCTGGTGTTTTGTTCCACTCTTGCCGCCCTAGTTTCCGTCATACCGGTGTTATGTTCCTTGATTTTGCGTTCCTTACGCGGTTGGGTGTTATGGGAACCCCTTGACAGTTTGCTTTCAATAAAATTCCTCCAGCAAGACCCAACCTTGGTTTTAACATTTGCCACCTAAGCCTTTTTCCCTTGGGTTCTGCAGACTCAAGGGTCATCTTTATTTTAAACCTGCGGGGCAGTGCTCCTTTGAGTGTTGGTCCAACCTGTCAGCCGCCGGTGGCCACCAGGGGCAACCCTGGGCTGGCCTACCGAAAGTTTGGACAATCCGGTGTGGCCTGAGAATGAGATATGTGCAGCTCCTATCGGGATTTGTCGGCACATTCGGGCGGCTTTGCTGGTCTTGTTTTATCATTGTCGAAATGTCTTGTAACCAGGATTCTGAGTCTGATCGGGTCTTCCTGGGAGAAGGAATATCCTTCGTTGACCGTGAGAGCTTGTGATGGGCTAAGTTGGGACACCCCTGCAGGGTATAAACTTTCGAGAGCCGTGCCCGCGGTTATGTAGCAGATGGAAATTTGTTAATATCCGGTTGTAGAGAACTTGACACTTAACTTAATTAAAATGAATCAACCGCGTGTGTAGCCATGATGGTCTGTTTTTGGCGGAGTTCGGGAAGAGAACACGGTCTTGTGTTATGCTTGGACGTAAGTAGCTTCAGGATCACTTCTTGATCACTTAAAGCTTCTCGACCATGCGTTGCTTTTCTTCTCGCTCTCATTTGCGTATGTTAGCCACCATATTGCTAGTGCTTGCTGCAGCTCCACCTCACTACCATTTCCTACCCATAAGTTTAAATAGTGTTGATCTTGCAAGTGTGATATTGTTGAGTCCTTGTGACTCACGGATACTTCCAAACAGATGCAGGTGCCGATGATGCCAGTGCAGAGGACGCTACCGAACTCAAGTGGGAGTTCGACGAGGATTCAGGATGATACTATGTTTCTTTTCCGGATGATCAGTAGTGGAGCCCAGTTGGGATGATCGGGGATCTAGCACTTGGGGTTGTCTTTCTTTATTTTGGTTCCGTAGTCGGACCTTTGATTGTACCTTGGATGATGTATGGATTATTTATGTATTGTGTGAAGTGGTGATTGTAAGCCGACTCTTTATCCCTTTCTTATTCAGTACATGGGATGTGTAAAGATTACCCCTCTTGCGACAGACCTACCATGTGGCTATGCCTCTAAGTCGTGCCCCAACACGTGGGAGATATAGCCGCATTGTGGGTGTTACAAGTTGGTAATCACAGCCTTCCCCGACTTAGGAGCCCCCTGCTTGACCGAATCACTAACGTTGTTGAGTCTAGAACAAAATGTTTTGAGTCTTAGAATTATATATATCGGAGAGTAGGATTGTTTTTACTCCTCGGTCCCTGACATAGAGTTTTGATGTTTTGAGGCCTCCTGACGTAGAGTCTGGTGAGGCCTCCTGACGTAGAGTTTTGATGTTTTAGGATCATGCGGGTATCTTGGAATCATTCCGATAGTCTTGTGACAAGAACATTGTTCTTGGTGCCTCCTAACATTTAGGGGTTGTGCCTCTAAAGATCAACACGTTGCAGCCCTATCTAGCCACAACAGAGAGGTCATCACGCCCGTCTAAATCCTATGGCGCAGGGGTCTAGGCCCATCGCCCACTGCACACCTGCACGTTGCATGGGCGGCCGGTGAGCAGACCTAGCAACCTCCATTACAAAGGAAGTTGCGTTACACGGTCCAACTCGGCGCGCGCCGCTCAGTCGCTGACGTCAAGAAGGCTTCGGCTGATACCACGACTTTGAGTGCCCATAACTGTTCCCGCATAGTTGGTTAGTGCATATTGGCCAGTGGCCAGACTCAGATCAAATACCAAGATCTCGTTAAGCATGTTAATTGAAGTCTCCACGGATGACGAATAGGGCCAGGACCACCTCTCTCCTAGGTGGTCTCAACCTGCCCTGTCGCTCTGCCACAAAGTAACAGTCGAGGCCGTCGGGAACCCAGGCCCACCTCTACCGGGATGGAACCACCTGTCCTTTCAGCCCCCTCATCGGAATCACTTGCGGGTACTCTACGAGCCGACTCGACTTTAGTCACCACTTGTATCACATATTATGTATAAGTATATACCCGTGATCACCTCCCAAGTGATCACGGCCCGATAATATAACATGGCAGACGGACAAGAATGTAGGGCCACTGTTGATAAACTAGCATCCTGTACTAAGCATTTAGGATTGCAGGTAAGCTATCAACAACTCTAGCAACAATTACAGGCTATGAAACAGAATAGGATTAACCGGAAATAGTAACATGCTACACTACTCTAATGCAAGCAGTAGAGAGAAGAATAGGCGATATCAGGTTGATCAAGGGGGGGCTTGTCTGGTTGCTCTGGCAAGGAGGGGTCGTCAATACCATAGTCGATCACGAGGTATCGGCGGCGGTCTCGAGGTCTACCGGAAAGAAGTAACGGAGGGGGAACACAAATATATAATAAAGCAATCAAAGCAACACAAAGCATAACATGGCAATACGCGGTGTTGGATGACCTAACGCAGTACTAGGTGCTACTGGCGAAGGGGAAAACATATGGGAAAGTATCCCCGGTGTTTGGCATTTTCGGACAAACGAATCGGAGAGGGACGGTTGCATGTTTGCTATGCTAGGGATGTGTGGCAGACAAACAGACTGTGTATTCATACTCGCTGGATTTTTCGGAGCAACTTTCATGTACAAAGTACTTTCATCCGAAACACAGATTATTTTATATTCATTTTCAAAGTTTTAATGAATTTCCAAATTACTGGATTTATTTTTATTCAAAAATAAAAGCAGAATAAATTTTTGCTACCTAGGGCTACCCTAGCCTCGGTGTATGACAGTGGGGTCCAGGGGTTGAGTCAGCCCAGTCAATTGTTGACCAGTTGACTGGTCAACAAAGTCAAAGGGGACCAAAGGGGTCCCATGTGTCACTGACTGGGAGTGCCCAGTCAGCAAAGTAGACTGGTCAAAGTGGTCCGGTGGGGGCCCAGGTGTCATTGGCACCTCTTGAGCACTGCGTTGGTTTTCCCTTGAAGAGGAAAGGGTGATGCAGCAAAGTAGCGTAAGTATTTCCCTCAGTTTTTGAGAACCAAGGTATCAATCCAATAGGAGGCCACACGCAAGTCCCTCGTACCTACACAAACAAATAAGAACCTCGCAACCAACGCGATAAAGGGGTTGCCAATCCCTTCACGGTCACTTACGAGAGTGATATCTGATAGAGATAATAAGATAATATTTTTGGTATTTTTATGATAAAGATTAAAAGTAAATATTGCAAAATAAAAGGTAATAGAAATAGCTTGTTAACGGAAGATTAATATAATGGAGAATAGACCCGGGGGCCATAGGTTTCACTAGTGGCTTCTCTCAAGATAGCATAAGTATTACGGTGGGTGAACAAATTACTGTCGAGCAATTGATAGAAAAGTGAATAATTATGAGAATATCTAGGCATGATCATGTATATAGGCATCACGTCTGTGACAAGTAGACCGACTCCTGCCTACATCTACTACTATTACTCCACACATTAACCGCTATCCAGCATGCATCTAGAGTATTAAGTTCATAAGAACAGACTAATGCATTAGGTAAGATGACATGATGTAGAGGGATAAACTCAAGCAATATGATATAAACACCCTCTTTTTATCCTCGATGGCAACAATACAATACGCGTCGTTTCCCTTTCTGTCACTGGGATCGAGCACTGCAAGATTGAACCCAAAGCTAAGCACTTCTCCCATTGCAAGAATGATCAATCTAGTAAGCCAAACAAAACTGATATTTTAAAGACACTTGCAAAGATAACCAATCATACATAAAATATTTCAGAGAAGAATCAAATATTGTTCATACATAAAAGTGTAAAATAAAGCCCATTAACATCCAAAACAAATAATATAATAGCATGTAACAATCAAAAATTATACATACGTTGGAGACGTACCAAGCATCCCCAAGCTTAATTCCTGCTCGTCCTCGAGTAGGTAAATGATAAAAACAGAATTTTTGATGTGGAATGCTACCTAGCATAATTCTCAATGTAATTCTCTTTATTGTGGCATGAATATTCAGATCCGAAAGATTCAAGACAAAAGTTTAATATTGACATAATAATAATACTTCAAGCATACTATCTAAGCAATTATGTCTTCTCAAAATAACATGGCCAAAGAAAGTTATCCCTACAAAATCATATAGTCTGGCTATGCTCTATCTTCACCACACAAAGTATTTAGATCATGCACAACCCCGATGACAAGCCAAGCCATTTTTTCATACTTTTGATGTTCTCAAACTTTTTCAATCTTCACGCAATACATGAGCATGAGCCATGGACATAACACTATATGTGGAATAAAAGGGTGGTTGTGGAGAAGACAAAAAGGGAGAAGATAGTCTCACATCAACTAGGCGTATCAATGGGCTATGGAGATGCCCATCAATAGACATCAATGTGAGTGAGTAGGGATTGCCATGCAACGAATGCACTAGAGCTATAAGTGTATGAAAGCTCAAAAAGAAACTAAGTGGGTGCGCATCCAACTTGCTCGCTCACGAAGACCTAGGGCATTTTGAGGAAGCCCATCATTGGAATATACAAGCCAAGTTCTATAATGTAAAATTCCCACTAGTATATGAAAGTGATAACATATGAGACTCTCTATCATGAAGATCATGGTGCCACTTTGAAGCACAAGTGTGGAAAAAGGATATTAACATTGTCCCTTCTCTCTTTTTCTCTCATTTTTTGGGCCTTCTTTTCTCTTTTTATGGCCTCTTTTTTTCGTCCGGAGTCTCATCCCGACTTGTGGGGGAATCATAGTCTCCATCATCCTTTCCTCACTTGGGACAATGCTCTAATAATGATGATCATCACACTTTATTTACTTACAACTCAAGAATTAGAACAAAATATGACTCTATGTGAATGCCTCCGGCGGTGTACTGGGATATGAAATAAATCATGAGTGACATGTATGAAAGAATTATGAACGGTGGCTTTGCCACGAATACGATGTCAACTACATGAGCATGCAAAGCAACATGACAATGATGAAGCATGTCATAACAAATGAAACGGTGGAAAGTTGCATGGCAATATATCTCGGAATGGCTATGGAAATGCCATAATAGGTAGGTACGGTGGCTGTTTTGAGGAAGGTATATGGTGGGTTTATGGTACCGGCGAAAGTTGCGCGGTACTAGAGAGGCTAGCAATGGTGGAAGGGTGAGAGTGCGTATGATCCATGGACTCAACATTAGTCATAAAGAACTCACATACTTATTGCAAAAATCTATTAGTTATCGAAAGAAAGTACTATGCGCATGCTCATAGGGGATAGATTGCTAGGAAAAGACCATCGCTCGTCCCCGACCACCACTCATAAGGAAGACAATCAATAAATAAATCATGCTCCGACTTCATCACATAACGGTTCACCATACGTGCATGCTACGGGAATCACAAACTTTAGAACAAGTATTTATCAAATTCACAACTACTCAACTAGCATGACTCTAATATCACCATCTCCATATCTCAAAACAATCATCAAGTATCAAACTTCTCATAGTATTCAATGCACTTTTTATGATAGTTTTTATTATACCGATCTTGGATGCCTATCATATTACGACTAAATTCATAACCAAAGAAAATTACCATGCTGTTATAAAGGATTCTAAAAATAATATAAGTGAATCATGAGAGATCAATAATTTCTATAAAATAAAACCACCACCGTGCTCTAAAAGATATAAGTGAAGCACTAGAGCAAAATTATCTAGCTCAAAAGATATAAATGAAGCACGTAGAGTATTCTAATAAATTCCAATTCATGCGTGTATTTCCCAAAAGGTGTGTACAGAAAGGATGATTGTGGTAAAATAAAAAGCAAAGACTCAAATCATACAAGACGCTCCAAGCAAAACACATATCATGTGGTGAATAAAAATATAGCTCCAAGTAAAGTTACCGATGGACGAAGACGAAAGAGGGGATGCCTTTCGGGGCATCCCCAAGCTTAGCATTTTGGTTGTCCTTGAATTTTACCTTGGGGTGCCATGGGCATCCCCAAGCTTAGGCTCTTGCCACTCCTTGTTCCATAATCCATCAAATCTTTACCCAAAACTTCAAAACTTCACAACACAAAACTTAAACAGAAAATCTCATGAGCTCCGTTAGTAAAAGAAAACAAACCACCACTTCAAGGTACTGTAATGAACTCATTCTTTATTTACATTGGTGTTAAACCTACTGTGTTCCAACTTCTCTATGGTTCATAACCTCCGATACTAGCCATAGATTCATCAAAATAAGCAAACAACACACGAAAAACAGAATCTGTCAAAAACAGAACAGTCTGTAGTAATATGTAGGTTTCGAATACTTATGGAACCCCAAAAATTATAAAATAAATTTATGGACGTGAGTAATTTATCGATTAATCATCTTCAAAAATAATTAACTAAATATCACTCTCCAGTAAAAAATAGCAGCAAATCTCGTGAGTGCTAAAGTTTCTGTTTTTTTACAGCAAGATCGCAAAGACTTTCCCCAAGTCTTCCCAAAGGTTCTACTTGGCACAAACACTAATTAAAAGCATAAACCACATCTAAACAGAGGCTAGATGAATTATTTATTACTAAAAATAATCAAAAAACAAGAAACAAAAATAAAATTGGGTTGCCTCCCAACAAGCTCTATCGTTTAACGCCCCTAGCTAGGCATAAAAGCAAGGATAGATCTAGGTATTGTCATCTTTGGTATGCAATCCATAAGTGGCTCTCATAATAGATTCATAAGGTAATTTAATTTTCTTTCTAGGAAAGTGTTCCATGTCTTTCCTTAACAGAAATTGGAATCGAATATTCCCTTCTTTCATATAAATAATTGCACAAATCGTTCTAAGGAAAGGTCTACCAAGAATAATAGGACATGAAGGATTGCAATCAATATCAAGAACTATGAAATCCACAGGCACACAATTCCTATTTGCAACAATAAGAACATAATTAATTCTTCCCATAGGTTTGTTAATGGTGGAATCTGCAAGATGCAAGTTTAAAGAACAATCATCAAATTCATGAAAACCTAGCAAATCACACAAAGTTTTAGGAATCCTGGAAACACTAGCACCCAAATTACATAAAACATAGCATTCATGATCTTTAATTTTAATTTTAATATTAGGTTCGCACTCATCAGGAAGTTTTCTAGGGATAGAAACTTCCAATTCAAGCTTTTCTTCATAAGATTGCATTAAAGCATCAACAATATGTTTAGTAAAAGCTTTGTTTTGACTATAAGCATGCGAAGAATTTAGCACGGATTGCAACAAGGAAATACAATCTATTAAAGAACAATTATCATAATTAAATTCCATGAAATCCAAGATAGTGGGTTCATTGCTATGTAAAGTTTTGACCTCTCCCATCCCACTGTTATCAATTTTTTCATCAATATCTAAAAACTCTGAATCATTGGGACGCCTTCTAACTAAAGTTGACTCATCTCCAGTCCCATCATTATCAAGATTCATATTGCAAAACAAAGATTTAATAGGGGATACATCAATAACTTTGAGATCTTCACCATTATTATCATGGAAACTAGAAGAACACCCTTTCACAAAGCAATCTTTTTTAGCATGCATCCTAGCGGTTCTTTATTTGCACTCATCAATGGAAATTATCATAGCTTTGAGAGACTCATTGGTATCATGCTTAGGTGGAATAGATCTAAGTCTTAAATAATCAACATCAAGAGAAATTCTATCCACGTTCCTAGCCAACTCATCAATCTTAGACATTTTTTCTTCAATCAAAGCATTGGAACTCTTTTGCGAACTAATAAATTCTTTAATATTATATTCAACATCAGAGGGCATATTATTATAATTTCCATAAAAATTGTTGTGGGAATTACCATAATTATTAGAGGAATTACTAGGAAATGGACTAGGATTAAAATTACCTCTATACGCGTTATTACCAAAATTGTTCCTACCAACAAAATTCACATCCATAGATTTAGTATTATTCTCAACCAAAGTAGACAAAGGCATATCATTAGGATCAGAAGAAACACTCTTATTAGCACACAATTTCATAAGTTCATCCATCTTTCCACTCAAAACATTGATTTCTTCTATAGCATGCACCTTTTTATTAGTAGATCGTTCTGTATGCCATTGAGAATAATTAACCATAATATTATCTAGGAGTTTAGTAGCTTCTCCTAAAGTGATTTCCATAAAAGTGCCTCCTGCGGACGAATCTAAAAGATTTCTAGAAGCAAAATTTAATCGGGCATACAATTTTTGTATGATCATCCAAAGATTCAAACCATGTGTAGGGCAATTACGTATCATTAATGTCATTCTCTCCCAAGCTTGTGCAACATGTTCATGATCAAGTTGCTTAAAATTCATAATATCGTTTCTAAGAGTGATGATCTTAGCAGGAGGAAAATACTTAGAGATAAAAGCATCTTTGCACTTATTCCATGAATCGATACTATTTTTAGGCAAAGACGAAAACCAAGTTTTAGCACGATCTCTAAGTGAAAACAAGAATAGCTTCAATTTAACAATATCATTATCCACATCTTTCTTTGTTTGCATATCACACAAATCAACAAAGTTGTTTAGATGGGTAGCAGCATCTTCACTAGGAAGGCGGGAAAACAGATCTTTCATAACAAGATTTAGCAACACAGCATCAATTTCACAAGATTAAACATCGGTAAGAGGAGCAATCGGAGTGCTAATAAAATAATTATTGTTGGTATTAGAAAAGTCACACAATTTAGTATTATCTTGATGTAACATCCCAAAATTCTAAATTTTGGAATGTTATATTAAATAGATAGATTTGATTGATTGCTTGATTGTTGTCTGATTGATTGAGTGAAATTCGAAACTTTTTGAAAGTTAAATGAGAGGGAATAAAAGGACTTTCCCAAACTTTGATTTTTGCTTCCTGATCTCCGTGAATTCAAATTCTTTTCACCACAAAACCCTGGAGAGGAGATGACATGACTTCTTCTATTTATTTAAATGAAAAGGGGTTTTGAAAAGATTTGAATTTTATTTGGAAATATTCAAATTCAGAAATTTTAAGCAACTCAATGATTTTCACGAGAGGAGATAAAATGACTTCTTCAAATTATGAAATATGAGTTGGGAGTTTCAAGGATCAAATTCAGTCCTCTTGAAATTTTCAATTTGGAGTTGTTTGAGTTTTATTCAAATTATTTTTCTCCAAAAATAAAATATATGGAAAATAGGGTAACATGATTCCCTACATCGGAAAATTGGAGAGAAATAAATTTGAATTAATTTGAGTATTTTTATAATGATTTTTATGAGGTTTTATTACAACAGTAGCACTCTTTGCTTTATTTAAATTTTTGTGGATTTTATTTGGCATTATAAAAATGTCCATGCTGTAGAAAGTCTTTTTCTGCAAATTTTGGTATACTATATGCCTATATAATATTTTTAATTATTTCAATTTTATTATTTTAATTGTCTAGAAAATATTTTGAAAAAAAAAGAAACTCTTCGGACCGTCTAGGCCGAAGCCCAGCCGGCCTAGCGTCGCGCCGGCCCACCCTGGGTCGTCCCCGATCCCCAGCGGGAGACCGAACCCCGCACGACCGCCGGCCACCGCCGTCTCCTTCCCGGAGTCTGCCTCCCGCGCCGCCTTGCCTTGTCGCCTCCTCCACGCCTTCGCCTCCCCTCCCTCCTATAAATCCGCCCCGGACCCCCTCTCTCTCCTCGCTCCGCGCCGCCATCACCGCATCTCACGCCGCCGCCGCCGTTGCTTTGCCGCCGGAGCTCGCCGCGTAGCACTTTCACCGTCGCCGCCTGCTGCCGCTGCCTCGCGCCGCGTAGCCACCCCGCGTCGCCTCCTGCCGCTGTTGTCGCCTCACCGGAACCACCACACCGCCTCGCCTCGCTGTCTCTAGAGTTAACTGCTGCCGCTGCCGGTTTTCTAAGAAAACCGCCCCGATCGGTAAAACCGTTGCCCCGATTCGATTCGGTTCTTTTGCTTAAAACCGTTTTTTCTTAGTAACCTAGTTAAGTAGTGAACGTTCGTTGTTTTAGTCTTCGCAGCGAACATTTTCGTCGTATAAGCTTCTGTAGCGAACGTTCGCTATTTAGTCTTTTTCTTTTTAATTTCGGCCAGGGACCCATTTGTAATTAGTTTCTTCACAGTTTAGTCCCTAATCTTCCATATATCACAACTTTTTACCTATTTAACCAAATCCAACGAAACCAACGCCCACCTCCTCGTTATGATCTCCTCTATCCAGTAATCCAACTTGAACATGTTTTTGAAAGTTTAAAATTTGAATTAGACCAAATTTGAATTCAAACTTGGTTTGATCGTAACTTGAGTTTCATAACTCTGTTTGAGTTGATTCTTTTCGCCAATCAAAGCTCTTGACCTAAACTTTCTGATAAGGCCAAATTCATATAATTTTGGTACTGTTAGAAATTGTTTTATGTTGCAAGAGTTATTTGCTTGGTTTTGGTGTTTTCTGAATCGTCTTCTTCGTTCTTTCTGATCCTTTGAGTGATTGCTTATGTGTGGTTACTATTGCTTGCCTACGATAGATTGAATGGAGTGTGACGAGTAGAACTATCAAGAGTTATGAGTGCGAATCATCTTCATCAACATTGCAGGCAAGTTCACACTTTGATCATATCCCTTTCTTACCAGTTTTTATGCATTAGTTTCAACCCTCAAACATTGCATGGTTAGGACTTGATAACATGTGGGTATTGGGAAGTAGTTGATGAGGTAGAACCTATTGCCCTGTTACATTCAAACCCTTGGGAGATACTTATCCGAATTTCTTATATTGCTATGCTATGCTCATAGACGTGGTTTGGGTGAGTGAAATCCATGACAGATGTGAGATTGTTAACTAATGGTTCAACTTAAGGTGGAAACTTAAATACACATCTGGGTGGATTGAGGCACCTGGAGTACCCAGTGTTACCTGTATTTTTGGAAATCCCGGAGTACCCGTGTGATCTTCCTATGGACCGCCACCCACGCTCAAAGGGATCATAATATTATTCATGCTAGAAACTTCCGTGTGCAGCCACAAGCTATAATGGGCTCTAGCATAGTTGAGTAAGTTACGTGAAGCTCTTGAAGAGGTGGATCAGCAGGTAGTGGGTTGTAGGTTTGGTATGGTCTGCCTGGAGTAGAGAGTTAATGTTTCTGAAAGACTGTGTCTCGGTCATCCGTTTCTCAAACATCATGTAGTGAGAGAAATTCAATGGAGGCGATCGAGTCTTGTGGGGAAAAGTGTGCAAACCTGTGCAGAGTGTACAAACTAATCATGGTTAGCCGTGTCCCCGGTTATGGATGTCTTGAGTCTCTGGTACTTGGATTATCATATTGATCTCATCATGTTACTTAAATAATTTGTTGGGTTAATGATTATTATTTTGGGATTGAGTTGGAGGAACCTTCTCAATATTTATCAACCAACTTTGTAGTTAATATATATATATATTCCATTGAAGTAGGGAAAAATTGGCTTTTCGCAAAAACTATAACCATAGAGCTTTCCACCAGCCAAATATGCATGTAGTGATAGCTATTATTCATCATTATCCTATGGTATGAATTTGCCAGTACATTCAATGTACTGACCCTTTGTGGCTGCAATGTCTCATGTTGCAGGACTTCTTACGACGAGTAAGTGATACGTTAGGGTTACGATTTCTACACTCAACTTTGTCGTTGGTGTTGATGGGAATCCACAACCTTTGTTACTTTCGCTATATGGATTGAGGTAATAGTATTTACGTTACTTTATACATGTGATTTGCCTCTGTTATAAATCCTCGAGTATTGTGTGTGTCAGCATACCGATCCAGGGATGACACTTAAGCACAGAGACTTGACCGTCTGAGGTCGGGTCGCTACACTTGAGCCATCGTGACAAGTAAGCAATCTAACACACAAGCAAGCAAGAAACAAGCAAAAAGAGATGAACTAGAAAAGAGAAGGGGAACGGAAAAAGAGGGCGAATAAAACAGCAAGGGTGAAGTGGGGGAGAGGAAAACGAGAGGCAAATGGCAAATAATGTAATGCGAGGGATAAGAGTTTGTGATGGGTACTTGGTATGTTTTGACTTGTGCATAGACTCCCCGGCAACGGCGCCAGAAATCCTTCTTGCTGCCTCTTGAGCACTGCGTTGGTTTTCCCTTGAAGAGGAAAGGGTGATGCAACAAAGTAGCATAAGTATTTCCCTCAGTTTTTGAGAACCAAGGTATCAGTCCAGTAGGAGGCCACACGCAAGTCCCTCGTACCTACACAAACAAATAAGAACCTCGCAACCAACATGATAAAGGGTTTGTCAATCCCTTCATGGTCACTTACGAGAGTGAGATCTGATAGAGATGATAATATAATGTTTTTGGTATTTTTATGGTAAATATTAAAAGTAAAGATTGCAAAATAAAAGGTAATAGAAATAGCTTGTTAACGGAAGATTAATATAATGGAGAATACACCCGGAGGCCATAGGTTTCACTAGTGGCTTCTCTCAAGATAGCATAAGTATTACGGTGGGTGAACAAATTACTGTCGAGCAATTGATAGAAAAGTGAATAATTATGAGAATATTTAGGCATGATCATGTATATAGGCATCACGTCTGTGACAAGTAGACCGACTCCTGCCTGCATCTACTACTATTACTCCACACATTGACCGCTATCCAGCATGCATCTAGAGTATTAAGTTCATAAGAACAGAGTAATGCATTAGGTAAGATGACATGATGTATAGGGATAAACTCAAGCAATATGATATAAACCCCATCTTTTTATCCTCGATGGCAACAATACAATACCTGTCGTTTCCCTTTCTGTCACTGGGATCGAGCACCGCAAGATCGAACCCAAAGCTAAGCACTCCTCCCATTGCAAGAACGATCAATCTAGTAAGCCAAACCAAACTGATAATTCAAAGAGACTTGCAAAGATAACCAGTCATACATAAAAAAATTCAAAGAACAATCAAATATTGTTCATAGATAGACTTGATCATAAACCCACAATTCATCGGATCTCGACAAACACACCACAAAAAGAGTTACATCGAATAGATCTCCAAGAAGATCGAGGAGAACTTTGTATTGAGATTTAAAGAGAGAGAAGAAGCCATCTAGCTAATAACTATGGACCCGAAGGTCTGAAGTAAACTACTCACACATCACCGGAGAGGCCATGGAGTTGATGTAGAGGCCCTCCATGATCGATGCCCCCTCCGGCGGAGCTCCCGAAAAGGCCCCAAGATGGGATCTCTTGGGTACAGAAGGTTGCGGTGGTGGAAATAGGGTTTCGTGGTGCTCCTAGTTGTTTTCAGGGTATATGAGTATATATAGGAGGAAGAAGTAGGTCGGCTGGGCCACGAGGGGAGAGGGCGCGCCCAGGGGGGTAGGCGCGCCCCTGCCTCGTGGACTCCTCGTTTGTTTCTTGATGTCCACTCCAACTCCTTTGGATCACGGTTGTTCTAAAAATAAATCTCCCGAAGGTCTCATTCCGTTTGGGTTCTGTTTGATATTCCTTTTGTGCGAAACACTGAAATAGGGAAAAACAACAATTTGCAGTGGGCCTTGGGTTAGTAGGTTAGTCCCAAAAAAATATAAAGTGTAAAATAAAGCCCATTAACATCCAAAACAAATAATATAATAGCATGGAACAATAAAAAATTATAGATACGTTGGAGACGTATCAGTTCCGAAACAAGAGTTCATCATTAAATCAAGGAGAGGATGAGGAGGGGGCTGGTGGACTCAGCGACAATCCATCGAAATTTCCAGAAAGATGGATGTCCACAATCATGTGAACAAGGAGATAACATTAGTCAGATCAACTAATATAATGATGTATGCTCAAGGAAAACATACACGATTAAACATTGGTTGAAAAGGTGCACCCAAAATATGGGTCAGGTAGCACGATCAATGTTAGAGTGGTGATTCAATAACCAGAATTCTTAGAATGAAACTACCAACCATTCACTTCAAGACAAGTGGGTTGCTGGAAGTTTTGAATTCACACATCATAGTTCAGTTGTCGGTATTTCGGTTAGAAACAACACGGGGACCAAGGAATCAACGAATATGGCAAGTATCACCTATATTAAGAATTGTTAAGAGGTGTTGAAATTCTCACGACATTCTTGACATAAGATGGTAATACTCCAAGGTAGATCATAACACCAGCTAGATAGAAATGAACTCCAGGTACTTCACGAGACATGAACAAGTTTGTGTTAGAGGGAGGGCAATAAAGTTGTTGATGATAACACAAATCATTGAGGGGCAAGGAGGGTATTTCTCATTAAGAATTCGATAGATATTTCGGAAGAACCCAGAATGTTGATGATGACCATGACACCTTTGTCGAGAGATTTCATGACGATGTAATCAATCGGCAATGACATTAATTCAAATGAATGATGAAGCGAAAGGTTATTAGAACCAAGGGTACGACACAAACTCAAAATCAAGCTTGCTGTTCAAGGTGAAGTGATATGATGAGGAAGATCGTCGTAAGGTTAGCTCATCATCGAAAATTGTGCTATGGAAAGAAGGACCAGGTAGCACAACAAAATTTAGCACAATAATGATATAGCCGATCAGGCTAGGAATGACTTGAAGAATTATTAAACTTGTAAGCAATCAAAATTACTTAGAGTTAATGAATCGGAGTGCAGAATCTATTCACTTATCAGTGTTCTCGAGTGAAATAACTCAGAACCAGGGGGAAATCTGAAATCGTTGAGAAGCAATACTAGATGAAGACTCATAGGAAGCAACACAGTTCTTTGATATTCTCGAGATACTGGAGGGTATTACTCGAAGGAAGATCGACATAGGGGTTGCGGGGATGTATGATCTGCAGAAGACAAGTGTTTTCACTTGCTTGAGAAATGGGATTAAGTGGAAAATATGGTCGGAACCACGATTGCAAAGGATCAATTCACAGATACCAGATGATATTATATCAAGGAAATAGTTATTATTACAAGAAGCTTCCATGATAGGATCTACATCATGTCTATGGGCATGAACACAAGTTCAAGGTCGACTCCCACTTCTTCAATGTATAACCTTCCATTCACCACTCGCTTTTCAAAAATGACATTAGTTGTTGAATGTTTTACCTGGTGCAATACCAGATAAGTATGACCAATGAAATCTTTCGGGTTCACACAGATTAAGGAAGGCATAGGTTCAACCCATCGGGGCATCGTAGAAACATATACGAAAACTTCAGGAGTAAATATCACCAGCTCGAGAGCAGAGCATGGTTGACCAAATCATAGAATAAGATTTACCAATGGCATTATATATCAGAGAAAGAACTACTCGAGATTTAGTATATGAAGAACACTGTCGGATGATAATTCAACAAAGGATATGATGGTCCATAAGGGATCTGATGTGAGCATCGGTACTCAACAAGAAGAAGAAAGAATGCAAGGAGATTAGATGATAGAAACAAATGACTAATTCAAAGCTCAATTGTAAAGGAATTATGTATCCCAAGACAAGGGATGAGAAGTAATGCTCTGATTAGGGATGGATAAGTTGAATAGCCTTAGGGGTACAATCAATGGCAATTTGATTGGTCGAGATTCAGCTCATGTTTAAAATGACGTTTGAGCCAGAAGGATGAATTCTAGGATCTGATTAAGGATTGCATGCATTCGCAACACATTGAATCAACAGACTCAAAATGATAATGACAAAGGATGACGAGATTACACTGGTAGAAAAAGGGTCAAACATGAAGCACATTAGTGTCGGTTTGTATTTGAGCCGGCACTAATGTATACATTAGTGCCGGTTCCAATGGCTAGCCGGGCCGCTTTCATTAGTACCAGTTCGTGGCGAACCTTTAGCACCGGTTCATGCCACGAACCGGTACTAATGAGAGTGGTGGCAGGATGTTGTCAGACTGGGGCCCCTCCAACCCCTTTAGTACCGGTTCTTGGCACGAACCGGTACTAAAGGTCGTCCTACATAAACCCTTCATCCACCCGAGCTCGCTCTGTTCTTCCCCTTTCCCCTCTCCTCTCTGTTCTTCCCCTCTTCCTCTCGAGCTCATCACACATTTTGCCCAAAATTTGTCAAGATTTGAAGGCCCCCATCCATTCAAATGATCACAAAGGTTAGCAACTTTGTCCTTTCATCTCTCGTTGCTAGATTAGCTCTTGCAATGCTTTATATAGTGATTAATTTGTGAGTTTAGTAATTTGGGAGGATATATATATGTGCTAGTATTTGATTTATATGCAATTTGAGGTCAAAAATAACACTTAGTTTGCATATGTAGGTGTGGTTTACTTAGTGCCTTCTAAATCTCCATCGTAACCACTGTCGATCGCCTGCACCGTCCCGTCGCCGGCACCACCTTGTGATGAGCCTCTTGTTCATGAAATTTTATATAAAACTTGATGTTTGTGTGATTTGGATATATAGTTACTCATATAATTATCTTACCCGTACGTTGTTTGTTATACATATAGTGCCATGGTTTTGATATCCGTCCCCGTCGGCCCTCGTCCTTGTTATGATTCGTATGTGGTATATATATTCTCTTTTAAAACTAGTTGCATTTCGTGTTTATGACAAATTATGCCCATCAAGTTGACATAGAAATTTTTTCTAGGAGGTATGTGAACCGGAAATTCCAACCGACCCTATTGTCGAGAGGTTAAATTTAGTTGAAAGAGAAAATGAGTACTTGAAAGAAAAATTGAAAAGAATTGAGAGGGAGAAGATAGAATTGGAGTTGCATGTTGCCGATGTCGTCGATGATCACAAGATCAAGATGGAGAAAATGCGCTTGAAGATTAGAAAGATTAGAAAATATGCCATCGATAGTGAGGCTTGGTATCATTATGTTGTTGGATCCATTGTTACCTTAGTTGCGATCTTGATCGTATTTGTTGTTGCATTTAAATGCTTTAGATAGAGAGTTATTTGTTTGTTGCATTTAAGTGTTGTATGAACTTTATGTATGAACTTGTATTAATTTGGTCTATTCGGTGTTGTGTAATGAAGATGAGCCGGCAATGGATGTACGATGACCGATGCTCTCCCCAGTTCGTTGAGGGTGTGCATACTTTTCTGCTGGCGGCTGAGGCAAACAAGCGGGCGGATGGTTTTATGCCTTGTCCATGTGCTCGCTGTAAGAATGGTCAAAATTACTCTACGTCAAGAACCATTCACGTCCACCTGTTTAAGTCCGGTTTCATGCCCCACTATAATGTTTGGACCAAGCATGGAGAAAGAGGGGTTATGATGGAAGACAATGAAGAAGTAGAGGACGACGACAGCTATCCTGGCCATGGGTTCCCTGAATACGATGATACAACAATGGGGGAAGAAGCTGAGCCGGTAATGCGGGAAGAAGTTGAGCCGGCAATGCGGGAAGAAGCTGAAGAAGAGGCATCAGATGGGCCCCTTGATGATCTAGGTCGGGCCATTGCCGATGCAAAGAGAAACTGCGCAAGTGATTTGGAGAAGAAGTTGCAGCGCATGTTAGAGGATCACAAAAAATTGTTGTACCCGAATTGCGTAGGTGACAAGAAAAAGCTGGGCACCACACTGGAATTGCTGCAATGGAAGGCAAAGAATGGTGTATCTGACAAGGGATTTGGAAAGTTGCTGGTAATGATAAAGGATATGCTTCCAAAGGACAACGAATTGCCCGAGAGTAAGTATGAAGCAAAGAAGGTTGTCTGCCCTCTAGGGTTAGAGGTGCAGAAGATACATGCATGCCCCAATGATTGCATCCTCTACCGCGGTGAGTACGAGGATTTGAACGCTTGCCCGGTATGTGGTGCATTGTGCTATAAGATCAGCCGCGATGACCCTGGTGATGTCGAGGGCGAGCGCCCTAGGAAGAAGATTCCTGCCAAGGTGATGTGGTATGCTCCTATAATACCACGGTTGAAACGTTTGTTCCAAAACAAAGAGCATGCCAAGGCGATGCGATGGCACAGAGAAGACCGTAAGAAAGACGGAAAGTTGAGAGTACCCGCTGACGGGTCGTAGTGGAGAAAAATCGAAAGAAAGTACGGGAAGGAGTTTGCAGATGACGCAAGGAGCGTATGGTTTGGTCTAAGCGCAGATGGCATTAATCCTTTTGGGGATCAGGGCAGCAACCATAGCACCTGGCCTGTGACTCTATGTTTGTATAACCTTCCTCCTTGGTTGTGCATGAAGCGGAAGTTCATTATGATGCCAGTGCTCATCCAAGGCCCTAAGCAACCCGGCAACGACATTGATATGTACCTAAGGCCATTAGTTGAAGAACTCTTACAACTGTGGAATAGAACAGGTGTATGTGCGTGGGATGAGCAGATGGGGGAAGAATTTGACCTAAAGGCGTTGTTGTTCGTGACCATCAATGATTGGCCTGCTCTCAGTAACCTTTCAGGACAGACAAACAAGGGATACCGCGCATGCACGCACTGTTTGGACGATACCGACAGTATATATTTGGCTAATTGTAAGAAGAATGTGTACTTGGGACATCGTCGATTTCTTCCGAGCAGGCATCCCGTAAGAAAGAAAGGCAAGCATTTCAAATGTGAGGTGGATCACCGGACGAAGCCTTGCCACCGTAGTGGTGCTGATGTACATGATATGGTCAAGGATTTGAAGGTGGTCTTTGGAAAGGGTCCTGGTGGACAACCTGTTCCGAATGATGCTGCCGGACGCGCACCCATGTGGAAGAAGAAATCTATATTTTGGGACCTGCCCTATTGGAAAGACCTAGAGGTCCGCTCCGCAATCGACGTGATGCACGTGACGGAGAATCTTTGTGTGACCCTGCTTGGCTTCTTGGGCGTGTATGGGAAGACAAAAGATACACCTGAGGCACGAGAGGACCAGCAACGTATGCACGGAAAAGACGGCATACATCAGGGTCATGCAAGCTACGCTCTTACCAAAGAAGAGAAGGAAATCTTCTTTGAATGCCTGCTCAGTATTAAGGTACCGTCTGGCTTCTCGTCGAATATAAAGGGAATAATAAACATGGCAGAGAAAGAATTCCAGAACCTAAAGTCTCATGACTACCACGTGATTATGACGCAACTGCTTCCGGTTGCATTGAGGGGGCTTCTACCGGAAAACGTTCGATTAGCCATTGTGAAGCTATGTGCATTTCTCAATGCAATCTCTCAGAAGGTAATCGATCCAGAAATCATACCAAGGTTAGAGAATGATTTGGTGCAATGTCTTGTCAGTTTCGAGTTGGTGTTCCCACCATCCTTCTTCAACATCATGACGCACGTCCTAGTTCACCTATGCGAAGAGATTAACGTTTTGGGTCCTGTATTTCTACACAATATGTTCCCCTTTGAGAGGTTCATGGGAGTCTTAAAGAAATATGTTCATAATCGTGCTAGGCCAGAAGGAAGCATCTCCAAGGGCCGTCAAAATGAGGAGGTCATTGAGTTTTGTATTGACTTTATTCCTGACCTTAAGCCGATTGATGTTCCTGAATCGCGGCATAAGGGCGGACTGGATGGAAAAGGCATGCTAGGAGGGGAACAAATAATATGTATGGACGGACTTTCTCTCACTGAAGCACACTACACAGTTCTACAGAATTCTGCTTTGGTGGCTCCATATATGGATGAACACAAGAATTTGCTACGCTCAAAACACCTAGAGCGGTCTGATGACTGGATTACACGTGAACAAACCAGGAGTTTCGCCAGCTGGTTGCAGACACGTACCATGCATGACACCTCTATTGAAGATGACATGTACTTGCTGTCCCAGTTACCATCTTCGAATATAATGACTTTCAAAGGGTACGAGATAAATGGTAATACATTTTACACGATCGCCCAAGATAAGAAGAGCACCAACCAAAACAGTGGTGTCCGCTTTGATGCAGAAACCAAGACGGGAAAGGAAACATATTATGGTTATATACAGGATATATGGGATCTTGACTATCGACGTGGTTTGAAGGTCCCTTTGTTTCGGTGCAAATGGGTCAATATGACACAAGGCGGGGTAACGGAAGACCCGCAGTATGGAATGACAACAGTGGATCTCAACAATCTTGCGTATGCAGACGAACCATTCGTCCTAGCCAATGATGTGGCACAGGTTTTCTATGTGAAGGGCATGTCTACCAAGCCAAGAAAAAGAAAAGATAAGGAAGTGAATGCATCGTACAATGAGCCAAAGCGGCACATAGTTCTTTCTGGGAAGAGAAACATCGTGGGAGTGGATGACAAGACAGACAAGTCAGAAGATTATGAAAAGTTTGATGAAATTGCTCCATTCACAGTGAATATTGACCCGAGCATCCCGTTAAATGATGAAGATTTTCCATGGTTAAGGCGCAAAGGGACACACGCGAAGAAAAAGTTTCACACCCAAAGATCTGGGATGTGATCGGCTTCACTATCATCACTTTCTTCTGTGTTTCACACCCAGAAGGGAATCTCTGTAATAGTTAGGGTAGTTAATTATGTGTTTGGCATTTGAAACGCGAAGAAATGTTATGTGCAAACAAATTCTTTCATGCCTTTACTGATTTTTAAAGTTAAGTTATTCACAAACTAGTGATTCACACTAATTTCAAATAATTCAAAATTTAAACTATTCAAATTTGAAAACTACGGGCACTAACAGAAAGTTTGTAATTTTTTGTACCTAAAGCAAAAATATTCACAAAGAAACTCTAAATACACAAAAAAACAACTCAAAAAATAAATAAAGCAAAAAAAAGCCCGCCTACTAGGCCAAAGCGGTCGGCATACGACTAGAAACCCAACCTGTTGTTGGGCCAGGATGCAGGCCCGCAAAGGCCCAGTAGGCCAACAAGGCAGCAAAGAACATGTAGGCCTAGTAGGCCTGCTTTGGAGAGGAGCTCGAGAGAGCTACCGCACGGGGGTTTATAAACCAGTGCGGTCGCCTCTCGGCTAGCGAGGTGGGACTATACTTGCCGCACCGCACCTGCGCCAGCGCACGACCTTTTGTACGGGGTCGTGGCACCAACCAGTACTAAAGGGGGGGGGCCTTTAGTACCGGTTGGAGCCACCACCCGGTACTAAAGGGGGTCGCTTCCCGCCGCTTGGCCTGGCCAAAACAGGCCTTTAGTACCGGTTGGTGGCTCCAA